>NC_053493.1:94590244-94940244 GCF_905171775.1 Rana temporaria
TTGTCTTGTCTGGTCTGTAAGTGCCTGACAAACTCCAATAGCAGCCACCGCTGGCTGTATTACTGCACCCGCCGTAGTAAAGGATGCTTTTAAAAGCGTCTCCAAACGCTTATCAACCGGTTCTTTAAACACCTGTATGTTTTCTACCGGGCAAGTCAGGGACTTATTTACACAGGAGATGGCGGCATCCACCACTGGGAGAGTCCACTTTTTGGCAAATTTTTCTTCCATAGGATAGACGACGGAAAATCTTTTAGGTGGTAAAAAGATTCTGTCTGGTCGTGCCCAATCCTGGAAGATTACTTCCTCTAAAAGAGGATGGACTGGAAAAACAGCGCTACTGCGAGGCGTTTTCAAAGAGCCTAAAGATGATACGGCCGGACCCTGAGGTTCCGGCAAAGGCAAATTAAACGCCAAGTGGACCATGTCTGTCAGAGAATGAACCCAGAAGCTTTCCGCTTGGGAGGCCGAGCAAGGCTCTTCATTAGCCGAACCCTCAACCTCTGAACCAATTTGGTCCCGGTCCAAATGATCCTCCTGCAACTCAAATCCCCCCGGGGAGAGAACCTCAGCATCTGAGGGTCCACACTCAGGCGACGGAGACCTAGTCCGCTTTTTACCCGGTGTAGATTTGGCTATCATAGCCGCCAATCTTTTCTCTAGCCCCTCCAAGGAGGCGGCTAGCATACTCTCTGTGATAAACACAGGGTTGGGTGGATCTGATGTAGCCTCAGCACCAGATCTCCCTAATGGCTTAACCAAGGTGCCCAATGGTGTAATAACCTGTGGGGAAAGTACCGGCATAGGCCGATCTGAACCGTCAGAATCTGAGGGGGGGCCCCTTTCTTTTGTACCCCCTGATCCTGAACCTTTGGAAGCCATGGTACAATACCGAGGTACCCCTGCTTACAACCCTTGATGGTTGTAGCTAGGAGAAAGAAATAGTACGGTTTAGGGAACGGTATTAACAATTAACGTCCAAAAACCAAAACGGGAAGACCAGTATGTTTCCTATATTTTTTTTTTTTTTTTTTTTTTTTATTTTTTTTTTTTTTCAAAAACCCTTTTTTTTTTTTTTTTTTTTTTTTTATGAAAACATGCTGTCTTCCCTCAAAAAATTGCAAGTATCCATCTGCTGTATAAGGAATTTTTTAGGCTAGTAACCACACAGCTAGTTCTGTTCACCAGAACTGCAATACTTCCTTGCGCCACTGGGTGCCCTCAGCCGCACTGCAACCGCTCTGCGTCCTCCTCCTTCAAGCTCAGTAAGCAACTGAGCTACACAGCATAGAGGAAGGGCCGCCCCTTCCTTTTATGAGACTGGATGTCCCGCCCCTCTTTCTCCACAACGGCGCGAATCATCACCCTGCGCCTATATTACAGGGCGCGCGCCCGCGCGCGCGCCCCTGTTGCGGAGGAGGGGGCCACGCCGGAAGCGTCTGACATGCTGGAGGAGGACACCGCACGGCACCCAGACAGGTAAGGCCTCAGGTGAGTCACTGACCCCCCAGTCCTGGGAAAGCATAGCTAACAGCTCCTTTCCCAACCCAGCGCCCAGCAGACAATTTACAATGCAACACATATCTTTAGGAAGATCACACATGGGAGCCCATACATAGACCATCCTGTCTCTTTGATAGACATAGTGGCCCAAAACTGCCAATGCAAGAGCATACTCAGGCACATCCCCCAAAGATCTCCCTAGAGAGCCTGCCGACGAACCAAGTCCCGCAGGCCCCCCCTTTCTTACCTGCTCCATGCCGCAGGACTTTGCATAGCAAGCGGTCCAATCTTCCCCCATCTCCGTGGGTGGCGTACTAGACCTTCAGGCCCTGGGGTCCTAAAAAGGAACCCACTGTCCTGGGCCCATATAGCACCCTGGCAAACAGGTTACCTTAGGTACCGCAGAGGTTCTAAGTCCTGGGCCCAGGGTCCAGCTCTCTAAAAAGAGAAGCATTATGGGCAAAACCCCACGGTTTGGGGCCCGGGTACTGTCCACTTTGGCTCTGAGGCACCTTGGACAGATCCGGTTAGCCTGCCTTGATCCCAAGGATGTAGGAGACAAGCTATTCCATGACCAACACCTAAGACACTGGCGAAAAAACTGAGGTACTCCTCCTATGGGAGGGGGTTATATAGGGAGGGGCACTTCCTGTTTGAGATTGCCAGTGTCCATCACCTGAAGGTACTCCATATAACCCACATAGTAATGAATATGCTGCTCTGTGTCCCGTGATGTACGAGAAAGAAAGAGCATTATGTCTATCCAATCGGGTCTGTTCTCCTCGAAAGGGTCACGTGGTCCTCCGCGTCGGGCTGCGCTGGGACAATCTCAAGTGATCGCGCCGCGCTGCTCCCTCTCTCTGCAGTATGCAGTATTTGCCGAGGTCAAACGAGCCCCCCTTTACGGAGGCTTTACGGAGACTCGGGCGGGCCCCACTATTTGAGAAGCACTGCCTTAAATGGACATACACTCTTAAACCAATTAAGCTACTGCCTCTCTCAAGTATATGCTGTTTGCATACAGTACTTTCCTATGCTATGTGCTTGACATTGGTTCCTTATAGTATAGGCCCTACTGACCTAAATTATTGAACATGTTCGTCATACCTTTTTAAAGCTAAGGGTTGAAGGTATATTCTACCTGCTCCCTTAGTAGCTCAATGCATTCCTATATGTGAGTGATATGATGTAGTGAACCCCCAAACTCTTTTTCTCTGATTAGAGTGACGCCTGGGGTCCAGTACTGATAAATCACATAGCATAGAGAAGTGCATTGAAGTCCTTCCTTAAGCGCAGTTGTGGTTCACTCTCGTTCACCATAGTTTGTGACATCATCTGACCACAGCACTTTCTCCTAATCCTACTCTGAAACATTTAGATTTTCATTAGCAAACTTCAGATGGGCCTGTACATGTGTCTTCTTGAGGAAGGGGGCCTTGCGGGTGCTGCAGGATTTCAATCCATGGCAGCGTATTGTGTTACCAATGGTTTATTTGGTGACTGTGGTCCCAACTGCCTTGAGATCATTCACAAGCTCCTTCTGTGTAGTTCTTGGCTGATCCCTCTCTTTTCTCATGATAATCCTTATCCCATGAGGTGGAATCTTGCATGGAGCCCCAGACCGAGGGCGATTAATGGTTATTTTGTACTTCCATTTGCAAATAATCACTCCAACAGTTGTCTTCTTCTCACCAAGCTTCTTGCGGATGGTTTTGTAGCCCATTTCAGGGCTTGTGCAGGTCTACAATCTTGTCCCTGATGTCCTTTGACAGCTCTTTGGTCTTGCCCATCATCGTGAGGTTTGAATGGAAGAAAGATTCTGTGGAGAGGTGTCTTTTATACACACATCATTTGGAGCACTTTCTTGAATTGACAGGACTAATCTGTGTACCATATGAGCACATACTGTAGCCACCCTGTGGGAGCCCGGAATTATTTTACTCACTGAACTGCAACTCAATTTAGAACATTTGTATCATTTGTTTTTCTGGATTTGTGGTTCATATTTTGTCTCTATCATTTAAAATATACCTATGATAAACAATTATAGACCCTTCATTTCTTTGTAAGTGGGAAAACTTACAAAATCAGCAGCGGATCAAATAATTTATTCCCCACTATGAAAAGCTTCCTGTTTAAGTAAGCAATGCTTACTTAAGGAGAGCTCCAACACAATATTTCTAAAAACCACTAAACATATATGTGTTACAATTACAAAATGCCACAATGAAACACTGTCTTACCCAGGTAAAATCAAGTGTGTTGTACCAACTGGGACTATTTCCATGGATTTCCCCCAAAATTTATTTTTCCACCGGAAATCTGAAAAATAAATTGAAGGAGCGCTTAGTTTATGGTCTTTATCACACAGGAAAATACTACATATTGACACTAGAGGGAGCAAAGCAGAGAATATGACATCTGAAGTGTAAAGGACTCCAGTGATTTTGAGATTTAACTGCTTTCCTAGTTTTAAATATTCTTAATTTTTTTGTAACATACAGTGTACAATATTAATTAAAATAGAACACCAAGCGACACACTGAAGAAAGACAAAAAATAAACAGAAGGCAGAAGAGGGAAATAACATTTTGGCAGGCCTGGAGTTCCCCAGTTTTGTATCCTACCTAAACCTATATTTTCTTGTTAGACGTTTGATCCATGCAGATTCTGTTCATTATTTCTGCAATATGCTGTTTTTAATATGTTTTGTATAACAGAAGAAACCTTTAATAAACACTTATTGAAAGAAAATGTTGGCAGGATATTGGATACTGCAGAAGAACAGCCTGCAGACAGGCAAAGATCTGTTCAAGAAGGGCAATAGTCATTAGAAATAGGTCTGTCCTCCTGACACGCTTTTGAGATTGGCACCTATTTCAGGATGGTAGAGGATCTGATGAGGAAGATTCCTACTGAGCCAGGGGAGGCCACTGAAAGGGATATCAACGGACGGGTATTCTAGTTAAATCCACAGATTGTATGTTCTATGTTTGCACACGTTTCCAAGATCCTAGCCATATACACCGCCTTGTGATGCTTGAGAGGGTACAGGAAACCTGGTCCTTCTCTCTGTTTAGGTTAAGTCAGTAGAGTTTGATTCAATCTGTGTGCTTTTTGAGCCCACAACAAGGTAAAAAACTCACTACAAATTTGTTTATGGAATGTTTTCAGAATCCCTATGGATGGTGTAGAGGAGATACAAAAATCTAGGAAGGGCATTCATCTTAAGGATGAACTATGAAAATTTCTCTGACATCCATATCCACAGGTGCTGTCTAATTTTTGTTAATAAAAAAGAGAAACTAACTGAAGAGATGTCTTGAAAAAGAAGAAGTATAGCCAAAGTTTATTTGGAACACAGGAATACAGGGCCAGATCCACAAAAGGGATACGACGGAGTATCTACTGATACGCCGTCGTATCCCTGTTTCTATCTTTGGAACTGATCCACAGAATCAGTTTCCAAAAGATAGGGAGAAGATCCGACATGTGTAAGGGACTTACACTGTCGGATCTTAGGATGCAGTACCCCGGCCGCCGCTGGGGGCATTTCTCGTCGAAATGCCGCTTCGGGTATGCAAATTAGCACTTACGGAGATCCACAAAGCTTTTACGCTTCGTTTTTTCTCCGTAAGTATTAGTTTGCAATCGCAATATTAGGGCTGCTTTTACAAGGCCTAAACTGTTTAGGCCTTGTAAAAGTAGACCCTTCTACCCCGCGTCGCCGTCTTTTTTTTTTTAAATTTTTTTTTCCCCGCCGCAACCCGTATTTTTTGTTTACGCCCGTCGCGATTCTCAAAACCAGGTGCAATGTAAAACCGCGCAAAGCACGTCGGGAAAATGACGTCGTGAGCATGCGCAGTACGGCCGGCGCGGGAGCGCGCCTAATATAAATGGGACTCGCCCCATTTGAATAGGAACGCCTTGCGCCGGCCGGATTTAAGTTACACAGCCGAAAATTTCTAGGTAAGTGCTTTGTGGATCGGGCACTTAGGTAGAAATTTTCCGGCAGTGTAACTTAAATAGAAAAAGTTACGTTGCGCCGGGTTTTTGTGGATCTGGCCCACAGTTCTTTCTGCACTCCTGTGACCATTTTCAGCAAACAGAGGGGCTAAAGCCGATATCACAGGGCCAGTCTAGGCTCTGGAAATATCTTTACCATATTGTCGGGATCCACTCAAGATGCCTGGAACGGCAGGTGGCTCAGCCTCTCAGCGAGCCGCTGAGAGGTTGAGCCAGCCACTCCTGTCCCCTCCACAGCCCAACGCCCCAGTGAGCGCTGGAGGGGCAGAGCAAGTCACCAGCTCTCTACAGCCTGAAGGCTGGAAGATGAGCGATCAGCAGTGTTTGATTACTCGGTTCTCTGCCTTAGGGCCAGCAGGGGACAAATGCAGAATCGGACCTATGCTGCATCCAGCTAGGTGAGTAAATATATATATATCATTTTTTTTTTATGAATCCTGAACTTTTCTTTTAATCTGACAAGTCAAAAAGATGCCCAGATATTCAATATGGTGTTGGGCCCACTTAAATGGGAAGAGACTCATAATACTTGCAAGAATTCATTGCAGTACATTGATATTAAGAGCCACAGATATATCTTAAAATTTGACAGGGCATTGCATGTTCTTAATTCATTGAGAATGTTAGTGTGGTTATGGGTTGTGTGAGTAAAAACAGCAGTTTATCTGCATAATCTGCTACCTTGTGTTCAGTTTTGAAGGCCTTTATTTTCAAGATTAGACCATGTATTACATAACAGGGTAATGATGGGGTATAGCGGGCAGCTGTGCCAGGTGCCATGTAAGTCAAAGCTGTCAGAGATGGCGTTATTAATTCTCACCATAGCGATAGGGTTTTGAAAAAATTTCCTCTATCAATTTCAAGAAGTTGATCCACATTTCTAGATATTGCATCACTGCTGTCATAAATGTCCAGCCTACGCAACTGAACACCTTTTCGGCATTATTTGGGTATGGCCTTCTGTGTTGCAAGATGTATCATGTTAAGGGGTCTAGTAATATTATCTTTCACTTCTCTAAGTCATTGGATCATTAGAACCGATAAAGAACCAAAGCTCCAATTCACATGAGAAGGCCACAAGGGTAAGGGAATACCTTGTTTTATGTTGTATGTACACCATGCTGATTTATTACTGCACCCTGTCCATGAACACTGTGGAGGAAATTATGACATGCTCCACAAGTTGCATCAATGCACACTTTACCCTAATGAGGCGGTTACAAATATAAGAAGCTTGGGGATTAGAACCAAGGGTTGAACGTAACGTATATCTAAAGCCATTGGGGTGGATTCAGGTAGGGGCGCGCAATTTAAACCGCGGCGCAGCGTATCGTATTTACGCTACGCCGCCGTCACATACAGGAGAAAGTGCTGTATTCACGAAGCACTTGCTCCGTAAGTTGCGGCGGTGTAGCGTAAAAGGGGCCGGGGTAAGCGCGCGTAATTCAAATGATCTGGTAGGGGGTGTGGATCATTTAAATTAGGCGCGTTCCCGCGCCGAACGTACTACGCATGCGCCGTCCCTAAAATTTCCCGACGTGCATTGCGGAAAATGACAACGCAAGGACGTCATTGGTTTCAACGTGAATGTAAATGGCGTCCAGCGCCATTCGCGGACGACTTACGCAAACGACGTAAAATTTTAAAATCGCGACGCGGGAACGACGTCCATACTTAACATTGGCTGCGCCTCCTAATAGCAGGAGCAGCCTTACGCCGAAAAAGACTTAACGCAAACAACGTAAAAACAAACGCCGGGCGCACGTACGTTTGTGATAAGTATGTAATTTGCATACTCTACGCTGACAACTACGGAAGCGCCACCTAGCGGCCAGCGTGAGAATGCACCCTAAGATACGACGGCGTAAGAGACTTATGCCAGACGTATCTTAGGCTAATGCCGGCGTATCTAGCTTTCTGAATACAGAAAATAGATACGCCGGCGCAGCTTTGGAATTACGTGGCGTATCTATGGATACGCCGGCGTAATTCTTTCCTGAATCTACCCCATTGTTTTCTTCATTTTGGAGGGAGTAAAAAAAGAGATTTTTAATACAGCTTACCTGTAAAATCTTTTTCTTGGAGTACATCACGGGACACAGAGCGGCATTCATTACTATATGGGTTATATGGAGTACCTTCAGGTGTAGACACTGGCAATCTCAAACAGGAAATGCCCCTCCCTATATAACCCCCTCCCATAGGAGGAGTACCTTAGTTTTGTAGCAAGCAGTATGCCTCCCAAAATGGTCCTCAAAAAAGAGGGGTGGGAGCTCTGTGTCCCGTGATGTACTCCAAGAAAAAGATTTTACAGGTAAGCTGTATTAAAAATCTCTTTTTCTTTATCGTACATCACGGGACACAGAGCGGCATTCATTACTATATGGGATGTCCCAAAGCAATGCTTACAATGAGGGGAGGGAGAACATCTCCAAGACAAAAGGATTTAATTTAGAGATATACTCAAATCATAATAAATCCAACTTAGTTGAGAAAAATAATTTTAAATTTTAAATTTAACTCAAAAAAGAGGAGCCCCCGGAATCCGAGGGTCTCAAACTGCAGCCTGCAGCACTGCCTGCCCGAAGGCAGTATCAGTATTCCTTCTTACGTCCAACTTGTAGAATTTTGTAAACGTGTGGACAGAAGACCAGGTTGCCGCCTTGCAAACTTGAGCCATAGAGATCTGGTGGTGTGCTGCCCAGGAGGCGCCCATGGCTCTAGTAGAATGAGCCTTTAATGATACTGGAGGAGGCAACCCTTTCAAGCCGTAGGCCTGAGTGATTAATTGCTTAATCCACCTAGAAATGGTGGACTTTGCAGCTGCCTGCCCCTTCTTGGGCCCATCCGGTAGAATGAACAGCACATCTGTTTTCCGGATCTTCTTTGTAGCTTTAAGATAGGCCTTCATGGCCCTGACAATATCCAAGGTATGCAGCAACCCTTCCTTTCTGGAAGTAGGTTTAGGGAAGAAGGATGGTAATACCAAATCCTGGTTCAAATGAAAACTGGATATGACCTTCGGTAGGAAGGATGAGGGCGGAGAACGACCCTGTCCTTATGAAAAACAAGATATGGTTCCTTACAGGATAAGGCCGCTAGCTCCGAAACTCTTCTTGCGGAAACTATGGCAACCAAAAATACTAACTTCCTTGTCAGTAGAACCAAAGGAATTTCAGCCAACGGCTCAAACGGTTGTTTCTGTAAACTTGACAGAACAAGATTTAAATCCCACGGACAAAGCGGGGATTTAACTGGAGGTCTAATACGTAAGACCCCTTGAAGGAAGGTCTTAACCAGCGAGTGGGTGGCCAGCGGCCGCTGAAACCACACTGACAGAGCAGAAATCTGTCCTTTGATTGTGCTTAATGCCAATCCTTTATCCACTCCTAGCTGGAGAAAACTTAATACTCTATCGATGGTAAATTTGCGAGAAAGCCATCGCTTGGACTCACACCAGCCTACATAGGCCTTCCAGACCCTGTAATAAATCACCCTAGAGACCGGTTTCCTGGCTCTGATTAGGGTAGAGACTACTTTCTGAGACAGACCTCTACCCCTGAGAATCAGGGATTCAGCTTCCAGGCCGTCAAATTTAGATGCCGTAAGGCAGGGTGGAGGATCGGACCTTGCGATAGCAGGTCTGGCCGTAGAGGAAGAGTCCAAGGGTCTCCCACTACCATCTTTAGGATGAGTGAGTACCATGCCCTTCTGGGCCATGCTGGAGCTACCAGGATGACTGGTATGTGTTCCACCCGGATCCTGCGCAGCAGGCGGGGTAGTAACTGGAGCGGGGGAAACGCATAAAGAAGTTTGAACTGATGCCAAGGGCAAACCAACGCATCGGTTCCGCAGGCCATCGGATCCCTTGAGCGGGATATGAACCTGTCTAGTTTCTTGTTGAGTCTCGATGCCATGATATCCACGTCCGGCACTCCCCATCTTTGGCAGAGTGCTTGAAAGACTTGTGGATGCAGAGACCATTCCCCCGGCCATAGAGTCTGGCGGCTTAAGAAGTCCGCCTGAAAGTTGTCCACTCCTGGAATGAATATTGCCGATATGCAGGGCACATGCGCCTCTGCCCATAGGAGAATCAAGCTCACCTCTCTCTGAGCGGCTTGACTCCTGGTTCCCCCTTGGTGATTTATGTATGCCACGGCCGTGGCATTGTCTGATTGAATTCTCACCGGGAACCCCTGCAATTTTGACGTCCAAGCCCTGAGGGCTAGTCGAGCAGCTCTGAGCTCCAAGATGTTGATGGGCAACTGCTTCTCTGGCTTTGCCCAAGTACCTTGGCGAGTGCAACCATCCAAAATTGCTCCCCAGCCCGTCAGGCTGGCATCTGTGGTCACTATCTTCCAAGCCACTGGGCTGAAAGACTTCCCCTTCAGTAGATTCTGAGGGTCTAACCACCAACACAGACTTTGTCGGACTCTTGATAAGAGCGGCAACGGGATATCCAAGGCCTGTGGCCTTCTGCTCCATGCTGACAGGATGGCTGCCTGTAGGATGCGAGTGCTTAGAACCAGTAGGATTAATTCCTTGATGGCTTTTACCTTCCTCAGAGGTAGGAACACTCCTTGTTGTTCTGTGTCTAATCTCATGCCGAGATATTCCAACTGCCTTGTGGGCTGGAAAGCTGACTTTTCTCGATTTAGGACCCAGCCGAACCTCTCGAGGTATTGGACCGTGAGGGCCACTGCTCGCTCCAAGCCGGGAGACGAGTGGTCTATGACTAGGAGGTCGTCCAGGTATGCTAGGATCGTGACCCCTTGGATCCTTAGCTTGGCTAGGATCGGAGCTAGGACCTTCGTGAACACCCGGGGGGCCGTAGCCAACCCGAAGGGAAGCGCCACGAATTGGAAGTGACGCGAAGCCACCATGAAGCGTAGATATCTTTGATGTGGCTGATAAATTGGAACATGAAGGTAGGCATCCTTTATGTCTATGGACGCCATGAAGTCGTCCTTCTGGAGTGTGGCAGCTGCTGACCGCACGGATTCCATCCGAAATGAGCGGATCTTTAGATATGCATTTACCATCTTTAGGTCCAAAATTGGCCTGACATCTCCATTGGATTTTGGGATGATGAATAGGTTGGAGTAGAAACCCAGCCCCTGTTCCAGGACTGGTACCTCTACTATTACTTCCTGGGAAAGTAGATGATCTAATGCCGATCTTAATGCGGCTCCCTTTTCCGGATCGTTTGGAATCCTCGACTTCTGGAAATGAGGAGGAGGAAACCTTAGGAAATCTAATTTGTAGCCTGTGGCCACGGAAGACCGTACCCACTCGTCGGGAATGCTGGCTTCCCAAATCTCTGAAAAGAGTCGCAGCCTTCCCCCCACCTTCGTGGGTGGGGGCGCCCCTTCATAAGGTTGGCTTGGGGGCTGGTTTTGCTGGTTTGCGAAACCACTGCCTTTTGCCTCTAACAGCCTGTCCTTGTGATTTGCTGTTGAAGCCGAAGTTTGCTTTTGCAGGAGGCCGTCGATACTGCTTGGCATTAGAGGGCCCCTGCCCAGGGGAATACTGTCGTTTAAACGCAGGCCCCTGAACCTTCTTCTTAGTTGGCAAGAGAGTACTCTTGCCGTTTGAAATGGTCTGAATGTATTTATCTAGGTCTTCTCCGAAGAGTCGTCCTCCATGGAAGGGGAACCCTACCAGGAGCTTCTTGCATGGGGGCTCAGCCTCCCAGCTTTTTAACCATAAGTCTTCTCATATGGATAAGGGATAACGATAAACGTGACGCTTGCTGGATAGAATCCTTGATTGCGTCTACCGTAAAACATATGGCCTTAGGGACATCCGAAAATTCTTCTGCCTGCTGGGCAGGAATAAGTTTAAGCATCTGCTTAAATTGATCCGATAATGCTTGAGCGACCCCAATCGCAGCCACAGCTGGCTGTACTACTGCCCCTGCAGTAGTGAAGGAGTTCTTAAGTAGTGCTTCCAAGCGCTTATCAACTGGATCCTTGAACACCTGTATGTTTTCTACAGGGCATGTTAACGATTTGTTAACACATGAGATGGCTGCGTCCACTGCAGGAGTAGCCCATCTTTTGGAAAATTTTTCTTCCATAGGATATAGGACAGAGAACTTCTTAGGTGGTAAGAAGATCTTATCTGGCTTGTTCCAATCTTGGAACAAAACTCCCTCTAATAGAGGATGGATCGGAAACACAGCATTGCTTTGAGGCGCCCTCAGTGAGCCCAAAGCTGAAACCGTCGATACCTGGAGATCTGGTACTGGCAAGTTGAATGCCCTATGGACCAAGTCCGACAATCCTTGAATCCACCAGCTCTCCCTCAGGGAGACTGCCCCAGACTCCTCTGTATCCGGATCCTCGATCCCTGAACCTACTTGGTCCTTGTCCAAGAGGTCGTCCAATTCCCCTGAGGAAAGGACCTCCTCTTCTGAGGGTCCGCGCTCGGGCGACGGAGATCTATTCCGCTTACTGCCCCGCATAGCTGCGGCTATCATTTTACCCATGCTTTTCTGCATCTCTTTTAAAGAGGTGAGTAATACCTCCTCCGTGACCATCTTAGGGTTGGACTGACCCGCGTCAGCTCCAGCCCCAGATCCCGATGGCCCCAAGGCTCCCTGTGGGGAAAGCAGCGGCATAGCTTTGTCCGAGACCTCAGACTCTCTGGGGGAATCCCCACCTCTTGTACCCTTGTTTTTTTGATGCCATGGTACAATACCGAGGTACACCTGCTACTTATTGGTACCTGGGACTTATAAATAGTTAAATGCCCAAACACCTGTTTGGGGGATAAAAAAATGCTTCCTCTCCCCTAGATGACACTTTTTTTTTTTTTTTTTTTTTTTTCAAATCTAGGAAAGAAAAAACATTCTGTCCCCCTGAGTAGTATTGCAAGAAAAACTATGAGATGGAAAAGAAACAGCCTATTCCTAGGCTTGAAAACAGTCTTTCTGAAGACTGCAATATTCTTTCTGGCCACTGTGTGTCCTCGGCGCCCCGTGCTTGCCGTTCTGGTCTTTCCTCCTCAGTTCCAAAGTATTGAATGAGCTATATGGAACAAACAAGGAAGGGCCGCCCCTTCCTTAAGCCACTGACCCGCCCTTCCCCCCCAGCAATCTCAAACAGGAAATGCCCCTCCCGACAGGGGGGGGGGTGGGGTTGGGAGGAAGGGACCTCTCTGCTCCAGCAAACTGCAGCCTGCAGCCTGGAACCATGAGGAGGTCAGCGTTTTGCCTGCTTTGCAGGCCGTGAGGAGGAAGACTGAATGGAGCATCGCCTGGAGGCTTGCAGGTAAGCACAGCTCTCTGACACACACATATACTTTTATATCACACAGGCCCCACTCCATGCTTTTCCAACACTACAAGGGAGGTCACATCTTATGGGGAATAATACATATAGAGCCATCCTATCTTTATGATATGTGACTAGTTTGCCAGATGCAGTGCATAACTTTAGGCATGTCCCCTGTGACCCCCCAGAAAAAACCTGCTAAGAACCAAGTTCCGCAAGTTTTCCCCTCACTTACCTGCTCCATGCCGCAGGACTTTGCCAAGCAAGAGGCCCAATCTTCCCCCATCTCGGTGGGGATGTCTAGACCTTCAGGCCCTGGGTTCCTATGAAGGATCCACTGTCCTGGGCCCATATAGCACTCTGGCAACAGAAACATTAGGCACCCAATGGTTTCTAAGTTCTGGGCCCAGGGTCCAGCTCTCTAAAAAGAAAAGCATTATGGGCTATACCCCAAGGGTTTGGGGTCCGGTTACTGACCACTTTAGCGCTGAGGCTTTTTTGGACAGAACCGGTTAGCTCACCTAATCCCAAGGATGTGGAGGCAAGCTAAACCATGACTAACACCTAAGACACTGGCGGAAAAACTGAGGTACTCCTCCTATGGGAGGGGGTTATATAGGGAGGGGCATTTCCTGTTTGAGATTGCCAGTGTCTACACCTGAAGGTACTCCATATAACCCATATAGTAATGAATGCCGCTCTGTGTCCCGTGATGTACGATAAAGAAAAATGCTCAAAACTTTTGCAGTTATTTTGTTTTTTTGCAATACGAGGCCTCTATTCCTATCCAGATGACAACTCAAAATGTTGGATTCTCTCTCAATTTTAGTCCCCATGACAATGGGGGGATGAATCTTCATAACAGTGTTACAATATCAAAAAAAAATTACAGGAGGTTCTTACCCCACACCACTCAATCCAATTACTATAGAAAAAGTTTTTAGACACACTTTAAAGCCCAGTCTCCGAAAACAAGAATGGTGTAATGTTCCTTTATTTACCAGGAAATGAACACTCAGCTTTTATGATTAAAAATCTTTTTTAAACAACTGTAGATAAAGCCATTATTGGGATTATGGTTATTGATAACATTTCAGCATAGCAATAGGTCTAAATTCATTTAATTTCTCTAATAAAGTAAAGATAATGCATTCCTAGTAGTTGCTTCTTATTATAACCAACTTCTAATGTATATTTAAAATCGCATTTACAAACGTAATTTCTTCATTAAATTCCATTAGCAGCCATCAGCTCCACACAGTAGGGAGTTTATACTGTTCTGAAACATCCTGCATCCCAGGATGACACCTGACCCACTAAAAGCTACCGGTAATTGCAGTCAAACATGAGACATCACTATAATTCATGATTATAATTCATCATGTGTAGACATGTTTTCAATTTTCCTTTGCTTGCTCTCTGGAGTGGAAATATCTTAAAAGTTAGGCTCTAGCCAAAGAGCAAACTATGAGTTTGAAACACAAATGTGTGAAGAGATTTAATTGCTATAATATTTGTGATTTTCTCCAGCTACTCTTGCAATTCATTACAACCCTGACACACTACATATTTAGGTCAGCGACCTCACTATTTTATTTATACTTCATAGTTAGTTACAGCACACGGAGGAAAGCTACATTGTGATGTATAATCCTTCAAAACAGTGTGCAGAATCATAGAATACACATCGAAGAGCAATTTAAACATAGCAATCAGGGGCCACCATCCATTAAGGGCGCACAGGCGCCGACCTCCCTATCCATGCGTCTGGCCCCTTGCAGGACTCTGCATGCATAAATTACAATGTCGGGTGTGTTTTTTTAGAAGCACCCGATTAGAGCCAGAGGCTCTAATAGGCTTCAAAATAGGATGGGCTCGGGGAGCATGGATGTCAGTGCACCCAGTTGGGGTCAGGGGTGCACCACAGGGTAGTTAACCTATAGCCGACTGCTGCGGACGGACCACAGAGCGCATATGGAGGAGAGATTCGCTGGGTCACAAACAGGAATCCTACAGGCAGCTTGAGCCCAAGATTCCCCAGGGCATGGAGTCTAAGACCCAGCTTGGTGTTCACCAGAGCCTCTAGTGGTAAGGATGGCCTTCGCTGCAGCTGGATCCAGGTCGCGGCCTCTGGAGTCCCCTAGGTCACACTCCGTAGGGAGAGAGGGGAAGCAGCACACAGGACACAAGCGATAGTGGAGGGTAAGCCTAGGTCGGGGCAACAGGCAGACGAGGATAACTAAAGGACAGGCCAAGGGTCAGGGTTACAGGCAAACAGGAGTAGTCGGGGGCAAGCCAAATTCGGTACACAGAGAGATTAACGTAGCACATGGCAAGCAGGAACACAAAGCTAACAAACAACGTTGAACAGCAAAGCAGACCTGCAGTGCACTAGTTAATAAAGAGTTCCTGGGATGGCCTGGGGTGGAGCCATACAGGGAGGAGAGATGATAAAAGGCAGCCAGATAAGGAAGTCTGGCCTCTAATGAACCATATCCATGACAATGGAAAGCGAATGGAGCATACCCAGGTGTGTTAAAACAGCAAAATTAATATTTGCTATAGTAACACTGATCCTCCTATCGGCCAACCAGGAAGTGGGTTTTGAGACCAGTTCCACCGATTGGCTGAAAGGACAGACGATCATATTGGATGCCTAGGGGGGGGGGGGGGAGTACCTGCATGCTGAAAGCCACAGTGATGGAGGAGAGGATACGGAACCGCTGCCCGCCACCCGTCTAGATGTGTTAAGTGCCGGACCGACCAGCAGACAGCGGGGGGAGGGGGTGTTTGCTGCTCCCCCACCGAAAAAAACACCAGTTTGTTAAGGAAATAGAATGTTCCAGTGATCTCACTTTTGACTGGTAGTTAAGTAATATAGGTGGGATATCTCCCCACCACCCTGATTACTGGTTGGACATTGGGAGGTCAGAACACTCATGAAGTCCATTTGCTTTTCTCTGCAGGAATCAGTCTTCCAGTGATTGCCAGTAGTCACTTTGTTATATGGTAAACCTTCAAAGGCTTATCAAATTTTGTTCTAACTCTCTCAAAACAAATTGGGTCGCTGAAGTCCCCTCCTGGTTAAAGCTGCACAGGAGGTGGATCGTCAATTAAGTCATTAACTAAAGATGTAGCTGGAATTGTATAATTTGGTCACCTGAAAATCAGCCTCATTTGAAAAAAGAATTCTATTTAATATGTGTAGAAGCCCATAGTATCATATCAGAATCCACTCTGCTGAAGTCAGATTATTACTATATGAAATCTGGTTGACTACTTTGGGTTCTTAGATCTGTTCATTACTGTCTATGCCAATGATTGTTTTTTTAATGTATTTATGTGATTACCTTGGTATAATATATAATTGTCAGACTCAGCATGGCTAGCAGATATAGGTGGGTGGTGGCTAACCTGTAAAGAAAGCAAAAATAGTTTATAACACAATCTTTTTAATCTTGAACCATCAACACTAAAGGAATGAAGCCACTTTTCAAAGACAACAATGAAGATGCTATTACAGTTAGTACAGTAGGAGTGGCATAGTTGGTGTTATTCTTATATCTAATAAATTGTTCTACATTGGCAGCACAAAGATATTATACAAACAAAATTGTGCTGTGCATATTAGAGCATTAAGCCCCTGTGCTGGGACTCCCTTATTTAGAATAAAAGCAATTCAATTAATGGTGAATATCTCTTGGTGTAGAAACATGGAGGAGTCTAAGCCACTTACAATCCCCCAGTGGCATACCTAAATTATTTGGCATGCGGGACTGATCATTTTTTTGTCAACCCCATCCCCCTCCAAAAAATATAATTTTTTATGGCATGATTATGTTATTTAATATGCCCTTTAAAAAACAAAAAAAAGATGAAAAAACAAAAACAAAACACATAATCAGTACTGTATAGCCATCACCATAAACACTGTAGGTATCTTTCTGAAACAAAAGGATAATATAATCACCCAGATTCCAAAACAGTTTGGCACATATGTTACGAGTGCTAAAAAGTGAATACCCCACAATGCCCATGCATTAAAATGCCCCTTTATTTTTAAATTAGCCATTGTCTCGGTAGTAAAGCTAGTTTCCTGCCAGCATGCTACACATCAGAACCCTTGCTCACTGTGTGGAAGCACTGATCTGTCTGACACACTCCTAATGAGTCAGAGCCAGAGCTCTTCAATCAGCAGGGAGCATGAGCTTTGCTAATTGATGGGCTATAGGTCTGATTTAGCAGGGGGCATTGGACCCTCTGCAATGAAACCACTGCTTCCCCACCGAGAGCAAAGGTTCCAATTTGCAGCTGCTGGCAGGGGACACGCTTTCATACTCAGGATGGGGCTACTTTGGAAATAAAATAACAAGAAGACATTAAGCACATTTTGTTTCAATACGCTTCGAATATTTTAAACAAATTTAATACATTTCCAGGGAATGAAACTTTCTCAGGGACAGCATTCTCAGGGATAGCATGTATGTCAGTTCCCTGTTGATTAGCTATTCTCAGATGCACGCTGAAGCATAGCTCTGAAGCCAAAAAGGCATTTTGGAGAATCTCCATTTCCTCTTTTTTCAGTATGATGTTGCTACGGAGTCAAACATAATGAAAGGTAATAAATAGCATTTAAAGCTCAGAGCTGCCCTGTGCCAGACCAAGTTCAAATGCTCCGAGTAGTTTTGCAAATTTCATCATACGTAGTTATGACTATAGTGAGCTAATGTAAAATTAAAAAAATATAGCTGTGTCTGCCTATATACTGTGTGTGTGAGTATATATAGTATCTCACCCCTCACATTTTTGTAAATATTTTATTATATCTTTTCATGTGACAACACTGAAGAAATGACACTTTACTACAATGTAAAGTAGTGAGTGTACAGCTTGTATAACAGTGTAAGTTTGCTGTCCCCCTCAAAATAACGCAACACACAGCCATTAATGTCTAAACCGCTGTCAACACTCTTAAGTGAAACTGTTCAAATTGGGCCCGATTAGCCATTTTCCCTTCCCGGTGTCATTTGACTCGTTAGTGTTAGGTCTCAGGTGTGAATGGGGAGCAGGTGTGTTAAATTTCGTTATCGCCCTCACTCTCTCATACTGGTCAATGGAAGTTCAACATGGCACCTCATGGCAAAGAACTCTCTGAGGATCTGAAAAAAAAAAGAATTGTTGCTCTACATAAAGATGAGCTAGGCCAGCCCTCAAAATTTACACTCGCCTGCTCGCATTTTGCGAGTAAATTTTGAGGGCTGGCGAGAGTGTGCTGCCTGGGAGCAGGGGGGGCGAGCAAGGAGAAGAGTCGCTGCTGCTGTCGCTGCCGTCTGGTTGTTCAGAGCGCGGGGAACATAACAGCTTTCAATTCAATAGCTGTGTTCCCCGCCGCGCTGTCATATACAGCCCCTCCCCCTTGTCCGGGCACTTTGACAGATCACCCATCCCAGGATTGGACGGGTGATCTGTCTATCAAAGTTTCCAGGACAAGGGGGGAGGGGCTGTATATGACGGCTCGCGGCGGGGGAACACAGCTATTGAATTGAAATCGGTTATGTTCCCCGCGCTTTGAACAACCAGGCGGCGGCTCCGGGTCTTCTCTTACCCAGCACAGGGGGGGGGGGACACACGTGGCTGCAATATGGGGACACGTGGCTGCAATATGGGGACACGTGGCTGCATTGGTAAACATAGGCAGGCTGCATTTTTGGGCATGGATAAAGTTGTTGTTAATATTTATTTTTATAACTCAATTCTGCATAAAACATTTAAGTGTCATTTCATGGGATAATTTATGAGGGCATGTCTAGGGGCGGGACATGGTAGGGGTTGGGCGGGGCAACTGGTGGCAAGTACACCTTGAGGCCTGGCTAGTAGCTCAGGACTTGAAATTTTGAGCCCTGAGCTAGGCTATAAGAAGATTGCCAAGACCCTGAAACTGATCTGCAGCACAGTGGCCAAGACCATACAGCAGTTTAACAGGACAGGTTTCCTTCAGAACAAGATCGACCAAAGAAATTGAGTGCATGTGCTCAGAGTCATATCCAGAGGTTGTCTTTGGCAAACAGACGTATGAGTGCTGCCAGCATTGCTGCAAAGGTTGAAGGGGTGGGGGGGGGGTAAGCCTGTCAGTGCTCAGACCATACGCTGCACACTGCATTAAATAGGTTGTCCCAGAAGGAAGCCTCTTCTAAAGATGTTGCACAATAAAGCCTGCAAACACTTTGCTGAAGACAAGCAGACTAAGGACATGGATTACTGGAATCATGTCCTGTGGTCCGATGAGTCCAAGATAAACGTATTTGGTTCAGATGGTGTCAAGCGTGTGTGGCGGCAACCAGGTGAGGTACAAAGACAAGTGTGTCTTGCCTACAGTCAAGCATGGTGGTGGGAGTGTCATGTTCTGGGGCTGCATGAGTGCTGCCGGCACTGGGGAGCTACAGTTCATTGAGGGAACCATGAATGTCAACATGTACTGTGACATACTGAAGTCGAGCATGATCCTCTTCCTTTTGGAGACTGGGCCGCAGGGCAGTATTCCAACATGATTACGACCCCAAACACACCTCCAAGATGACTACTGCCTTAAAGGTTAAAGGTGATGGACTGGCCAAGCATGTCTCCAGACCTAAATCCTATTAAGCATCTGTGGGGCATCCTCAAACGGAAGATGGAGGAGTGCAAGGTCTCCTGTGATGTCGTCATAGAAGATTGAAAGAGGACTCCAGTGGCAACCTGTGAAGCTCTGGTGAACTCCATGCCCAAGAGGGTTAAGGCAGTGCTGGAAAATAATGGCGGCCACACAAAATATTGACACATATATGGGCCCAATTTAGACAAAAATTACAAAAATGTGAGGTGTGTCTACTTACTTTTGTGAGATACTGTATATATCTTTTTGTTTTCTTATAATTATCAAGGAAAAGAAAAGCAGCAATCGGGCAGAATAATAGCACTTGTATATTACCTGCTCAGCAATGAACCTGAATCCTCTCTCTTCACTTATACATTCATAAGTCTCTCCAAGTACAGGATTAAATGGCTTGCTACCAGCCCTGTAGAAACTAGGTGCATATGCAGATACTGCAAAGGTGGCAATATAAACCTGTTAAGAAAATCAAAATCAGATTTTTCAATCAAAACCATTGCTCCGGACAAAATATGTTTTTGTTTTGGACAGAAAATGGAAAGAGTTGGGACACAGGCAGTAATAAAAAGCTGAAGGAGGCTGCAATCTTCCCACAGTCAAATTAAAGAGTGTTTATTGCTGCTGGGCATCTAGATTTCCCCTACATTACCAATCAGGACAGAAATTACCTATAGGGAACACTGACAGAAATAATTAATCAGATAATCTAACCATGCAATATGCCAAGGGTGCCCAACCAGTGGCCCGGGGGCCACATGTGGCCCGCGGAGCCCGTTTGATGTGGCCCGCGACCGCCTGCTCTGGGATGGCGGGTTGGTAAACCCAGATTGTGGGTTGCCGATCCACCATCCCAGAGCATCAGTGTTGTGATTGAAGTCGGCGGTAGAGGAAGCAAGTGGCTGCTGAGCAGAGCCGCATAAGCCAATGCTTCCTGTATAGTGCCGGGATATAATAGACTGCAGGATATAATAGAAGTCTATGGCAAAGTGCAGCTAAGCCACAGGTGCATTGCGCTGCACCCAAGGTGTGGGTAAACCAAAGCGCGTCACTGTGAAAGCAGCCTTAGGCTGCTTTTGACACGATCGGACCAACCCAATTAGACCCTCTGTTCACCTCTATTGAACCACAGATGTAAACGGATTTGTGGCCATTTACACCTCCAATCCCATCTGCTAAAAAAAAAACAGAAGGGGGGATCTGTCCCTTTCCATCTGGACAGATCGGTTTGGAGGGCCCATAGAATAGAGCAGGCTGTGTCTGTGTCCGCTCTGTATATGCAGAGTGCACTTGGACCTGTCATCTGCCCGCTCCGCTCATAGTGGCTCATGGTTACAAAGTCGCTTAAGTGGCCCTCGTTCTTCAAAAGGTTGGGCACCCCTGCACTATGCTATAGATGTCATAGCCAAGTGGGGAAGAGTCAAAACCTCTATTAGGTTTTTCCTGAAGATATTTTCTCTCACTTCTGCAGGGCCACAGATAATTCTTTAGGTTAATTTAGCCTTGGCCATCTAAAGTGAAAACATTAGGTGGTGCTTGCAGTGTGCTGCAAAAATGCACTATAGTGTACATGGTAACATATGGAACAGTCCATCTTGCATTCCAAAAATATTATTTAATTTCTGCGCCACAAGCAAGAGTCTAACAGCAGTGAGCGGTGCGTACCACGCAGAGTGCAGGGGTCAAGAGTGCATAACAGACAGGTCAGTAGAACGAGTACAACAAAAGCATTACCTCCCTCTACTCCAGTACAGATCTCCAAAGTGCAAGCTCTCCTGCACTAAATCCACCCACTAGGCAGATCAGAGTAGGCTCACTTAAAGGAAGTCCTCGGCTGTGCCACGTGACCAGTACTGAAGAGACGCTGAAGAGAGCTTCCCTCAGTCTGAACAGCTACTGCCGAGTTCTGATTGGGACAGGAGTGGCAGCTGCAGCCCTTCTGGTGCACCCGCAATGTCAGTACTATCTGTGGTGACGCAGATGCTCAGAAGTTGTTTGGACCCCCCCCTCACTTATGCCTCAGACTTCCTGCTCTGGTGGCACAAGTAACAGGAAAAGGAAAGCAATAACATTTTCAAAAGAGAAACCAACAGCACTAAAAAAAAACTGACAGAAGTTCTATTCGTTACTTTGTACAAGATAGAAAAAAAAATTCTGGTTGGCATTCCACTTCCTGTACATACCAAGGGCGGATCGGGGGGGGGGGGGGGGCAACAGGGCAATTGCTACCCCCAAGAAATTGGCTAATTAGAAATTAGCTAATTTCTAGTTGTGGAATTTGCGGGCGCCGGAGTCGGCTCCGCAAGTCCCCTCCCGAGACTAGACTCTGGATCCACCCCTGGTACCTACAACACTGAATCCAATTGGAAGCTTTTACTGATAACTCCTTTACTTTATTCATCATTTTTAGAAGCTATTCCTCTAATAAGATTCTCATTTACGTACCATTCTTTCAAATGGATCCTGAGCCTGAGATGCTTTGTCTAGCAACTCACTATATTCCAGCTCCTCACACAACCGCTGTAGAGTGTTAAGGGGCTCATTCAGTTGTACTGGCATAGAAACTTTAGACAAGTCCTTTCCAATGTTGTTCCGAAGAATGTTCCATAGACTGATATTACTTGTGTTTGGGCACGACGCAGGAAGACATGTTCGATGCTTTGAAAATCCATCCACTACAGAAGCCCCATCTACAACAGAAGAAACAAATTAATATGTTATAACAATTTCTGTAATGTATAATCTTATCTCCCCCGAGAGCCTACATAGTGGTCTTTATGCACTAGATAAACTGTACATCTGATCAGAACACCCACCTATGCCAGGATCCTGTGCTTCACCACCTTGTGTCTTATCTCTCTATGACACACATTTTCTCATACCTATTACACAAATGCATCATAGTGACACTCTGCTCTTAAATACAGACAATGGGGGTTATTTACGAAAGGCAAATCCACTTTGCACTACAAGGGCACCGCAACTGCCCTTGAAAGTGCACTAAAAGTGCACTTGGAAACGCAGTCGCTGGAGATCTGAGGGGGACATGCAAGGAAAATTAAAAACAGCATTTTTGCTTGCACATGATTGGATGATAAAATCAGCAGAGCTTCCCCTCATTTCAGCTCTTCCCCTCAGATCTACAGCTACTGCACTTCCAAGTGCACTTTCAGTGCAAAGTGGATTTGCCTTTCGTAAATAACCCCCAATGTCTCTGTATCTCCTTCCTGCGTCAGGCAGTTCAGGCATTGTTGCTTATTATTTAAGCTAACTACTAGAATTCAACAGCATTTTGTATATAAGAAAATTGTCTGATAAAAGAGATTGTGAGTTGTGTGTCCAGTGTTAAAGGGGTTGTAAAGGTAAACGTTTTTTCACCTTAATGCATTCTATGCATTAAGGTGAAAAAACATCCGACAATACCGTCCGCCCCAGCCCCCCCGTTATACTTACCTGACCCCTCGAAAGTCTGGCGCTCGCCCCGACATCCTCTTCGCCGCTCAGCCTGGCAGTTGATTGGTTACAGTGGATGGATTGAAAGCAGCGCAGCCATTGGCTCGAGTGATACAGTGAGCGGCAATGGCCGCTGGCTGTATCATGGTAGCGCGCCCGCAAGAACTCAACACCATGCGAGCAGGCTCGCATGAAGGTGTTGAGTCCTTGCAGGGGGAGCCGAGACAGCCGCCAAGGGACCCCAGAAGACCAAGTTCGGGGCCACTCTGTGCAAAACAAGCTGCACAGTGGAGGCAAGTATAACATGTTTGTTATTTAAAAAAAAAATATATATATATATATATATATAAATCTTTAGTGATCCTATAAGATGCAGTACAATATCATTTAATTGAAGAATCTCTATTGCTCTCCATTAGATTCACCAAGAACCATGCATTGCGAGGGTCTAGCTCAGGGGTCTCCAAACTGCGGCCCGAGGGCCAGATGTGGCCCTTTGCTAGCCTTTATGCCGGCCCTTGGGGCACTATTCCTTCAACTGATATGAGGCACTATTCCTTCCACTGGCACCAACAAGGGGGCACTATTTCTTCTACTGATATCAATGATGGGATACTATTTCTCCTACTGTTAGGGGCCCTACTTCTCCCCCTACTGAACACCAACCCTGAGGCCACATTTATTCTTACTGGTGCTGGGCCCGGGACATTTTCTGCACCCACCGGCCACAATCCGGCCCTTTCTAAAGTCTGAAGGACAATAAAGTGGTCCTTTGTTTGAAAAGTTTGGAGACCCCTGGTCTAGCTAAACAGGATCTTCAATCAAACTGACTTTTGACTCCTAAATAGCTGTTGGTAAATCTAAAAGGAAACTGTATAATCAGTTGATATGTCAGTGGACAACTTTAAAATGTATGGAGAGCTAACAAAAATACACTAACTTTTTTTATTCAATATTTCCTGTGTGAACAGTTATTTGTTTTTCATCACTTCAGAGTGACAAATAACTGTATCCTTTTAGTATTAAATCTCTAATATATGTATATTTCCGACCACAAAGTAACCACATAATCTTTCAACCGACAACACAACAGGAGAAGTAGAGATGACATGTTTTTTTTCCAAAACCTCTTGTTCACAGGGCACCAAACTGTACCTAGAGATTGTCTTTCAATGTCATTGCTTAGATTATCCTCTGATATGTTATCACTTATATCGCTGACATACGAGTCATCATCCGATACCTGGAAAACAAACAAAATCCATATATTAATGACCAGTGCAAGAGATTAAGTACATTAAGAAAAGTGGAGACCAATGGTAATATAAGGAAAGAAGCTGGTGCTTTCAAAAAGGCAAATTACAATTAAGGCAAAACTTAATTAAGGCTCATTTCGACCAGCTGCATTGTCAAGCATTTTTTCTGCATTGTACAACACAAGCAAAGAAATGACTGTTTTCAGAACATTGTGTTGCAGTGAACTGGAATAACATCCAGCGTGCTGCATTTTGGCTGCAACGAGCTCCCGATGGCCATTTCAGCAAAGTTCAAATGTATATGTTATAACAGAACTTTAGTTATTAAATAAAGAAAATTTAGGGAAAAAGCTCCTCTTCATATTAGCAGAGAGACATTGCGTGTCTCTTCTGCTCCAAAAAAAAAAAAAAAAACTCCCAGTCTTCTAGCAATTTTGTTATCTGGTGTACAATACCTGTGATGCATGTGTAGTGCAGTGCACACTCACAGCCCACTCCTAGAATCAGGGCCGATCCTAGGGTCACATGCGCCTGGGTGCAGAAATAATTCTGGAGCCCCCACATGGGCGCGGCCATTTTACTAACTCCTCCCCTTTACAAATGTTTCTATGGCAATGACTCAACCACAGAGATGCTCCCCCACAAAGTCTTCATTAACCTGGGATCCTTACATGATCTCTTAACAATAAACAAAATACAGGAAGAGAAGCAGAGTACTTTATTGGGACCTGGAGGAGGGCCTCTCTGATTGACACAGAGAGGGCCTCTGGTTAGAGAGTCTGTTAGAAAGAGCCTCCAGACATACTACAGTCATGATACAGGTGATGGTCAGAGACTGCAGACATAATACAGGAGATGGTCAGAGACTGCAGACATAGTACAGGAGATGGTCAGAGACTGCAGACATAATGCAGGAGATGGTCAGAGACTGCAGACATAATGCAGGAGACGGTCAGAGACTGCAGACATAATGCAGGAGATGGTCAGAGACTGCAGATATAGTACAGGAGATGGTCAGAGACACATCAGTTCTGGACAGACACACACTTATGCTCAGAACACTAGTTCTGGACGGACATAAACAAGGAGAGAAGGAGGGGGAGAACTCTGCCACTTTGGCGCCCCCACCTTTGCAGGCACCTGGGTGCAAAGCACCCTGTGCACCCTGCCTAGGATCGGCCCTGCCTAGAATCAATGGCAATAAGGGAGCTGGGTACCAGGTTAATGCAACTCCTGTGCAAATGTTACATCATTAGTGGCTTTTCCATGGCCTTGGATGAAAGAAAGGAATCTTGACTCAAATCTTGTACACACGACCGGGATTCTTGGCGGTATAAAGTCCGACGGGAATCCCGGCGGGAAAACCGAGAACCGGCTTGGTAAGTTTCCCCGTGTACACACGGCCAGGTCTCCCGTCGGCAAAACTGTGGGGAGAGCTTTGGCCGGGGGAATCCTGGCCGTGTGTATGCTCCCTCGCAGTGTTTCCCCATAGGAAAACTGCCGGGTTTAAAACGGGAATCCCGGCGAAAAAATAGAGAGCAGGTTCTCCATTTTCCCGCCAGTATTCCTGGCAGTTTTACTGTCGAGAAAACTGCGAGGAAGCACACACACGGCCGGTTTTCCTGGCCAAAAGCTCTCCTGGCAGTTTTCCTGGCAGGGAAAACCGGCCGTTTGTACGAGGCTTAAGAGAAGATGGCAGTAGGTGGTGTAATGCAAGAGGGCAAATAGTTCTGGTTTAAGATATATGTAAACTAAAAAAAACAAATATGTAATATACTGTATTGCCGCTTACCAGGTTTTTTTTTTTCAGGCTAAGAACATTTTTAGCAAGTACAGAAAATACCGTTTGATCTTGCCAGAAATGTAGAGTCACTTCCTGGGAGCAGAGATGAAAGTAAAACAAAAATCTTCAACCTATCCACCATGTAATGGAGATGAACAAATGCAGACATGTTTGAAGTCCAGCCTGTGTGAAAACCTTGGCTGTCCCATAGATATAATGGAGAAAAAAAGCATACACATGAAAGGGAGAGGAAGTGTATTTGTTCTGCAGGATAACTAAATGAAACTACAGGAAAAAAGCCTGAAAAAGAAAACTAATGCATCTATTAAATCTAAAGACTGGTAAGCGGCAATATTACATTTTTGATTTTGAGTTCAGATCAGTTCAGATCAGTTTTTAATACAAATATTGTAAAATGTTCATAAAATTTCAAAGTATTCAAATAAATGTGTCAGCATTTGCTAGAATAGTGAACATTGAAGGGGCGTGTGTCCTTCATGTATCAAGATTAATAACATCCTATTTAACAAAATGATACATATAGGGCTAAACTTAAAGTGAAATTTTGGGCTTCACCTAACTGTCCCCTCCCCCTCCTAACACTTATACTTGTAAGAAAGATGCATATACTTGCCTATTTTCAGGCTGGTTTGGTCAGGTCACATGATCTTCCTGAGAGCACTTGGACATTGGTGTCACCTATAGGTTTCAATGCCCCATCCATTGTCAGTGTGTTATCCTCTCCCCTGCAGAAGCACTAAAAAATTTTATGCAATCTGTACATTTTAAAACTGGGTGATCTGTAACCCTAGGCACACGTTTAAGGGTGCCTTCTAGTGAATAGAGCCTAATTTTGGGAATGGCAAGGCCTCTTGGAAATGATGCAGTTCATGTATGCGTTCAAAAGAAGAATACCAATGACTGAAATATTTCTTCATGTTAGGCTAAATATAAAAGTTTGGTTGAGCAATATAATAATTATTCATAGCGCATATGTAAACATCCCTATAATAACATGTTGCCATAACAGAACTAACCCAGACAATAACAAAAATAACAGGAAAGGGAAGCCAGCATGGACCAAGTTTTCTGTGATCATATTATAGGCTGTACCTGTTTGCAACTATACAAGCAGAGTTTACATATCAATATAATACCGTGTTTCCCCGAAAATAAGACCTACCCGATAATAAGACCTAGCATGATTCTTGGGGAGAGCTGCAATATAAGCCCTACCCCGAAAATAAGCCCTAGTAAAATTAGTTTAACATTTTTTTAATCCATTTTGCAGAATCATTGCAGCGGCTCCCCCTCTCCTCTCTCCTCTCTCCCCCCGCCCGATGCCCGCAGCCCCTCCCTCCTCAGCACATGGAGCGGGCAGACGCCAGCAGGACACTGGCTCCCCCCCTCCTCTGCTCTCCTCCCGCCCAATGCCCGCAGCCCCTACCTCCTCAGCGTACGGAGCGGGCAGACGCCAGCAGGACATCGGCTCCCCCCTCCTCTGCTCTCCTCCCGCCAGACGCCCGCGGCCCCCTCCCCAGTGCACGGAGCAGGCACGGAGCAGGCTGATGCCAGAAGGATGCCGGCTCCCCCCTCCTTTGCTCTCCTCCCGCCCGACGCCCGCGGCCCCCTCCCCAGTGCACGGAGCAGGCACAGAGCAGGCGGATGCCAGCATGACACCGGCTCCCCCCTCCTCTGCTCTCCTCCCGCCCGACGCCCGCGCCCCCCTCCCCAGTGCACGAAGCAGGCACGGAGCAGGCCGACGCCAGCGGGGATCCTGGAGCAGAGAAGAGGTCAGGCAGACCATGCGACAGCCAGGAAAGTCAGGGAAGCTGCAAGAAAGGTACCCACTTTAGGATCATTGTACATACCATAGTTAAATAAGACACCCCCCGAAAATAAGCCCTAGTGTGTTTTAGGATGCCAAAATTAATATAAGACTCTGGCGTTTTTCGGGGAAACACGGTAGATGTTACTGGCATTGTATTAAGCAAAAATGGTCATATTATTCTTTGTTGTAGTATTTGCTCTGATCAGATTTTACTAAATCTGTCCAGAAAGACAATTCAAATTCAAATAACATTTTTTACTGTGACCTGATCTTCCTTCCTAATTGCAGACCCCAGGCCCATTCATCATTGATGTCTCAGTATTCCTAATTATTTTTTTCTATTTCAGAGAGTACATAATCTGTCCTGTTATAGAAAACATCTTTTAACACCAAAAGTCAACACCTACCTCAAAGTAGAACTCAACGCAAAACTTTTTTTTTACAATTGGACAGAGTAAGGGAGGGTGATAACCCCTGACAGTTTTCTTTTTTTGCCATCTGTGCCCTACTGGTGAGATTTTCCTTCACTTCCTGTTCCATAGCTGAAAACAAGAAGTGAGAGGAAATCCCTCCAAAGTAAGGGAATCCATGGTTGTCACCAGAACTAGTGTCCTTATTGAAAGATTCCCCTCTATTCATGTTCTGGTGTCAACCAAAAATGTATGATTTTCTTGTACTTTTACTTTCTTACGATAATGGTAAACATGACGAATCGAGAAGGTGAATCTCCTTAACAGGGGCACAAGCAGCAATAATAACCTGACAGGTGATCTAATCCCTCTCCACTATGTCCAAAACTACTACTACTGTTCATACCACGTCCATTGAGCTATGTTCTGCATAGATCAATGCAGGGGCACATTCCACGTTTTTTTTTTCTATGTTCTCTGTCCAAATCATAATGCTGCATTAAACTGTAGTACATTGCATAAAAAAGCAACATGTCTATATCCAGAGCACTGCACCACAGCACTTTACAACACCAAAAATTGAATGAACTTCAATAAAAATAAGAATAAAAAAAACAAACAGAGTAATGCATTGTAACAACACATCACACCACCGTTCACTGCACTTATACCATGTACACAACCAGCACTCATTTTAGCATGCAGGCTGATGTAAAAAAAAGCCCCAAGTCAGTATTTGTGGGCCTTTGTTAATGAGAAACTGCAAGAAGCAAAGCTTAAACTATAGTACTCCAAAAAAATATCTTGCAATGGTTTGATTTAAAAAAGTAAATTGTGTCTGCATAGAGCAGTGGTTCTCAACCTGGGGGTAGGGACCCCCTCGGTGGTCGAATGACGATTTGCCAGGGGTTACCAAATCCTTAGCTGTTCCTGAAGCCCGCACAGCTCTCCCAGTCTTCTCGTGGCTGACCAGCAGGGCTGTCCCTGGAGCCTGCGGCCGCCCACTCAGCCTCTTTGCAGCCACCCATTCAGTTCAGGACATGGCTGGGGGGCAGAGACTAAAGGCCAGCTGACTGGTGAGGAATGTGAAGTGGGAGGGGCTGAAGGAGACTCTAGCTCCTGATTTTGGCATAGGTGTCACTGCTGTGAGACACCACAAAGTCAGAGACACAGTGAAGCCAGAGACACAGTGAATAACACTACCTGTGATTATAGTTGCTATTAAAAGTCCCCACTATAGTTCTCAGATCAGCAGAAGACCTTGATCAAGAGCACCCAAGTTGGCTGATCAGAACTCCCCCCAGCACTGCCACTCATCCCAACTCCCCCCCCCCCCCCCCTTATAAGGAGTAAGAGAAGGAATACAAATCAAGGATACATGGAATAGGGAGGAACAAAGAAACAGGGAGAGAAAGAATAGGAGAAAGAACAAGAAAGGCGGCTAGAGGGAGGGATGGGGGGAAAAAACAAGAAATTAGGGTAGAGAGAGATAAAAGGGAAAAAAAGGAGAACAACGAGTAAGGGTGGTACATCCTAAAATGTACCATAATGGGTTTTAATACTGTATGAGTGGAAGTAACTCGGGGAGCGCTATATGTCCGTGGGTTAGGGGCGCAGATTACTTGTCTTACCTTGGGTGCTGACAACCCATGCTAGGAAAATTTTATTGTTAGGGGTCCCTACAACTTGGGAAATTTTGTCAAGGGGTCACGGCATCAGAAAGGTTGAGAACCACTGGCAGAGAGTCAGTTACTATGTTCTACACTTAGCTTCTTGCAAAATGCTATTTGAAATAATACTACAAAAGTTTAAGGTGAAAGACCCACTATTATCAATACACCATTACCAACAACCCAATGGCTTGTTCTCTGAAAACACTGATTTGGAGCCGTCAAGCAGTGCCCCATAGACAATGCATTGTTACCTACTGGCAAAATGAGACATGATTGGGAGAATCCACTAACTGGAGATATCGGTCACATATCTGTCCGCATTCTGCTGGTTTGTTGTAAAGTCTCAAAATGAATCCCTAAAAAGGTCCTACCATAATCTAGTCCTCCCTACCAGCCATAATCTGTACTAAAAAGATTTAACAAAACTGTAAAAAACATTCATATTATATCATAGGTTTGTACTGTAATTAATATATTCAGATTGGAATCAGGTGAGCCCTTGCACTACATATTAGTTGGTTGATTAAGCCCAGGTTCACACAGCCGCGACTTGTCATGCGACTTGAGAGTTCACTACTTTTGATGGGACTTCAACACGACTTGCATTGACTTCTGTTAAAGAAGTTGTATGCAAGCCATGATGAAGTCACATAGGGATGTCGCAGCAGTGTGAATCGAGGCTGAAAGATTAACAATCAACTTGGCACAAACAAAAACAGCAGAAAGAGGGTGCCTGAGTCAGTTTTATAGTAAAAAACAAGTAACACTTTATTCAGATACATTTACATAAAAGTAACTTGCAAGCTGCACACAGGGTGGATGTGGGTCACCAGTCAAGCAACCAGCCGTCATGAGGGATGAGAAGACCTCTGTGGGGATAAGTTCAGACCCACCGTAAAGCAGTATATAACTGGCAGCGTCTCTGGGTATGGGCCGCAAAGCGTTTGAGGCGCCACCTCCTTCTTCAGGCCTAATTGGTGATCCACATCCGCCCTGTGTGCAGCTTGCAAGATATCACACTGACCCAGTCGTAATCTTTCTGACGTTTTTGTTTGTGTCTCAGGGAACTCCCATTTCTTGCTGAGGAGCTGCCGGTGACTGTGGGCAATCCCCATCCTGTGGACTTCTACTTGATATTCCTTACTACTATGAACTGTATAGACTAATTTTTATTAATTCATTTTGGGTATATCTTGTTGACCCCCCCCCCCCATTTATTGATCCCTTATAGCTGCCAGTGAGTCTAATATAGCTGTCTCCTTTAGTCTAATGATAGTATAGAGTGGGTTAAGTCATAGTGGGTGTAATGCAAGGTAGATTCATGGGTGCCATACACTTCTTGAATGCAAAGAGATTTTATTTCTCTTGAACACAACTGTGGGAGAGAGGGTTCAGGCCAGGACACTCCTAGATAGTTGCAATGTTAATTAGCAGACTCTGAGACTTCTACAGGTAGACAGCCAATGCGGGGAAAGGCATCCAGCAAGACACTACATCTGCATGTGTAGGAATGTTGTCTCCTATGGCAACAGTCTTAGAACAGTTTCTAACACAAGTTGTAATGAACTCCTTTACTTTCTCTACAGCCACTTCTTGTAGGTTCTCAACCCACTGAGCTCCCAGTCTCTCTCACTAGACTTGCTAATTCACTGCCACTCGCTCCTCTCCTAGGCACCGACATGCTAACTGTGGGTGCCCGGCTGTGGCTTAAAAGCGAGATGCGAGCCGCTCTGCTTGCTGTGAATGACCGGGCAATCTTCTGGGACCTGTGATGTGTCCCATAAGATTGCAGGGAGGGAGGGGGGAGAAGTGATCTTTCTTCCGGTGCCGCTGAAGGAAGGGTACCCAATCCTCCCCCAAAACGATGACATGCTAAATGTGGCATGTCAGGGGGTCACCGGTATTTAAAGCGGTGGAAGTGGAACACTGCTTTAAGTATCTTCCTCAAGCGTCACCCCCGCTTCTCTGCTGGATCCACACAAGGCTGCTCTACAAGCGTCACCTCCACTGACAGGGTCACTGGCTTGACACCTGCTGAAGTTTCCCAATTCTTCACCATCCCTGGTTGGTGAGAATACTGTTCCGGTACTTGCTTCAGCTACTCATTGTGGTCCCTAGTAATAAGGTGGTTGGTCCCTTAGTGGCGACAGCTTCCCCTCTACCTCCAACCACGACACGTTCTCCGGCTGGCAGAACCATCACTTCTGGATGGACTACAAGCCGCAATCCCAACCCTGCTCTCTTGTTTCTGGATAGGCCCTCAGACAGCCTAGCAGCCAGATGGGCCCGGGATAGGCCCAAACTCCAGCCAAGCAGCCAGGCAATATAACACATGTCCACCCAGACAGCTGTCCAGGTGGCACAGAACACTGAACACCTGACTCCACCCAAATATATAGATTCTCCCAGCAGGCCAAGGAATTTAGGAAAATCTATGCCCATTGGCTCAGATACCCTGTATACTCCTAATCTGTCCTTGCTTTGCCCTTTTCTTATCTAATGTCACCAGGTACCCGGCCACCTAGCGTCAGAAGAGAGAATTGCAGCAATTCCAGATTTAGGGTGAACTCAAGTGATCCTTAACAATGAGCCAAGGTAACTACACCTGGCAGTAACTATAGGAGCAACCCTGCTTAAACATCAGGGTGCTACACTTGTAATCAACTTGACACAGCTCACTGCAGAATATTTTGAAGTTATGCTTTAACACAGAGAAAACTCTAACCTGCCCACCTAGATCATGCTGGATGGCTGGAAAACATGAAGAGCCACTCAGCAGTCTCTCTCTCACTGTCCTACTTGCTGCCTGTATTTCTCCAAGCCCATCAGTTTATAAACCAGATACTAGCACTTGAAGCTTTGTGGATATAGAAAGAGTTTCTGTAATTACCCTAGCTAAATTAAAAAAGGAAAAAAAAAAAAAGGTTTTACTCCTTTTGAAAAAATGCATAAATCAAATGGATCTCTATACTGGAGTGCTATTATTTCTTTAATTAGAACCTTGTAGTCTACTATATTTAATTAAGGAGAGCTGCAAGAGAAAAGATAGCACTATACAATGAAAAAGGCACCGACCTCATTTTCAGATGAGCTAGATGACAGCAGAACTTCCTGAGCGTCATAGAACTCTGTAAGGGAATCTGTGATGGACAAGCGGCTCTCATTGGACATCTGATGAACTAGAGGCTTGCTCCCTTCACACGTGTCCTCCTAATAAGTGGATGATAAGAACAAATCATTATTTTAACTTTATGATTAACAAATCTTCCACTGCAGGATAACACTACCGAATATCCTATGGCCACGTAGGAAGTGGAGATTGTGTTTTTACCTGCTTGTCGAAATAACGCAACAGACTTCAAATCATAAAACTGGCTAAAATAATTACAAACCTTTCATATTCGATTATATATATATATATATATATATATAGATATATATATATATATATATATATTTTCACATGCTGTAATTTGTCTCTTTTCATACACAAATCCAGAACTATAGTTGTACACAGACATAAGGTAGCAGTCTCCTGCTGAGCTAATGTTTTTGGGATATTTAAAGGTATTGCCTTGAAACAGCAAAGGAAAGACCATCTGATTGGCAAGGTTAAAATTGTTCTAAAGGCTGAAGGGTTTTTACCTTCTCTGCATTAAAGGAGTTGTAAAGGAAAACATTTTTTTGCCTAAAATTAATGTCTGCAAGGTAGACAGACAGAATAGTGTAATGATTCTGTTAAAAAACTAGTAAATACCTATTAAATTCCTTCATCTATATCACCTCCGGCATTCTAGTTTCTGTTCTCTCATTCACTTCCTGGTTTGCGGCGATCGTTCATGTAAGAACTACATTTCCCAGTATGAATTGCGGCACGCCCAGTAATTCACACCTCCTTGAAGTCTCTAACACGTAGAGAGCGTCCTGCCGCACAGATGTAGTTCCCAGGAGGGGGCGAGCACGTTACTGACCACCGCAGTAAAGCCTCCCTTCACAGTGGTCAGTAAAATCAGACAAGCAGGAAGTGAACACAACAGAGAAGAAATAGAGCCACTTCTGAGCAGTAAACAGTGGTTTCCCAATCAACAAAGTGGTTTGTTTTCTTGTATGTACCGTAGTTTAGGATTATTTCAAACTTAACATCCACTTCTATTTTCTCATGTCAAAAACTATTGACTAAGTCCCTTAGGTACCTGAGAGGCATGTGGCCTTCTGACACTGTTACAGAGAGTCACATAAACAATTTGATATTTTCTTGTGGATACTGTATGAGTGAAGGTCATTTTTAGATAATGATAATCATCTGCCCACATCTCCCAGGTGGGAGCCGATTTCCCAGCAAAGACTGAATGGATGTGACAAGCTGTGATGCCTCTAGATCTGCACACATTACACAGCAAGCCCTTATCTGCTACTTCCACAGGAACAGCCCCACAGGGGGCTCACAGCAGAAGAGTCTTCCAAGTACTTCATTTACAGTGAGAATTACTTCAAGTGGAAGCAAGATTTTTTTAAATTATCAACGTATAAGAGCTAATTATAAGTAGAGCTGTTAAAAAAAAAAAAAAAAAAAAAAAAAAAAGACTGTCTTAAGCAGATAAACGAAAGACAAAACTCTGCTACAAGTGCCGATTTGTTGACAGTCACAGTCATTAAAAGCATGGGTTTGACTTTGGTGACTAGAGAGACCTTTCATAACTTGTGTTCCCGACTTGAATCACAGTTACATAACAAAGATAAGCCTACTAATACTTGGCGTAAGCTTTTAAAAAAAGTAATGTAATAAGACATTCAAACAAAGCACTGAATGTTCACTGTTGTTTCCTTATAAATATGTGGCTATAGGAGCATTTCTGATAAATATAGTATTGCCAGCTACCTACTGACCAAGAAGCCTTGCATACAGCACCAAATGTTGCAAACACAAACATGTATCTAATTTAGTTAAAGTGATTGTAAACCTTTAAATTTATTTTTATTTTTTAAATAACAAACAGGTTATACCTAACTACTATGTGCAATGGTTTTGCACAGAGCAGCCTTGACCCTCCTCTTCTCACATCACTCACCAGTGTTTCTGGCCCCACCCCCCTCCGCGTGCCCACCATAGCAAGTCGCCTGCTATAGGGGCACTCATGTCAGTATGCTCCAAAGCTGGTTCTGTGTGTCAACAGACACAGAGCGTGCATTGGCCCCACCCCCCGTTCCCTCCCCACTGGCTGTGAATGACAGCAGTGGAAGCCAATGGCTCCGGCTTTTGCTTGTGAGCCTATGAGAAGGGAAAGAGTCAAGGAGAGACGTTGCTCTCATGCACATCACTGGAACGAGATGGGGCTCAGGTAAGTATAAAGGGGCTAGCGGAGCTGCACTCACAATGGTTTTTAACTTAATGCAGAGAAATTGGGTGAGACCCCTGGCAATGTATATTTCATGATACTAGCGAGTCAAGGAAAAAATATAAAATGTCTATTATTCCATTTTTGTTGAACAAAGCAAAAAGGTATTATTCCTGAAATGTAGAAATCAAAGAAAATATCAACTACAGTACAGACCAAAAGTTTGGACACGCCTTCTCGTTCAAAGAGTTTTCTTTATTTTCATGACTATGAAAATTTTAGATTCACACTGAAGGCATCAAAACTATGACTTAACACATGTGGAATTATACCTAACAAAAAAGTGTGAAACAACTGAAAATATATTTCATATTCTAGGTTCTTCAAAGTAGCCACCTTTTGCAGCAGACACATCTCTAGAACTGGTAAGAGGAGACTGTGTGAATCAGGCCTTCATGGTAGAATATCTGCTAAGAAACCACTGCCAAAGAAAGGCAACAAGCAGAAGAGACTTGTTTGGGCTAAGGAACACAAGCAATGGACATTAGACCAGTGGAAATCTGTGCTTTGGTCTGATGAGTCCAAACTTGAGATCTTTGGTTCCAACCCCTGTGTCTTTATGCAATGCAGAAAAGGTGAACGGATGGACTCTACATGCTCGGTTCCCACCGTGAAGCATGGAGGAGGAGGTGTGATGGTGTGGGGGTGCTTTGCTGGTGACACTGTTGGGGATTTATTAAACATTTAAGGCATACTGAACCAGCATGGCTACCACAGCATCTTGCAGCGGCATGCTATTCCATCCGGTTTGCGTTTAGTTGGACCATCATTTATTTTTCAACAGGACAATGACCCCAAACACACCTCCAGCTGTGTAAGGGCTATTTGACCAAGAAGGAGAGTGATGGGGTGCTGCGCCAGGTGACTACCTCTTGAAGCTCATCAAGAGAATGCCAAAAGTGTGCCAAGCAGTAATCAAAGCAAAAGGTGGCTACTTTGAAGAACCTAGAATATGAAATATATTTTCAGTTGTTTCACACTTTTTTGTTATGTATAATTCCACATGTGTTACTTCATAGTTTTGAAGCCTTCAGTGTGAATCTACAATTTTCATAGTCATGAAAATAAAGAAAACTCTTTGAATGAGAAGGGGTGTCCAAACTTTTGGTCTGTACTGTATGTCAGAATGGCATTAAGAAGTAGATAGTACCATATTAATGAAAGAGTTGATACATTTATAAAATGACTCCTATACTTGTGTGATTAAGAAAGCTTGCCTACTCTTTCCTCTAAATGCTGAGCTACACCCCCCTAATTATCTCCTTCATCGTGTGGGGTAAATGAGTGGGAGAAAAATTATTTTTAAGGATACACAAGATATATATTCACAGCAATATGGAATAGTGGTTATAAATTCAGTGATTATAGAATGCCCAGTATGGGCCTAAATGGGTGATTATACGGGAGTGAAAAAGGTGAAGGGTAGATGTGTATTAAGCGGAAAGAGATGGGAAGGAATAAGGAGAAGGATGAGAGTAATTTCCTTCTCTTCTTCCTAAATATCACAATTGGATTGTTTTTCGGTTTGTGTCACAACACATGAAGTAAGGGGTGGATAAGTGATGATGGGAGAGAAGATGGGGGAGAAGAAAGTGGGTGGGGAGTGAGAATGTGAGAGGTGAGGATTAGGTAGAGGGGCCTGGTAGCCACTAGACCTATCTTGGTGAAGATCAGACGGATTGTTTACATTCAGATGTGAGGAGCCCCAACCTCCGCGGTTGTCTCCTCCTCTCTAGGGAAAAATTATGGTCGCTATTATATTTGAATCCTAGCATAGACACCTATTTTCAATGTTTTCTATAGTTTTTCTGCGTGAATGCCATCACAATGGGGCGTGTACTTTCAATGACGCCACCCGTTGTGATGGCAACAAGAAAAGATTTACTACCTAATCCGTGTCTGCTGCTCCTCTCTGCCAATTCCTTCACTGGCTTCCATTACCACACCGTATAAATTTCAATATACTAACCACAACATACAAGGCCTTCCGCAACATTACCCCCAGCTACATCACCAACCTCATCTACAGATATCACCCAAGCCGTCCTCTCTGCTCCTCCTAAGCCCTTCTGCTCCCTAGTTCCCTTGTTGCCTCCTCCCATGCTCGCCCCTAGGACTTCTCCAGAGGCTCTCCCATCCCTCTGGAACTCCCTTGCCCCAGTACGTCCAGTCAGTCCTTACCCTGTCCACCTTAAGGTGATCCCTGAAAAACTCACCTATTCAGGAAAGCCTACCCCACCTCCACCTAAGAACTGTACCCAAGCCAGACCATGCCTCGCAGCCATTACTTTTTGTACCATCCCCTTCCTTTAGATTGTGAGCATGACAAGCAGGACCCACCTGTTCCTTCTGTATTAAACTGTATTATATAACTGTACCGCCCCCCCCCCCCTCTACATTGTAAAGCGTTGTGAAAACTGTTGGCACTATATAAATCCTGTATAATAATAATCATTTGAGCAGGTCACTTTCATAAAAGGAGGCAATAACTGTCAAATCTGGCTTTTCTGCACACACAGTAGTAAAGCTTTGGTGCTCATCTTTTATATATTGAAATGTAAAAGATAACATCTCATTAGCCATTTTTTGTTATAAATAAACCCAATTGTTTTAAATATGAAATCTGATCCAGCTGATTTTAACCATATATTCTGGCATTGCTAGCCAATACGAGAGTTCTGGATGGGTGCAGGGCTGGACTGGGATAAAAATTTGGCCCTGGACTTCATCCAGACTGGCCCACTTTGACAGGTCTCTCCCACAGCGGCCGGACAACTCATGCACCCCCCGGCCACCAAAGCCCCCCCTTCCTCTTCACTAGCCGCTAGCCGTTTTACTTTATTAGAGTAGAACGGCTGGTACTGGTACTCTTATAGGCAGTACCAGTGAGGAAGCTAGACATTATTTCACCTGGGGCAAAGAATCAGTTTGGTGCCCCCCCTTATGGGACAAGATTAAGCAGAAGTGAGAAACCCCCAAGCCATAGCTGTTGAGTCAGCTCCTGTAGTCCAAGGGAGGGGGCGAGCATAACACTCCACAGCGGGGAGAAAGCCTCACATTACTGTGTGTAGTTACAGACAGAAGAACAGGAAGTGAGGATTTCTCAGAAGAAATAAGGACATTTAAAAGCAAAATGGAAGGATGAGGTAAGTGAAGGAGGACTGCACTAAGGTAAAGGAAGCTATTTAGGGGGAAAAATTGTACCTTTACAGGCCTCATGTACACGGGACGCTGCTAAACGTACACTCAGAGGCAGTTGGACGCTTTTTTCAACTGTTCCTGAACTCATTCAATGTGATCTTATGTGACCATGTACACAGTCTCGTTTATTGCCGTTTTTAGGCAGTTGCGTTCAACAGCGTTTCTTTGAAAGCAAAAAAATGGGTTCAGACGCAGAAGATTTCCATGTTTCAGATGCCAAACACGACTAAACGCGGCTAAACACGGTATGCCGCGTTTAGAAGTGTTTCGTTTATAGGTGTTTTCCGTTTTTGACCATTTAACTACACTGAAGCCAAAGTGCCGGCATGACAGCAAAGGAAAAAGTATTTTCAACAAGAGAATTCTTTACTGACAGCCTTTATTTTTCTTAAGATAGCTTTCCTTTAAAAACAACTTAGACTCTAACCAAATCCAAAGTCAATTCTTATGCCTGGATATTTCCCACTAATTTGCAGCATACATGATTCACATAAGTCGCTTAAGTTTGTACATCTGTACTATATAATTACACATACTGTATATAACAGTCACATTTTAAAAATACATGAACACATTTTATAGTAATGTTGTAAAGGGTGCACAGCTATTTAGCAAGCTCAGCAAAGAGAATGTGTATGAAGCAGCAGGTGAAAAGAAATGCATGCTAGACACAACTGAACACAAACATGCACAACGCATAGTTGCTGCCAAGCTCAGTATATCCGATTTAGGAAAGTACACATAAAGCATTGAGTATTTACTGCTCAATTTTTTTTTTGTTTAATGATGCATCCGTTAGCATTCTGATTGAATTGGAGTTGATAGACAAGCTTGCGTTTAGCCTTGGTGTAAGCGACTCAGTGCTGACCTTACCTACCACAAGCACAGGAAATATGTGTGTAGAAAGCCTTAACCCAAGTGTAGACACCCATACCAAATGTAACAGTGTCAGTTAACTTTTTAGCCACTTTTCAATTACATTTCCTAAATAATTGTTCATTGTTTAAGGATATATAAGGCTTGTTTTTTTGGGGGTTTTTTTGTTTTGTTTTTTTATTAGAAGCTGACGATTTTTTTTTATTAATTTTGTTATTTTACAGAGTTTTTTATCTTTTTTTTTTAACCTATAGCTGCTGGCTTCAACTGCCACAGAGACCATTTATTTCTAAGGTCTCATGCACACTGGACATTATAAAAAAGCATTAGCTGTAGAGTGAGTTTTTTTAGTGTTTTTGTAGTAGCGTTTTATAGAGTTTTTGTTTAGCTGTAGAGTTTTTTTTAGCAAAGCTATACTCCCATAAAATCGTTCGGCTCAAAAACGCTGATAAGCGCAGAATAGTCACATATTTCAGAGTTTTTTGGTGTTTTTAAGCAGTTTTCAGCTTTTTTCAGAGTTAGGCCCCTTTCACAGGGGGGGGGGGGGGGGATCAGTAATGATCCGCCCCGTGAACCTCCGCTTGCTCAGCGGGGATCGCTCAGTTGATCCCCGCTGAGCCGGCGGATGACAGGGCGGTCCCCGCACACAGTGCAGGGACCGCCCTGTCTTTTCTCCGCTCTCCCCTATGGGGGGATCGGATGAACACGGACCGTCTGTCCGTGTTCACCCGATCCGCCAGACGGATGGAAAAGTAGGTTTTTCCTTCTTCACACTTTGGCGGATCGGATGTCAGCGGGCATGTCACCGCTGACATTCGCGGCTCCATAGAGGAGCAGGGAGCGCCCGTTCAGGTCCGCCTAAAAAGCTGGCAGGCGGACCTGAATGGGCGCTCCGTGTGAAAGAGCCCTTAGGGTGTTTTTACAGCTTAAAAACTCCTCTCAAAATCCACTAGTTCTGGGTTTATTTTCCAGCTAGGAAACGTCCCTGCCAAAAAATGCTGATAAAAGCTTATGTGTGCATGGACACATAGAATAACATGCTGTGGAGTTTATTGACTGCAGAAAAAAACGTCTGAAGCCAAAAACAGCAGCTGTAAAAATGTCCAGTGTGCATGAGGCCTAAGGCTCTTGGCAGGTGTAGCTGCCGGGACTGTGTGTGTACTTGTTATGCAGACAAGTCAGCTTTCTCCCTTAAATAATTTGATCACTTCCACAGGTCACAGTAGTGCCACCCCCTCAACAGGTCTTGGTAGTGCCATGCTCCATCAGCTACAGTAGAGTACAAAAGAGACATTAGGGATCTGACCCCTGATGTCTCAGTAAAGATGACCTGTCACCAATATGCAATTACATAGGGGGCTATTGGACCTTTATCTGTTAGTAATATTGTTATTTGACAAACACTTTTTTTTAAAAAGGGTAAAAAAAAATAAAAAGCTTTTTAAAATCGCCCTCTTTCCCACCCCACATACATAAACACGCGTCGGGTGCCTACCTATGAAAACAGCAATTGCGCTACATTACATATTGCTGCGCACACCAGAATTTAAGGAATTGTTCTAGGGCCATTATACATGGTTAAACTGATGACCTGTAAGAGCTGTTAAATGGCCGCCTATGGACAATATAGTGTACCAAAATGTGTCACCATTTCTCAGACATGTGTGCAATGTAAAGACTTGACATGTTGGCTATCAATTTATTCAGTTCAACCTCATCTTTTATAAAATTTGGTAATATATCTTTTTGTTTTCATGCACTAAATTTTAGTTAACTGTATTTGCACTAATATTGCATTAAGTAAAAAATTGCAGTTACCGCCTTTATATTCTTAGGATTCCCTATAAGAACATAAAATGTTTGTGAGTTTTAACGGATATTCAGGCAATTTTACAAGTGTGCAAAAATGGACCTGGCAGCAAAAGGGTCATCTAGCAGAATATTATTTAAACTTGACATCCTTTTTAAACATATAAAACACTCTCCATAAATTAAATAAAAAAAGAAAATTATGGCATCGGCAAAACAAGCGAGCGTTTCCCATCTGACACATATCTATGTACACTTTTGTGCCCATTTTATTTTGGCTGGTACTTCACTAAGCCAGGATATCTTCACCCACCTTCACCGGACTGATGTTTGCACTAGCAGTTGTACCATGAGGCAAAGAATCAGCATGAATTCTGTACAAGCGTTCTGTAAGATCAGCATTTTGTTTTACTGCCTGCAATTTATAAAGAAATACAGATAGCAATAATAAAATAGCAAAACACAGATTGAGGGGGTTTTAGGAGATTTGGATATAAATTTTAGGATTTCATCTTTTTTTTCAGCATTTGACATTTTAAATCATCTATTTCAATCAGGAACCAATTAAGGACAAAATTAAAATGGCTTTATATTGAGAAATATTAATTGAGTGTACATAGTATATAGTCCCTTGTAAGCCTTGTTTGCATAAGCAGGACACACGCAGGAAAAGCAGGACATACAACCAGCAATTGAAGTCAACACCACTGATCCTGATGACTGGTAAACGCCAGGCAACTTAGTTCAGAGCAGCCAGTCAGATCCTCCCTTTTATTCTGTAACCTGCACTAAGGGTATGAACACGAGAATCTGATGGGCTGGTATAGGCAACACAGCAAGTTCCTTTTTTTAGGAGCTTTTATATACAAGAGTAAGATTTGTTAAAGTGTATTATTTTAGATTTCTAGCTGTATCACACAGAATCTTACCACTGATAAGGCATTCTTCAGGCCCAGTATTTGAGCAGTCGGTGAAGAGTCTTGTTCTAATAGCTGCTTTAGCTTTTCTCGTTCAGCCATGACTGTGCTATAAGCAGATTTTAATGTAAAATAAGCTAAAGAAATAAAAAAAAAAAAGGAAATGTCAGCTACTTGAAAAGCAGATCATGTGCACTGCAAAATCTAAAAAAACGATAGAGTCACGATTATTTTTAGGTACAGTATTTCATTAAAAAATTCATGCATAATCAGCACAAAACAGATTTGTCAGTCACCTCTACGAACTAGTTGCATTTTAAATAACCACCTAACATAACCCCATTATCATTTTTTAAAGTATATCATTTCTCCCAGTGAAAACCGTTTTCTATTAAAACTGATATTACAGTGTAAATATTACCAAACATTGTATTTTCGTTTTGGATAGCGTAGGGAAAGGGTTAAAATCTCTACGGGTTTACTTTTTGCTGTCTATGTCTTTTTATGGACATTTTTCTTAATTTCCTGTTTGGAGACAGAAGACCTGAGATATAGGGGGCATTCACACCTTCAAATGTACCCTGCCTTAGATTAGATATGAGAATGTCAACGCAGGTTCCCACAAACAGTGGTGTTGCTAGGGGGGGTGCAGGAGGTGTGGTCCGCAACCGGGGGCCACCCGCTACAGGGTCAACACTATCCCGAGAATGAGGAAAGCCCTTGCTGACTTTGGACATTTTTTTTTCAGCTGGAAACCCACCTCCAGCGCAGCGGCCGCGGGTGTTCTCCTCCTGTCTCCGTCTCTCACTACAGCACTGCTGCCTGTTACGATCCATTCTCCACCCGGGCGGCACGGCTTAACACTGCCTGTCCTCTCCTCTCCAGCTGCCGCCTGGGTGTTCCATGTATCTGAGCCGCCCAAGCTGGTGCGGTAACGGGCGGGGGGTGTTGGCTTGCGATGAGGGGGGGAGGGGGGGTGTCCTCTGCGGTGTTGCGACAGGTAGGGGGTTTTATTACTGTTAAAGGGGGTGGTTTGTCCTAGGGCGGCTGTACTGATGGAGGGGGTAGTTTGTCCTGGGGGATCTGTTCAGATGGAGGGGGTAGTTTGTCCTAGGGGGGCTGTACCGATGGAGGGGGTGGTTTGTCCTGGAGGGGGCTGTACTGATGGGGGGGTGGTTTGTACTGAGGGGGGTCTGTACTGATGGAGGGGGTTTATACATAGTGGGGGATCTATACTGAGGGAGGGGGGTCTGTACTAAGTGGGGGGGACTATACTTGAAAGGGGGTCTGTATTGAGGTGGAGGGGGGGTGACACCATGTTTTACCGCACCGGGTAACACCAACCCTAGTGACGCCACTGCACACAAATAGCTGCGAGTAGGTAGCCCCATTAAAACCAATAGGAGGCTGCTGGCTCTCACAGCTAATTGCACCCACTTGCATGTGAGTGATTGGCCCTGGACGCAGACTGCCGGTTGGGGGTTCTAGCATCCAATTGCAGGGAGGGTGCATTCGCAGGTGTCAACACATCCATCTCTCCAAAGTGAGAGGGAAGTCCCATCTTAGACAGGGGTCACCAAAAACATTTGTTAGCTTGGAAAATTTGCCTTCAACTCTTGTTCTAATGATAATCCAAAAATGATTTCCCTTTCTTTCTGTCACACCATGACCAGTTACTAGGATAAATAATTCAATCTCCCCAATGAGAACTTACCCTGCAGACTGTTTCCACAACTAAAATAAAAAGGGTTTTGCCTTTCATAAACGTCATTTATTTTCCCACACTATTCCCTACATACAATGATCTGCATCTGAGCTCTTGGATGTGTTCACTTCCCAGCTGACCATAGAATGTCTGAACAAAAAAAAAAAAAAGAACTTTTTGCGAAAAACAGCAAGAGCTTCTACTATTTAGCTGTAAACTGTAATGTCAACGTGTATAAGCAGTGGGGAGGCTGACATATAACATTTTAGAGATGGTGTCATTTACTGCCCTATACATTAGCTGCCCTACTACTGTAAGGAATTCTGTTTAGGTATATTTAGTGACTTTTAAAACTTTGCTGGAGTTCTCCTTTTATAGTATATATGCACATTTGGCTGCATAAATGCTCAATATTCCTGAACAATGCCCTTCAAGTGACCCATGTCTAAATATTGCTGAAGCAGAGAAAAAAATAAAAAAAGCAAAAAAGTAACTTGTTTTAAATGATCAACCAAGAATATGACATAATAAAACTATACATTTATGATTAGCTCACCGTACAGGGGAGCAGATTTGGATGACAGAACATGAATCACTGAAAGGATCTACGTGTTCTCAATCTCTGGTATATACAGAGTATCGCAATGTCAGCTGAGAAAAAAAAATATTAATCCTAACTAAATTTCAAGGAGAGTGAGTTTTTGAAGACCTTACAAAGAAAAATCGATTCAGAAGAAGTGATTACTTTTCTGAGAGTAGCTCATTGTTGCAGTGTGAAGTGATTTTTTGACAGCATTTCAGCAGAAACAAAAAAGAGATTTTTGACTTACCAGTAAAGTCCCTTTCTACGAGTACATCACAGGACACGAGACATAATTCTTATGCCGCGTACACATGATCGGTTTGTCTGGTGAAAACGGTCTGATGGGTCGTTTTCATCAGACCAAACCGATCGTGTGTGGGCCCCATCGGTTATTTATCCATCGGTTAAAAAAAATAGAACTTGTTTTAAAATTATCTGATGGATACCTAACCGATAGACAAAAAACGATTATCTGTAGGCACGTCCATTGGTTAAAAATCCACGCATGCTCAAACTAAATTAGGGGACGGGAGCGCTCTTTCTGGTAAAACTAGCGTTCGTTATGGAGATAGCACATTCATCACGCTGTAACAGACAGAAAAGCGCAAATCGTCTTTTACTAACACAAAATCAGCCCCAAGGGTGGCGCCATTGGATTTGAACTTCCCCTTTATAGTGCCGTCGTACGTGGTTTACATGACCGCGTTCTGACACGGTCGTTTTTTTAATCAATGGTGTGTAGGCACGACTGATCATCAGTCAGCTTCATCGGTTAACTGATGGAAAAATCCATCAGACCGTTTTCATCAGATTGACCGATCGTGTGTACAGGGCATAAGACTATTGGTTATGCTCCACCTCCAGGTGAATGGACACTGGCATAAAGCAAAGCTTGACCCCTCCCAGCAGCATAACCCCTCTCAATCCCAGCCTCATTTTTGTGAGCAAGCAATATCATATCAGCATGAAACCATAAGGGAGGGACCCGTGTGTCCTATGATGTACTCCAAGAAAGGGATTTTACAGGTAAGAAAAAAATCCTGTTTTCTTAAAGGGGTTGTAACCCCCTCAAGGTTTTTCACCTTAATGCATTCTCTACACTTCACAGGACACAGGGGAGTTAATTCTTAGGCCCCGTACACACGACCGAACATGTCCGCTGAAACTGGTCCGACGGACCAGTTTCAGCAGACATGTTCGGTCGTGTGTACGGCCGACTGGACAATTGTCCGGCGGATCGGACAGTTTCCAGCGGACAAATGTTTCTTAGCATGCCAAGAAACATGTCCGCTGGAAGCCTGTCCGTCGGACATGTTCGGTCGTCTGTACAGACTCACCGGACATGTCCGATCGGCCGAAAGCCCTCGCATGCGTCGAAGTGATTCGACGCATGCGTGGAAGCATTGACCTTCCAGGGCCGCGCACGTCGCCGCGTCATCATCGCGGCGACGTCACCGCATATCGTGTCCACGCGGATTTCTGTCTGATGGTGTGTACAACCATCGACAGAAATCCGGCAGCGGACGCAGCGGACATGTCCGCTGAAGACGGTCCGGCGGACCGTTTTCAGCGGACAGATACGCTGATGTGTACAAGGCCTTAGACTACTGGGACATCCAAAAGCAATCTTATTGGGGGCAGGCAATTGCAAAGAATGGCTAACAGATACAACGGGAACAATCCCCTTAATAGAAAAAGAGGAACAACAGAGAAGGCCCCCACAGGGCTACCTGTAGGACTCTCCGACCAAAGCCAGTGTCCACTGAGGCCTTAGCATCCCCCATTGTAGCGAATTTATAAGTAGACGACCAGGTGGCTGCCTTACAGACCTGGAAAATTGAGGCCTGATGTTGAAAAGCCCATTAAGCAATAACACTACTAGTGGAATGGTACTTTACAGAAAAGGAAGAATCCCTACCTCTCAGGTTGTGCGCCAGAGTATGGATTTGTTAAATCCACCTAGTAATTGTGGATCAAGAAGCAGCCGGTCCCTTTTGGGAGCCTTTATGACCGTCTAAGGCAGGAGGGAGTTTTGGGTTCTCAAAACAACCTATATCTTGTTAAGTACAAGAAACAATTCCTTACGTGAAAAAACTGCCAAGGTTTAGATACCCTCCAAATCAAAGTGATATTCACAACAAAGGCAAGCTTGTATGACAGGAGAAGGAGGGAAATACAGAATAGGTTTAAATGTTGGCCTATGAAGGACCAAAACCATAAATCAGATTGAACTGATTTCCACTGAGTGACTAGGGCATCTAACATAAAGGCCTAAGGATCCCTGGCCCTGGACACAATCCTGTTTGGTTGCTGGTTGAAACTGTACAGCATAAGATCTGTGTCTGAAACCACATGTTGCCTTAAAGCCAGAGCCAGTTTGCTGCCCCATAAATTAGTTTATGCAAAGAAGAAGTTTGAATCCTTGGACACAAAATGTCCATGAAGAAGGAGTCCCTGAAGAAGTTAGTGAAAAACTGACTGCTGACTGAGAGCCAGAGCCAGTTTGCTGTCCCATAAATGAGTCTATGGAAAGAGGAAGGTCTCTTGAAATGAGGACATTTCCTTCTACTGGTGCCGGATCCACTATGCTTGCAAAACACACAGGGGGTCCAATGCTCACATTTCTGTGTATCAGCACCAATAGAGGAGATGGGTTGGCCTGTGGTATCCTGTTGCAAAGGGGACAAATTCAAAAAATTGCTTCCAAGCACAATGCACACATGTACCTGCTTTTCATACAGACCAAAAACAGATGCACAGGTGTGCTGTTACTAGGGGGCTTCACTGACTCATTAATGCGTATCGACTCTAAAGCCTCATACACACAAATCGGACTTCCATCTGACTTTTCTGTGGATTTTGGTCCGAATGGGCGCTGGCCGTGAATTTGTTCTGCATACACACTGCAGAACATTTTCAGCCAACTTTCACTAAATCACATGGTTTTTCAGCTCTTTACCGCCATCCTTTGGGCAACTTCTGCTATTGTTGGCCGATCTTTAGCATTGGTTCTGAGCATGCGTGTTTGTACTTTGGACTTAAATCCAATGGACTTGTGTACACACAATCGGATTATCCTCCATTGGACATTTGTTGCCGAAAAGTTTGAGAGCATTCACAGCGAACATATGTCCGATGAAAAATTGAAAACAATTGTCCGATGGAGCATACACACGGTCGGATTGTCCGATCAAACACATCTGTCGAACATTTGTTGTCAAAAAGTCTGATCGTGTGTATGGGCTAACTAAGGATAGATGTTGTAGTCACTACACAAAGTGGTCTCTGTCTCAATGAAAAGAAAATAACCCCCCTTCTACCACCACTGCATAGATGACATTCTCCAATGCTATAACTTACACATAGAAATCTTGCACAAAGAATTGCTGCTGCAGCCCTCTAAATTACAGAGCACTCCCAGGACTAATTTTCACGTGCTTCTTTTTGTTCCACAATGCAGTGTTCACCAGCTGGGCTAAGCATCATAACAAAGCAGTTAGGGAGTGTGCCTAGCCATATGTAACTACCAACATTCAAAAATAAACTTTGGGGCGGGCTGGTCAGCGGGCAGGAAAGGGATCATTTTGATTGTGGAAGGTGTCTGCTATAACGTAAGAGAGTTATTTTGCTTTCAGGTAGGGAAAGCAACCTGACAGGCTGTAATTTTTTTTAACTTATCTGTTAAATTATATCTGATACATTTTTCTCTTTAGCTAGGAGCTTGAGGATTTCATTATTGGTTTATCTGTACAGGAAGTTTCCACCACTACTCACATATCACTTTATGCAAATAGGAGGTAGCGCTACACTTTTTCTGTATTGTATTTTGTTTTGATGTGGGCACACATATCAGTGTTTAGCAGCAAGCCAGTCACAGTGTATAAATAATTTATATTGATTTTTTTTTTCACATTTTAGTTATAGTAGCGTGGTGGAATTTGCAATATACTGTATACCTTATAGTACTGTATTTAGTAGCATACTTTAAGGCATTTTAAACCTTACTACTTGCACCTTTGTTTTTCACCTGCACAAGATGCACATTGATCCTGTAGTTTCACGGGGTCATTTGTTACGCTTTACCTGCAGCCAATAGTAGAGTAAATCTTTCTGATGTCCGAAGTCTCGGTTTGTGCTCAAACATGAGGTATACAGAATGGCATGACCTCAGTCTGTAGTCTAAGAAATAACATGTGTGAGGAAACTATATATCCCACAATCCCTGGGTCTCCCAATCTAGCAATAGTGCAGGTGAGAGTCGTATAGTAATTAGATTTGACACAGAAACAAACAGGCAGAACAATTAACAGAGAGGTCACCACGCTTGGCAAAATGTGTTCACATCACATTAACAAGCCATAGATTGGACGCTGTGTGACCCGAAACAAGAAGCTGCCTGTCCTTTCAGTGAATATAGACAAGCTAGGCGAATTAATACATGGACACAGGAATTTATCAGTAATGACATTGCAAACTGCAGCCACATGAACCCATCAATACAAGGCAAACAAACACAGGGAATAGAACTATACGAATATACGTAGTTAAAACTCAAAACATTTGAAAGTGTACAATTCCTTTAAGGAAGTATGATTACTGGTGCACATCATGAACTGGGCCCCTGGACTTCCCAACACTTTTTGGCAGAGAAAATGTCTGCGGTTTAAAGAACAATCTTTCATTCATCTCAGCAGTTGGCCCAAGTCTTATGTCAATAGGTGCTCTCATTTAGGATTTGTGTGCTTCTCACCTTTGTGTGCAACATGACACAAGTCATCCTGCATCTTGGAGAAATTGGAATTGTCAGAGCCATTTGAGTATTGCTTTTCCTCTGTATAATCTATTGTAGATAAATTAGGGTTGGAAGCATGTAATCTTACATTTGCCGAAATGGTTGTCGGTACCTGGAAAACAAAGGCTAGTTAATAAACGCTCATAAAATACTCAAGACATAGATTTTTTTTTTCATTAAAGACTTTCTAGAATAAGCACAAAAAAATTGTATGAACATGACTGGCAAGCCGTACCAGTGGAAATGTTGTACGCACTCTACTTGCATGTATGGAGTTACTGCTTGTTTTAACCTTTGATAAAATGTTTCACACAAAACAAGTGGTGAGACATCTGTTTATCCTTGAAACCACTGCAGCATTGCCAATTTAATTTGTATTTATATAGCTAAGGCCTTGTTCACACCATGTGCAGAGACCTCAATTTTTCTGCAGGCGTACTGGTATCAAATGCGGATTTATTCTGTGCAGGAAACTGCAACTTGTATGTCATTTTTTTGCGTGGAAAAACAACTGACATGGCATCAACACTGTGGTATGAACAGGGCACATAACTGACGCGCATGAAAACGTATGTCAATGTGCATAAAAACTCAATGAAAAGTGCATGAAAACTGATGTAAACTCATGTTTCTGCAAGTGAAATCTGCGCAGTTTTCCGATCTTCACGAACGTATGGTGTGAACTAGTCCTAAAATTCAATGTGGTGAACAACGTGTTGTTGAGGGACTTATTTTTTGGGATATCTGGGAGAGGGATTACAATATATGTCTGTTTTTATTGCTGTCTGTGCTCATGTTAAGGAGATTCACCCTCTCCATTGGCCCTGTTTACCATTACCATTAGCATTAAAAGAATATCCCACATTTTGGGTTGTCCCCAGAAAAGTAATAGTGGGGCAAGCTTCCAATGGAGACACTAGTTCTGGTGGTCCCCTAGGAATTCCTCAACTTGCAGAGATTTCCCCTCACTTTCTTTTTGACAGGAAGTGAAGGGAAATGTCTGCAATGAAACACAGATGGAGGAAAAAAAAAACCTGACATGGGTTATAACCCTCCCTTGCGCTATACAAAATGAAAAAAAAGTTTTGGCTATATTTCTACTTGAACACATGAGTATAATAACAAGTTATTTGAATTATCAGGAACCATAAATGGCTCAGTCCAAGTTAGGTCAGGATTGGGCTGTGCATGGCTGTTCCTGAAAGAGTATAAATCTATAGGGGATCAGGTAGAAGTAAAACGACTTTAGTACAATAAGCCTGCCCATGGATGGTTCGAAATGTGTCCGTTTTCTGCTGAATTTTGAACTATGTCGGACTTCACTCAGGGCAGTGATGCGTAATCTTTTCAGCTTGACTGTGAAATCAATGCCCTACGAATAGTGCGTGGTTTGAAGACAAAATATGGTATTTTTAACATATTGAAACATTTCTAACAGTAACCACATGGACGAAGTACACTGTCCTTGTCTTCAAATCATGTGTCCCTATGCAGTCCATTGAATCACAGGCCCAGGCTGTACACGAGATCTTGACTTCTGACCAAGTTGAGATTAAACGTTGCCCCCTGATGATGCTCAATTTTACTTCTGGTCATACACATGCTAATAAAAGCACAACAGTGGGCAATAAAGGCTCTGATATTTTGTCTCAAAACAATGGTTTAGGTGCACGATGAGGTGAATGAGATTTTAACTAGTCTTGGGTATTAATCAAGAAGTATGTAAAACCTGAGCATAGGTTCGAAGAGGGCTTCACAGGGATCAATTAGGAGACTAGCACAACTACTTTCAGGTACGAGAAGGTGCTGAACTTTAGCACTGTTACCTTAGCAATGTTTTAGGCCAGATCAGGTTTACTTTAATGAAAGATTTCCAATTAGGAGTAGCTTTGGGGCCAGGTAACTAGAGGCCTCTCTCTTTTACACCTTAGACTTAAAACAACAATCATTTATTTAAAGATTACCGACACACTGAGGGAGCATGAATCTTTTATACACTCAATTTATATGTATAGATATAATCTCTGCTCACCATCCTACAATGAGGCATGAACCCTTTAGGTAATGAAGTGATGACATATTTAGCAAAGACAATTCTGTATGCTGTGGCCTGCACTGTTTTTGAGATTAGGGTATTTTGGTTGCTTTTTCTCTACAACATTATAGCTTTTAGGGATTTAAAAAAAATTAAAAGGAGTGTGGCAATCTGTATGTCACTTTCTTGCGCACTATTTTTGGAAACATGGATGGCATCTACAGCTAAATTTGAGAAGGATCACACACCTAACTGGTATACTATGTTATGGGGGCTGCTTTTGAAAGTAAGAGTATTTTTGAATAAAAGTGACAGCCACAAATCCTAAATTGGAAGAAATAGACGCATGGGGAGGCTGTATAATGAGCAACTAGGTTCTGACAGTAAAATTAAGCAAATAAGAAATTGTTAAAAAATAGAAAACTAGCAAATCGAATAGATTTACTTTGGGGGGGAAAAAATGTAACCTGCTTTTATAAATATAAGAATAAAAAAAAAACTATGAAGAAATAAACAATATGCTATGGACATCCACAACAGTGTTATACTAAGAAAACAGTTACAGATTTGCCAACAGAAAAAATAGACATTAGAATGTGGGGTGGGCTGGATTAGCAACAGGTATGGAATTTTTTGATATTTGTCAAAGACATTCAACAACTGTAGCATACACAAACTGACAGAAAGTCTGACAGAAAGTCTCGGCAAATTAGTTAAAAACTGATAATGTGGCTTCCACATGCCTTTTTCTCATCCCACCCTAACCATCTTCCATTCCCACCTTGATTCCAACCGAATTTCTTTCAAAATGTTGAACTACTAGTTTAGGGAAGTTGGAACATCCCCGGATTCACTTCAGGTCCTGTAGGCAACTACAAATGCCTTAGTACAGGTTGCCACCCTGGCAGTCTCCATCTGAGGTTGGCATACTCTACCGTTAGCAGCACTGCATAGGTCCCACCTGTTAAACCATAAACAGACTTAGCAGCTTGACCATCATTTTCTTCTTCCACAAGATACCTGCTGGCCTGCAGCATAGGACATGGAAACAAGGCTAAGCAACTCAACAATGCATGAAAAAATAGGAACTGGGGTGCAGAAAATGGCAGCAGGTACTTTGGACTGCCATGTCAAAATTTGAAATGTTTGGCTATAGCAAAAGGCAGTTTGTTTGCAAAGAGCTGGAGCATGGTACAATAATGAGTGTCTGGAGGCAACAGCGAAGCATAGTGGAGGTTCCTAGCAAGTTTGGGGCTGCATTTCTGTGATTTAAGTTGGAGATTTGGTCAGGATCAATGGTGTCCTCAATGTTGAGAAACACAGGCAGAGATTTATCCATTATGCCATACCATCATAGAGACGTGCGATTGGCCCCAAGTTTATTCTGCAGTAGGACAAAGACTCCAAACATACAGTCAATGTCATTAGGAACTATCTTCAGTGGAAAGAAGAACAAGGAGTCCTGGAAGTGATGGTTTGGCCCCCACAGAGCTCTGATCTGAACATTGAGTCTGTCTGGGATTACATGAAGAGACAGAAGGATTTGAGGCAGTCTACATCCACAGAAAATCTATGGTTAGTTCTCCAAGATGTTTTGAAACAACCTACCTGCTGAGTTCCATCAAAAACTGTGTGAACAGTGAACAAGCATTGTGTGTACCTAGAAGAACGGATGCCGATTTGAAGGCAAAGGGTGGCGACACCAAATATTGATTTGGTTTTCTCTTCTGTTCATTTACTTTTCATTTTGTTAATGGCCAATAAATAAACTCGCTCATTCACGTCTTTATGAATCTTTCTTTGTGCAAACACACACACACAGTATACATACAGTTACATTATAGAAAGATCACAAGCATATTGATTACCTGCAGAGAACCTTTGGAATCTTTGTTTATTCCCTTTGTCCGCCACTTCCGCTTGTTTACTTTTTCTTTTTTTGGACTTTCAAGAGCACCAACCTTTTAGAAACATATTAGCATCAGTTATTACATACCAGGGATTAGACCATTCCTTACAAAAGCTAAGATGATGTAGGTCATGGGTGCCCAACCAGTGGTCCGTGGGCCACATGTGGCCCACGGAGCCCTCTCATGTGGCCCTCGGCCTCCTGCTCTGAGTTGACAGGTTGGGAAGCCCAGATCACGGGTTGCTGACCCTCCATCCCAGAGCAGCAGTTTTGTGAATGAAGCTGCTGGTAGAGGAAACAAGCACTGAGCCATAGACTTCTGTTATTACCTGCGGGTTTTTTGCGCTTTCAGAAAGTGCGCCACACCTGCAGGATATAATAGAAGTTTACGGCAAAGTGCAGCTAACCCACAGAAAATCCACAGGTGCACTGCTCTGCACCCACGGTTTGGGCAAATCGCAGTGCATCAGTGTGAAAGCAGCCTTAGGCCCCTTTCACATGATCGGTCTGACCCAATCAGACTTAATATTCACCTCTATGGAGCAGCAGATCTAAACAGACTTGTGTCTTTTTACACCCGCTTACCTAAAAAAATTATAGAAATGGATCTGCCCCCTTCTGTCTGGGTGAATCGGATTGGATCAGAGGGCCCATAGAGTAGAGTGGGCTGTGTCCATGGACACGGACCTGTCATCCTCCCGCTCCGCTCATTGTGGCCCAAGATCAGTTACCAATTTGCTTAAGTGGCCCTTGGCCTTCAAAAGGTTGGGCACCCCTGATGTAGGTGAAGCATTTGATGATCTGAAACAACAAAGCTAAAACAAAACCGTCTCCTATTCTCCTAAAGCTTGAAACTGTATTTCATTAACTCGGGCAATAATTTATTTACCATTTTAAAAGAATTTAGATGGACAGCCCATCCAAAATGAATATTTCTGTTACTTATAGGTTCCCACTTGCCTTGATGGATTTTTTCATTTACATTATGCAGTTAGGGTTATGAGAGGGAGATCTCATTGTTGAAATATCCAAGACATATAACAATTCAAAGGATGTCTCAGCCAACCAGGTTCTACTTAATCTAATCACTCTTGTCCTTACAAATATATCAAAATTTATTTACACCAATGAGTGAAACCAATAAAAGAATAATGAGTGTTCTATATTGTCCATCCAACAACTCTACTAATTGTAACCTTTAAAAGAGAACTATGGCAGCGGCAGTAGAAATGCAGAAACATGCATGGCAATGTAAGTATGTGTGACATTGCTTTAAAGGCCAAGTTCATCTTACATATTACACTATTATTTAGGGAATAACATGTTCCAGCACCCCACCTCAGCCCCCGAGCCCCATCTTTCACTGTGGCAGCAGGCAGGGGTTCTTTGCCCCTGCAGCCACTGACACATTTGAAATTGGCACAGCTGTGCAGGCACATCATACATTCACAGAGATCTGCGAATGAAGGAACTACAACACAACTACAACACGGCAGATCTACTTGCAGTTCTCAATGGACTGCAGGAGCGTTGATACATAGGCAGGGCAGAAAGCTGGACGATGTTCCTGCAGAAGCCTGACACTGCACATGTGATCTACTAGTCGCCACTGCAATACTTTGCAGAATCCTGCAGGAAAATATAACAAATGCATTTTTTTCCCCTTAAAGGTGAACTTATTTTGATCACATTACTCTAAGGGGGGATTTTACTAAAGAAAGAAATTGAGTGGAAAAGGATATGTTTTAAGGATTTAAAGTGTCCTGATTATAGGAAAGCCCCAGCAGTGCCCATTAGTGCCACCAATCAGTGCCCATTAGTGATGACAGTCAGTACAGCCTTTCAGTGCCCATCAGTGCCACCTATCATTGCCCACCAGTGCCGCCCATCAGTGCCCACCAGTGCCGCCCATCAGTGCCCACCAGTGCTGCCCATCAGTGCCACATATCAGTGCCCATCAGTGCCACCCATCAGTGCCCAGTGTGGCATATTAGTGCCTCCTCATAAGTGCTGCCTATTCAGTGCCCATATGTGCCTCATCAGTGCCCATCAGTAAGAGCCGGTTCACACTAGGGCGACACGACTTCCAGCACGACTTTCAGAGGCGACTCCGACACGACTTGAACATGAACCACAGGGCGATCTGGGGCGATTTACAACACAACTTGAAGTCGTCTCCAGGACAGGAGACTTTCCAGTGGCCAATCAAACAACAATCAGCTCTGGGGGAGGGAGGGGGAGGGAGAGGTTTGCCTGAGAAATGTATGTTATCTTCCTGGAAAGTAGCTTCAGATAAGACAGTGATCCGACTTCAGAGGCGACTTCCATTGAAATCAATGGGTACAAATCGCCTACAAGTCGGATTGAAGTAGTACAGGAACCTTTTCTGAAGTCGGATCGCCTTGAGTCGTGTGTATGAACACCGCTTCCATTCACTTCCATTGTTTTTCTCTACAGCGCGACTTGGGACGACTTGAGGCGACATGAAGTCAGATCGCAAGTCGCCCCAGTGTGAACCGGCTCTCAGGAGAAAAATTACTTTTTTTACAAAATGTTGTGACTAAAACTAAGAAAAACATTTTTTTTCTACATTTTTGGTCTTTTTTTTGTAAAAAATAAAAAATCCAGCAGTGACAAAATACCACCAAAAGAAAGCTTTATTTGTGTGAAGAAATCTAAAAAAAAAAATAGTTTGGGCACAGTATTGCATGACCACGCAATTGTCATTCAACATGTGACAGTGCTAAAAGTTGAAAAATGGCCTGGGCAGGAGGGGGTGAAAGTGCCCAGTATTGAAGTGGTTAAACAAATATCACTTGCCAGCACCACTTGTACTTTATTAGTATTGTTAGTTTAGACCGTTTCAAAAACATGAAAGACTCGCTATAAGGTTAAAGCTTTACACCATTTTTGATCAGTTTCTCTGTATCAGTCCATTCACATAAAACAAGTTAGGACAAGAAGTCCCCAATCTTGGACTACCTGGATGGCATTTATTGCAGGGGCGGAGTACGTCCTGTGAAGAACCTCCATGTTTTGCAGCAGTTGACTCATTTCCACCAAATAACTCTGACACTGTGAAAGGTCTGTGGGCACAAGAGAATAAAACGTAACAATTAGGGAAATGCAAAAGACATAAAGACACAAACAGTTTACTAGCGAACAGATATGGTCCCCCTATATAAATGCATGAGAAACATACATCAAAGCTGAAAATATGAACGACACAAATTATTGCAGCTCTGTATTCATCAACGCATCATTTATTTTTATTTTTTTAATACAATCAGTCTATTACATTTCCTGTACAGCATAGTTCAGACTGTGGGAGGGAGAACCAGCACAAGGAGTCAATAAGTTGTACTGCGTTGCAAGGACAAGCTGTTAGTAGAAGAGAGCAGAGTGACATTGATGAACTCATCAGTCTGCTTCTTCTCCTTTCAATGTCCAGTGAAAGGTTGGGGGAAGGGACAAGTCCTACAAGAGTTAAGCTGGCCATAGATGGATCTGCTGAACTGGCTGAGATTCGATCCATCTATGGCCAGACTGGTTGTACTGAAGTCAATTCATCAATCAACTTCAGTAAAACCAGCCCGTCAGATTTTTTTGCATGAGATCACTGCCAGCGGTTATAGCAGCCAGCGGTGATCATTGTGTTTTGTGGGAGAATGGGAGAATCGTACGGTTTTCTTTCCTTTCACCAGTGGAAAAGAAAGTTGTATAAATCTGTGGCACGCTTTAAAGAACTACAGCACAGAAAACAACATCTCCTCCCCTGCCAGCCAAGATTGTGCAATCTAGGGCCAGATTCAGATACAATGACGTATCTTTAGTTGGGCGTAGCGTATCCTATTTACGCTACGCAGCCGCAACTTAGACAGGCAAGTGCAGTATTCACAAAGCACTTGCTCCGTAAGTTGCGGCGGCATAGTGTAAATGGGCCGGCGTAAACCAGCGTAATTCAAAGTAGGCTGGTATGTGGCGTGTTGTATGGAAATGAATCGTGACCCCACGTAAATGACGCGCCTAACGAACGGCGCATGCCCGCGCATGCTCAGTATCGCGTCAAATTTTCTCCGTAAATTACGCCGGCTCAATGCTTAGTCGACGTGAACGTAACCTACGCCCATCCCCATTCACGTACGACTTACGCAAACGACTTATATACGACGCTGTTCCGACGTCCATACTTTGCATTGGCTACGACTCATATAGCAGGGGTAACTTTACGCCGGACGTAAGCCCAACGTAAACGGCGTAGCGGTCACAAGTACGTTCATGAATCGGCGTATCTACCTAATTTGCATATTCTACGCGTAAATTTACGGAATCGCCCCTTGCGGCCAGCGTAAATATGCACCCAAGATACGACGGCGTAAGAGACTTACGTCAGTCCTATCTTGGCAACAGTGGGGCGTATCTGATTCTATGAATCAGGCGCATAGATGCAACGCCTCACATTCGGACTTACGACGGCGTATCAGTAGATACGCCGTCGTAAGTCCTTTGTGAATCTGGGCCCTAGAGTTTATCTAGAGTCTGTGGATGGAGGAATCTGTTTTTATTTTTAATTTTTTTCATTCAGCCAGTGGACTGAGCAAAAAACAAAAAAAAAAAAAGAAGAAGAAAAAAAAACAAAAGCCTAATACACACGATCGGATTTTCCGACAGGAATTGTGTGATGGCAGGCTGTTGTCGGAAAATTTGACCGTTTGTATGTTCCATCGGACAATCGTTGTCGGATTTTCCACCAACAAATGTTGGATACCATGCTTTAAAATTTCCACATGTGTCAATCTGGTCAATATTCCTAATCGATTACCAGCTGGGTCCTGGAAACATTAAGCAAGCGTACATACTCGCCAGCACACCATGGATCAACAACTTTAATCCTAAGGTTTCTTTAATGAAAGGGATCACATCACAAAGAAAAAGTGCCACGTTTCAGAGCCACGCAGGGCCCCTTCGTCAGGAATGTGACGTGTTACATGCCTGACGAAGGGGCCCTGCATGGCTCCGAAACGTTGCACTTTTTCTTTGTGATGTGATCTCTTTCATTAAAGTAACCTTAGGATTGAAGTTGTCAATCCATGGTGTGCTGGTGAATAAATACGTTTTCACATGTGTCAAGTCGCACAACTCGCAGTAGTGGAAACAGCCCAATTCATCCATCTTCCCCCAGCCTGCTGACTGGATAATAAAAGAGCAGCAGCACATTGATTAAAACATCCCTGTACTCTGCCCTCCTGCAGGCATGTTTGGTGTTCAACTGACAGCATTATGCAAAGTCTTAGAAGTCCTAATTAGTTTAGCGTGAGTTTTACTTGTGCTGGAAACTACAGAAGGATGGATGATATCAAGGCATCTTTATGCAACAAGAAAATTTGTTTTTTAAATATTTGTCTAGAGTTTGGCATTAAACTTCCAACAATACAGCAGAAAGCTGCCGAGAGTTCGGAGCTCTGGATTGTGCTCTGTGCTTGTAAAACTGCTGATAGTTATATATGAATATATTATATTGTATACATTTTTAATATGGCTTCGAATCTTGGAATATACTGCCACAAAGTCACACAATGACAGAAGATATTGACGTATTTGTAATTTTGCTGAGTTTTCTGAATTTTGTGGGAAGAAAAGGGGCAAACCAATTATAGAAATAATTAAACTTGAAAAAAAAAATGCGTACTACATGAAATATTGTATATATTTGGCAGCCGCTTTCCTGCCAAAGGATTTGCAATTCTGTCCATCTGGTCTTGAGATTTGCACAGCACAACCCTATCTGGCAGGGTAAATGACCTGATTTTTTTGCTGCGTCTCTCTCCCTATCCACATATTCTACATTAGTACACAGGGATGGACTGGCCATTGGGACTACAGGGAGTTTTCCGGTGGGCCGATGGCTCAGTGGTCCGGCTTCAGTGACAGCGGTCCGCCGCCCCCCTCCGCTCCTCTGTCTCTCCCTTCCCGCAGGGCTCACCTTCTCTCCCTCCCCGCAGTGCTCACCTGGGGGGAACAAAGAAGCAGGGGGAGGACCAGAGGAGCAGGGGGGACGATAGAGGAGCATGGGGGAGGGGACAGACAGCTGACTCAACAGCTATGGCCTGGGAGTTTCTCACTTCTGCCTAATCTTGTCCCATAAGGGGGGGGCACCAAACTGATTCTTTGCCCTGGGTGAAATAATGTCTAGCTTCCCCACTGGTACTGCCTATAAGAGTACCAGTACCAGCCGTTCTACTCTAATAAAGTAGAACGGCTAGTGAAGGGGGAGAGCGGGCTTGGGTGGCCGGGGGGGGGGGGGGGGTGTGGGAGTTGTCTGGCCGCCACGGGAGAGACCCGTCAAAGTGGGCCAGTCTGGGTGAAGTCCAGCCCTGTTAGTACATGAGCACTGCAGCACACATGACTGGTCCTCGTGCTGCTTCCACTGATCTAGTCTGAGGGCTGCTGTATGGTGGACTGCAAAAATCACATTGATTGATGTATTCATGAATACAAAGCTGCAACAATATGTGTATTTCAGGTCTGCCTTAAAATCTTTCAGCTTTTATATGTGTATTTCAGCTTTTATATCATCAACCAAATCTAGATCACACAGAAAAATATGTCAAATTATACATTACGGCGCAAATATGTCCAAACTAGTTAAATTATTTGTGGGGGTTTTTCTCACACTGTTGCATTTTTAAAAACACTTGCTAATTGCTCTAGTTTGGATTTGAATTGAAACCCATGAGAATACCAATTATTATCCACTATACATGAATGGTTGATAACCACTATTCACGCACACTGGGCCAGATTCAGAGACAAGATACGACGGCGTATCTCCTGATACGCCATCGTATCTCTGAGTGCGGGAGGTCGTATCTATGCGCCTGATTCAGAGAATCAGTTACGCAGAGATATCCCTAAGATCGGACAGGTGTAAGTGTCTTACACCGTCGTATCTTAGGCTGCATTTTCAGGCTGGCCGCTAGGTGGCGCTTCCGTATGTTTACGCGAGGAATATGCTTTTTTCGGCGTATAGTTACCCCTGCTATATGAGCCGTAGCTAATGTTAAGTATGGCCGTCGTTCCCGTGCCGAGTTTTGAAAATTTTACGTCGTTTGCGCAAGTCGTTCGCGAATAGGGCTGGACGTCATTTACGTTCACGTCGATTCCAATACGTCCTTGCGGCGCACTTTGGCGCAATGCACACTGGGATATTTTACGGAAGGCGCATGTGCAGTTCAAAAAAACGTAAAAAACGCGGGGTCAAGACATATTTAAATACTACACGCCCCCAACATCCCCATTTAAATTATGTAACCTTACACCGCAACACATACGTTACGCTGCCGTAAATAAGGGCGCAAGTTCTTTCTGAATACAGAACTTGCGCCCAAAGTTACAGCGGCGTAACGTATCGGAGATACGTTACGCCGGAGGAAAGATACGCTCAGGTATCTGAATCCGGCCCACAGTCTTCTTATGCCAGCTTTTACTGTGCCCTGCTGCATCAAGTTTTTGGCTTTATGCTAAATATTAGAGGAATATTAATGTGTGTTGCTATTGCAATGTTTATCTGAAAGAAATTTTTCACATTTTTTATTGCTTTTGTTGGTGAGAATTTATTTGCTTTTACCAGTCACCAAGCAATGTTATGAGAATCTATCCTTAATATGCCCTGCCAGGCATTTAAAATCCTAAACTGGCTAGAGAACAAAATTACAAACGTCTTTCTGAGCAGCATGAGATCCAAATCCCAGGAGCTCCAACATGCAAATACTAAAACTACCCTTGAATACTTAACAACTGGATAGTAAGTCTGTTCATCATAGTCATGAACCAATAGGAAGGTGCAGTAGGCCTGGCAGCTTTCTATACCTCTTGCCCAATTTGCGTATTAGGATCTTGTGTTCCCAGGCCACTCAAGGTGACACTTTTAGAAGACCTAATGGGGATATTTTACTGGACTCCTGATAAGTTCAGTTAACCAAACACAAACTATATATATATATGTGTGTGTGCATGTGTAATATATATATATATATATATATATATATATATATATATATATATATATATATATATACAGTATATATATATATATACAGTATATATATATATATATATATATATATATATATATATATATATATATATATATATATATACAGTATATATATATATATACACACATATATATATATATATATATATATATATATATATATATATATATATATATATATATAGATGTATCTATATACACACACAGGGCCGGATTCAGAAAAGAGATACGCCAGCGTATCTCTGAGTCCGGCCGTCGTATCTATGTGACTGATTCATAGAATCAGTTACGCATAGATATCCCTAAGATCCGACAGGTGTAAGTGTCTTACACCGTCGGATCTTAGGCTGCAATTCCAGGCAGGCCGCTAGGTGGCGCTTCCGTATTATTACGCAAGGAATATGCAAATGAGGAGTTACGCCGATTCAGAAACGAACGACCGCCCGGCGCTTTTTTTTTACGTCGTTTGCGTTCGGCATTTTCCGGCGTATAGTTACCCCTGCTATATGAGGGGTATGTGCGGCGTATCCTATGTTAAGTATGGCCGTCGTTCCCGCACCGAGTTTTGAAATTTTTACGTAGTTTGCGTAAGTCGTTCGCGAAAAGGGCTGGACGTAATTCACGACGAAAGCATGACGAGTTGCCGACGTCATTTGGAGCATGCGCACTGGGATTCAGTCGCGGCCGGCGCATGCGCAGTTCGTTCGGCGCGGGGACGCGCATCATTTAAATGATCCACGCCCCCTACCCGCCGAATTTGAATTCTGCCGGGTGGATTTACGCTACGCCGCCGCAACTTTACAGGCAAGTGCTTTGTGAATACAGCACTTGCCTGAAAAACTTGCGGTGGCGTAACGTAAATGAGTTACGTTACGCCATCTTTCTGAATCTGGCCCACACACACACTATATTACCAAAGTCTTAGTCTGTAGGATTCAATTACGCCGTCGTAACTCTGAATCTACGCCGTCGTAAATTTAAGCGTATTGTGGAAACCAGATACGCTTAAATTAGGCTAAGATACGAGCGGCGTAAGTCTCTTACGCCGTCGTATCTTAGTTGCATATTTACGCTGGCCGCTAGGTGGCGCTTCCGTCGTTTTCGGCGTAGAATATGCAAATGACCTAGATACGCCGATTCACAAATGTAGGTACGCCCGGCGCTATTTTTTTTACGTTGTTTACGTTAGGCTTTTTTGGGGTAAGGTTACTCCTGCTATTAGGAGGCGTACGCAATGTTAAGTATGGCCGTCGTTCCCGCGTCGAAATTTGAAAATTTTACGTCGTTTGCGTAACTCGTCCGTGAGTCGGGCTGGACGTAATTTACGTTCACGTCGAAACCAATGACGTCCTTGCGGCGTACTTTGGAGCAATGCACACTGGGAAATTCCACAGACGGCGCATGCGCCGTTCGGGAAAAACGTCAATCACGTCGGGTCACCAATAATTAACATAAAACACGCCACCCTCATCCTTATTTGAATTAGGCCGGCCCCATTTACGCTACACCGCCGTAACTTAGGAGGCAAGTGCTTTGTGAATACAGCACTTGCTTCTCTGACTTACGGCGGCGTAGCGTAAATACGATACGCTGCGCCGCCGTAAAATTGCGCGAAGCTTCCTGAATCTAGCCCATAGATTCCGAAATAACTCTGAATACACTAGAATTTCAGTTTTGACTGAACAAATAAAGCCGTCTCTGCTAGGGGCTGAAAGTCTTTCAGAGAATTTCCTAAATAAAATAATACTCACATTGAAGGGTTAATTCACCTTTCCAGAAAAAAATGAAAAGGTGGACTAAAATTGGACACCCTCCTTATCCCCTGGTCCCTGCTGTACCTCCCTCCATGGGTGATGAGCTGTCAGTGCCCATGCAGCCAGTGGATCTGAAATCACTCCTCTCTTTTTTCTGCAGTGCTTTTGAGTACCGACGATCACCAATCAGAATGGCTCTGATCTATACCAGAAAGAATGGGGAGAAAAGTGTGAATTGCCCATCCTGGGGTCGCTGCCCAGGCTGCATGGCCAGTGACAGCCCATTACCCATGGTGGAAGGTATACAGTATTAGTTCCACCTTTTTTCTGTAAAGATAAACATACACTTTAAAGCAAAAAAAAGGTATAATGCACTCTAAACCAACAAAGTGAATAACAAATTAAGCCACAAATCCGTATAAAAAATTCATAGCCTTTTATTTCTAAGGCGCCATATCCAGCCTCACTGAACTTTGGTACCTTTAGCACACTTATCCATATCATCATTAGACTGGAGCCAGGCTGGAACTCGGCTGCCTGCCAGCTTTAGTGAATTCTGTCTGGTGAAGCGAGCTTCCTGTAGTAGTAAGCAAAGTAAAAAAAAAAGTGTTGTTAGTGTAATGCATTCATTAAGCTTGATGTGACTGCCAATTATAAAGAGCGTGTGTGACTTGCTTAAATATGCACAAAAAAAAACAACATGGAATATTCATACGACTTCTGCTACGAAAATATAAATTCTGAATATATTACAACTAACCCTGTGAATTGTGGAAGATAAGTGAAGACGTACATGCTGTGAAGAGGGATCTGCAGGAGTCCCAGATGTAAACAAACAGGAAGAAGCAGTTCTATCACATCACCATCTTAAAAATTATATATCTGTATTTTTTTTGGTTACGATCTCATAATGAAAATAGCAATGTTATGGGCTTAAGATCACGCAGCATGGGAATAGATACTCAGTGTAACAGTAATGGGGTTTTCAGTGTCAAGAAGAAAGTGAAACTCTGAGGCCTCGTACACACGACCAGACATGTCCAATGAAAACGGTTCGCGGACCGTTTTCATCGGACATGTCTGCTGGGTGAATTTGGTCTGATGTGTGTACACACCATCAGACCAAATTCCCACGGACAGAATACGTGGTGACGTGGCGGCGACGTGCGCGAACCCGGAAGTTCAATGCTTCCACGCATGCGTCGAATCACTTCGACGGATGCGCAGGATTTCGGGCCAGCGGACATGTCCGATGAGTCGTACTGACCATCGGACATGTCCGACGGACAGGCTTCCAGCGGACAAGTTTCTTAGCATGCTAAGAAACTTTTGTCCGCTGGAAACCTGTCCGCTAGGCCGGAAAACTGTCCGGTAGGCCCTACACACGGTCAGACATGTCCGCGGAAACTGGTCTGACGGACCAGTTTCAGCGGACATGTTCGGTCGTGTGTACAAGGCCTGACACTTGCATGCTGAGCACCAGCTATTTTACTGGATTTTCCAGGTGGAATAGAACTTGCACCAAAACTTTTTTTTCTAGTTTTGGATGGAGTAGGGAAGGTATAGAACAGTGATGGTGATCCTTGGCACCCCAGATGTTTTGGAACTACATTTCCCATGATGCTCAAATACACTGCAGAGTGCATGAGCATCATGGGAAATGTAGTTCCAAAACATCTGGGGTGCCAAGGATCACCATCACTGGTATAGAACCTCTACCATTGTCACAGAGGGAGGAGAAATGGAAGGGAAAATGCAACATTTTACAGCTGTCAATAGATCAGGGAAGACTGGAAATCTCTATGGGTCAACTGTCAGAAGTGAGATTGTTCTCAATTTTGAGGGGGATTTCTACCCAATTTCTATTGTATCTCTCTGGACAGAGAGCGAAGAGATCTCCCTGCTGGGAGCACAAAAACACAATAAAAGTCCGACAGACAAAAAACGGTGGAGGGGGGAGTGCCATTGCTAGCCTCCCGGAAAATGCAAGTTGCAGGCTGTCATAAGATGACCCTCCAAACTTCTTTGCTTCTTGGATCACTGATCCAAAACAAGATTGCAGGTCAGAAAAGTCAGAAAAAAGACGAGTCCTTATCATAGTAACTGATTCGGTTCATTTATTTATAGCAGCCTTTTTTAACCGGGGTGCCTTTGGGATTCTTCTGGGGTGCCTTGGCAAAATACCAAAAAGTGCCCAAAATTGTATACAAGTCAGCGGGTGGATAATCAAACCTGCCTTTTAGTTGGACAAAGCCACAGGTTTTCATTGTGCACCATTTCAACCTTCTAGTTGCCTGTGTCCTATCCACCACTGACAGCATTAATTGACGTTGGGTGCCCACACAGCATCCTTGTTTGCCCCTCACCTGCTACATCAGCACTAGGGTCACAGAAGCCAATTGTGGGAGAGAAACAGAGGGAGAATAGAAACACTGGAATACTAGTCAGTACCCGTTTGCTTTGGAAGAAAAAGTCTTGGTTCACACTATGAATCGCATGTGAATTGTACAGGAACCACACCGCATTCCTGTTCAATTCAAATGCGATTCAGTGCGGTGCGATTTGGGCCCATTCATTTTTATTGGGCTCAAACCACACAGCATTGAACCAAACTCATGCATGCACCAAATTTGGAACCGCACTGCAACCAGATTGCATGGTACTTTTGTACCATGCGATCCAGTGCAGGCAAACCCATTGTGCAACCAGAGTTTGAAGTGTCGCTCAGATTGCACTGACACACCCTGCAGATCGCAAGGGCAGTGCACATTGAATGCAGTGTAGGAAACGTGCACGGATCGTGGAGTTTCCTGCACTACATTAGTATGAACCTAGACTTAAAGTGATTGTGAAGTCTCTTTTTTTTCTATAAAAATAAAAAACGAAGTTACATAGTAGGTCCATCAAGTCCAACCTATGTGTGTGATTATATGTCAGTATTACATTGTATATCCCTGTATGTTGTGGTCATTTAGGTGCTTATCTAATAGTTTTTTGAAACCATCAATGCTCCCCGCTGAGGTTTGCTTATCTGTAAACTGGCAGGTGGGTGTTATCACCTACACGATCCGATTCATGTGCGAGTTCACAGTTCGCACTGTGATCTGTGAACCAAACTGTGTGTGTCATTACCTTTGTTAATGACACCCACAGCGGTTCGCACAAGGCAGTATGAACTGCCTGCGGGAGAGGAGCGACGTGGGAACCGGCACTGTAAATCGCACTGGTTCCCGCATCGCACTATTGTGAACACCCTGTTAAAGGGTTTACTTTTACATGCACATAGAAGCTGCTTTTATTTACTCAAGGAAAATGGATGTCGATAGGTTAAATCGCACACGCGTATGGCCCCTTTAACACAACATGCGTCCAATTCATTATAGTCTTGTGCCAGTTTCAGCAAAATTATTGACACCTGTGCTAGATTCAGGTAGTTTTTCGGGTTTTTTTCTCACTACGGCACCTTTTAAAATCTGTGGGATGGGAAGAAATGCTGCCAGTTTACAGATAAGCAGGCCTGATGGGGAACTCCGAGAACAGTTCCCCATCAGGTCTGTCTTGCCAATTATTGATAGCAGTGGTGGATTCCATAACTGCTTTTCAGCTCAAGAGCGGCTTTGGAATCCGTCCACTGCTATCCGCTGTCAATCACAGAAATTTTGGACGGGATAGGGAACTTGGTTCTCAGAGTTCCTCAAATTCTCCAGCAATGCACCTGTTGGGTGGGTGGAGCTTGATGGGGAACTCTGTGACTAGTTCCCCATTAGGTTCACTTGCCTGTGAACGAGGCAGATTCAAAAGCTGCTATTGGGCTGAATAGCGACTATCAATTCAACCACTACTGCACGTTGTCAAGTCCCCAGACTTGATGGGGAACTAGTCTCTCAGTTACCCATCAGGCTCTGCCAACCCCACTGCAAACTCCTTAGCCATGCACCTATCAGTGTGAAGGAAAGAGTGTTCAGTATGTCGGCATCAACAGATTTATGTGCCTGTCCCTGCCAGGTATACGAATATGGTGCATATTCGTATGATGAATATGGTGTCAACAAAAAGACATTTATGAATTGACCAGGCTGTCTTTGTACATCTATAACAGTTTTCTGCCTCCCCAGTAATCCACCACAGCCAAAGCAAAGCCAAGAAAGCGAGTGTCTGTCTCCCTAGCAGGGGACCTCTTCATGAAGGTTTCCTTGTGTACTCTCCATACCTGAAACTGAGAATCTGTTCATCTTCTCATGACTGCTGCAAAAGATGGGTGGTCCGAGCTGGCTGTAGCAGGTGGACAGGCACCAACAGTTTAGCATCCAAATCATTACATGATATAAAACCTATGGCTGGTCTACCAAAATGTAGAGTGAACTCTGGGTGGATTGGCCATTTAATAAAAGGAATGTAGATGTTCCTTACATTTTGAAAACGATGTAGTGATGTCTTGGTGCACAGCTGTATGTTGGAATTATATGCTTTCTATAGAGCAGATACACTACTGGTCCAGCTAGAGCCTAAAACACATCCATTGCCGCCTGTGATCAATGAGCCAATCGACAATAAAAGCAACTACCCAAGAAGGCACCATGGAAGTAATTTAGCGCAACTGCCTGCATGAACGACAACAGAGATGTTACCAATTGAAAATCCAAGAGAACTATTCCCATAGAAATAAAAAGATCATTCCTCAATGTCACTTTGGTTTGTATTGGGAGATAACCGTACATCTATCAACAATATGGTCTTGTCTGAAAAATCTCAAGGAAAGGACCAATTGACTAGGGTGGATTTTGCTATTCAATTGCTCCTCTTTACCTGAAATTTTAGGTTGCTGTACCTTTGTTATAGTCTGCTCTGTGGGCACCTTAAAGCGTAACTTCACTTGCAGGGGAAAAATACTAATATCTCATATACAATTGTGACAAGTCATATTGTAATTGAATGTACAGGAGTGCAGAACAAACTGCTTGGTTATACTTTTTCTTCAAAAGCAATGAATTTATTGTAAGGAGGCTAAAATCCAGATAAAATTCAAAGTTTGCTTGATGGCTATAGTCCTAAAAATATTTAGAGGCCCATTTTCACACAGGTGTCATCTATTCAGTTATGCTTTTTATTTTTTTTAGTTCAGTTTAGATCACATTCATTTTTTACGCCTGCCATCGGCATCCTTAACAACCATGGCTCATCCCTGCTGTCAGCAGAATGTGAACAACGGAGCGGTCAGTGAAAAAATCAAGAGCTTGGTATGGATTTTAAGGCTCCATGCACACTGGGCTTAAAAAAACGTCTGTTCTTTTTGGCTTAAAAAACGTTCATATAGAGCATTTTTTGTACAAAGTTTAGACGAGTTTAGGAGAGAGTTTTACGTTTTTTTCTGCCAGTGAGCTCCAATCAGAAATACGAATGAGAAGGTTTTTTTTTCCTGCCTCTAAACGTTGTTCTAAAAAATATGCCTGTAAACGTCCTAATGTGCATGAAGACAAAGGATAACATTAAGTTGCTTCTACAGTTAGAACGCAAAACTCCTGTAGAAGCAAGGTTTTTTATTCCAGTGTGCATGGAGCCTTAGAGGGACCCACAAAGGTCTTCCCCACAACCTTGGCCTGGTAGTTGTGGGGGTCTGCGGGCGGGAGGCTTATTGCAATCCATCAAAAGATGGATGAAAAATGGACAGTTGGAATGCCTGAGTAAAGGGGCCTTCCAGAACAGAATCCAGGTTAAATTGTGCATTTACAGTTAAGTTTTAATATACATAAATTGATTAAAAGTTTTACAACTTTTCTAGAGTCTTGATGTGAACTTCTAACAATAAAGGAGAAGGCTATATAGAGATGGGGACTCTTGAGAATGCTTTGTATTTCTTTGCCAAGATCTACTCTGAGTTTATGTACAACCAACAGACAGGCAAAGCATAATTCTTTTGATATATAATCGTTTGATCTGCAATTTTTGCAATGATGGCTAATTAGCTGGACCTAGTAGCACTGTAGTACATTTTATTTTTAGTTAGCTGGACCTCATGTCTCTTATCCAGAGGCAGACTATTTTTTAAGACAGGTGCGCAGTAACAGGATTATAGAAAACTCTTTAAAGAAACTACAACGTTCTTTAAACCCTTTTTTTTTTAGATAGAGTGGGGGAGGCTTAGGCTGTTCATAGACAAGTAGTTTTATTTATTTATTTTTTAACAGATTCATCCATCCTCAGACATTTTATTCTGAAAGCAGTGCATGCAGGTAAGGGGGACATAAAACAATATAAAAAGCCGCGCCAAATATCAAAATAAATATAGTTAAACAGTCCACAGATGGTATAAATAGTAGTGGATTTTCAACTGGTTCTCCAGCAGAGACAGAATCACTGTATTAATCAGAGGCTGATTTGCATGTAGGGATGTTAACTTTTCAATGCACCTGGTGACTTGCATACAGTGTGTGAGATCCCACCACCGGAATTGTATATCAGCTTACCAGATAGCAAGCCTTTAGTGCAGTTGGCTATAGCCCAGCCACGGCCTTTAAATCCCCTGGGCTAAGATGTTTCAAGATTCCCAGTCGAAATGGCAGCCTTGATGTTGAAAGTGGTGCGTGTTTGCGGTTTGGGACGCAACGCAACTCATCAATACCACAGTAAAACGACAAACGTAACCCAATCCGGCTCACATGCAGGCAGGAAGACAGAAAGGGACGCAATAGCGTGATATCGTAGGTATAACAGGTTTATTAAAAAAGTAATGTACTTACACTTAGGCAGTATAAACACAGCATGTACAAATAGATAAAAAGCCGGCCGGCTTGTGGAGCCCTCCTCCTAGGCGTGGTGACGTCACTGACGCTGCCTCCAGACGCGTTTCGTCCTATTGGACATTCTCAATGGGGGTAGGGCTAGCAGCAGTGGGTCACCTTATAAAGCAGCCACTCAATGCAAAGGGTGGTCCATAGAAACTGACCCCGCCAGCTCCAAAATTTATTTATTTCATCTTATTAACTAAATAATATGAGGCTTTATAGTGTACTAAAAGCCATTAGAAACATAATTTTAATATAAAAATTATATAATAAATTATATGAAAAAGCAAAAAACAGATCACAGGGCCTGTTATGATACACACCCTATGTTCAGCGTGATCCAAGGATCCTTAATGGCCCAAGGATATAAATTTAAATAATGTATATAGGCTATTCTTTTATTAGTGCTAATTTATTTAATTAACTTATGTGAAAGTGAATAATGTGTTCCGTGAAAAAATATATAATCTTATATATAAATATTAAGTCCACCCAGTTTATCAAAAAACCCAAGGGGGAAGGGCCAAAACGGCCAAAACAGTGCTAAAATATAACTAAATACATTTAATGTGAAAATGTTTGAGGCTGTAGTACATTCTTTATACAAAGTATAAGAATCCTATAGGAACAAACTTTATATCTGAAAGTTAGACAAAAAACCCAAAAAGTAGGTATAGCTACCAACATATGGTTTGGCATTCATACCACCATCATTTAACTATTTGGTGAGTTTAAATTGGTTCTGTTTAGCCTTGTTTTGGTTATGGGTATCCCTCCTGCCCCCCCCCCTTCCCTTGCCCTCCCTAATTCCCCCCCCCCACCCCCCAAAAAACCCCCCCTTTTCCTTTCCCACCCCCTCCTCCTGCACTTTATCCCACCCACCCCCCTTTTCTCCCCCCCCCTTTTCCTGCCCTGTCCTTACCTCTCCCCCTCCTCCTCCCTCCCCTTGTTTTCCTCCCCCCCTCTTTCTTCTTCCCCTCCCCCTTTTTCTCCCCCCCTTCCCCTCCCTCCCACCTTCTCCCCCCCTTTCCCTCCATTTTCCCTCTTTCCCCTCCCTGGTTTTCTCAGCTATTCCCTCCCCCCTCTGTCCTCCCTCTCGGTCCCTTTTCCCCCTGTCCTATCACTCCCCTTTCCTTCAATTCCTCCACAGGTGTCCCCCTCTCTTGCCTTGACATTGCTTCCTACTTGAACTTGTATCTATTTCATGCCTCCAATCAGAGTTTTCCGCAATATCCCCCTTGTCCGTCGCGGGGGGGTTACCCCACCTGGGTTGCCTGATACCACACCTCACCACCTAATTATGGGTGAGCTTTTTTCCTTCGTTTTACTTTTATTTTGTTATTGCATTGTATTACTATGGCTATTGTTGAATTTATCATATTTGCATAACATTAATTGTATTTAATTGCTTTATAGATTGGTTCTCTTGAGAAAGCAGTTTCACCGCGAAACTAGTCGAGGCATAGACCAGTCTATATGTTTGCAACAACAAAATTGCCCGGGGGTACTCCCTGAGGTCCTGTCTTTTCAATTTTACCATGTATTCTTTGTTCAACAATTGTATGTAATAAAATATATTTTTATATTATATGTATGTTATTGTTTACCCAGTACCGAGATAGTCCCATAAACGCCCCCTTTTTGGGGTGAGGGGATTCTTAGAGGACCAGCCCTAGCCACTGTCACTCGTCCCCTGTCCCCATCCCTTCTTTTATATATTAATCGGGATGATGGTACACTTTTACTAGTAACTACCTTATTTATCTGAGGCCATACTCCAACATTTTTTGCATAGGTATAGCTACAGTTTAAAATTTTAAAATTTTCTTAAAAACTTGACGAACTTGAAAACCGCGTCTGTTTCTATGGGACCCTATGCAAAGGTTCACATCAGGCGTTGTTAATAAAAGCATTCACGTCAGTTTCAATATTCAGGCCATGGGGGCTATATGATTTCAAACGATGGATCCACCCCATTTCCATTTTGGAAATTTCCCTCACCAAATTACTTCCCCTCCAATGCGCCTTATATTTATCAATCCCGAGGAATAGGGTATTAGAGGGGTCCTTATGATGTTTAAGCCTGTAGTGGTTGGACACGGAGTGGTTTTTAAAGCCCGCTAGGATTTTTGTAATATGTTCATTTATACCCTTACTTGCATTGCTCTCTTGGTCCGGCCCACGTATTGCAGCCCGCAAGGGCATTGGACCAAATATACCACCCCTGTAGATGCACAGGTGATACATGGTGCAATCTTAAATTCTTTCGATGTGGCTGTAGAAATAAATGATGTTACACATCTTTGGTGATTGCTACTAAGGGCACATACTCGGCACTTGTTGCATTTGTAGTAACCTTTAAGCTGATCGAAAAAGCCAATACCTCTAAGGGGAGGGTCAATAACGTTGATAGAGATCTTATTTCTAAGAGACTGCACCCCTTTGAAGATCACCTTGGGTTTTGGTGGTAAAATTTCCCTCAACACTGTGTCACTCCTGGCGATGTGCCAATGTTTGTGGATTAAATGTGAAATGGAACGGTGTTGGATGGAATACGAGGTAATAAAAGGTACACCATCCGGAAATTGACTACCCGCACTCTGTTCTCTTTCTTGTAGAAGTTCACCTCTATTTATAGTTGTGATCTGGTCTAAGGTTTCTCTCAATGATCGCTCATTGTACCCTTTCTCCAAAAACCTCTCAGTTAGGACCCCCGCTTGATCTAAGAACTCTTGGTGGTCCGAACAGTTGCGCCTTAACCTGAGGTATTGGCTCTTAGGAACTCCTTTCAGCCAAGGTGCATGATGACAGCTATTGGTGGGGATAAAGGCATTACGGTCAGTATCCTTGAAATAGGTGGAGGTGACAAAAGCACCATTCTTGATACTGATCTTCAAATCTAAATAATGAACATTTACTCGACTAGCCTCATGTTTTAATTCAATCCCCCTGGTATTAGAGTTGAGATCAGAGATAAACTGATTGAGATCCTCGTGTTCACCGGCCCATAGGAGGAGGATGTCATCAATGTACCTTGCCCATAGGGCCACTTGGGGTACATTTTTTAAAAAGATGACATCCTCCTCCCATTTGGCCATAAATACATTGGCCAGGCTTGGGGCATATTTGGCCCCCATGGCCACCCCCGTGTCCTGCTTGTAGAACTCGTTATCAAACCAAAAGTAGTTTGATCCGGCGGCATATTTAAGTAGAGCCATAATAAATTCTATCTGTTTATTATTTAGGCCTGATTCTTTAGACAGAAAATACAGGACTGCCTCCATGCCCAAGGCATGGGGTATGATGGTATATAACGACTTCACGTCTATAGTTACCATCCACATATCTGGAACCACTGTGAAACTGGACAGGATGTTCATTATATGTCTCGAGTCCTTGACATACGAAGGCATCCTTTTGACTAAGGGCTGTAAATAAAAGTCAATATATCTGCCCACCCGGGACGTGATTGAATCTATCCCACTAACAATGGGACGTCCCGGGGGGCAGATTGGATCCTTGTGCAGTTTTGACAGTTTTTTTTAAATATCATATAAGAGTCTAAGAATCTCTTTTGGACATATTCGATAAATCCCATAAAAAATCTTCTGTTAGGTTAGAGGCTCGGTTCCTCTTAAACCATGTATTGCCAGGAATTTATCTCCTTCAAAAAGAGATTTTAACTTTATCCACAAGATGGCCACACTGAGCCAAGGGAATTATGTCTTGTGCCGGATATATAGATTTTCCCTCGGTTCTCCTGTCCTCTTTACGTTGTAGGTACAAGGACTACACTTTTTTAATTTAATTTTATATTTATACTAGTAATCTGTAGAGAGAGAAATTCCATCCTCGTTATAAAAGCGATGGTGAACGTTTTATACTCTCTTCCCTGGCCGCGATATTGCGCGCGGTTGTATGGGAAAATTTTCCCTCAATAAAGATGGCGGGGTCAGTTTCTATGGACCACCCTTTGCATTGAGTGGCTGCTTTATAAGGTGACCCACTGCTGCTAGCCCTACCCCCATTGAGAATGTCCAATAGGACGAAACGCGTCTGGAGGCAGCGTCAGTGACGTCACCACGCCTAGGAGGAGGGCTCCACAAGCCGGCCGGCTTTTTATCTATTTGTACATGCTGTGTTTATACTGCCTAAGTGTAAGTACATTACTTTTTTAATAAACCTGTTATACCTACGATATCACGCTATTGCGTCCCTTTCTGTCTTCCTGCCTGCATGTGAGCCGGATTGGGTTACGTTTGTCGTTTTACTGTGGTATTGATGAGTTGCGTTGCGTCCCAAACCGCAAACACGCACCACTTTCAACATCAAGGCTGCCATTTCGACTGGGAATCTTGAAACATCTTAGCCCAGGGGATTTAAAGGCCGTGGCTGGGCTATAGCCAACTGCACTAAAGGCTTGCTATCTGGTAAGCTGATATACAATTCCGGTGGTGGGATCTCACACACTGTATGCAAGTCACCAGGTGCATTGAAAAGTTAACATCCCTACATGCAAATCAGCCTCTGATTAATACAGTGATTCTGTCTCTGCTGGAGAACCAGTTGAAAATCCACTACTATTTATACCATCTGTGGACTGTTTAACTATATTTATTTTGATATTTGGCGCGGCTTTTTATATTGTTTTATTTTCCTGTCATCACACGCTAGCCGCTGCCTGAATTAACGGTGTTGTGATAGCGCGGTTTTTTGGTGTATATAGGTAAGGGGGACATGGCTGGTTATGGGGGGGGAGACATGGCTGCATGGGGGGAGACATGGCTGGATATGGGGGACATGACTGCATATGGGGGACATGGCTGGATTTGGGGGGGAGACATGGCTGCATATGGGGGGACATGGCTGCATATGGGGGACATGGCTGCATATGGGGGACATGGCTGCATATGGGGGACATGGCTGCATATGGGGGACATGGCTGCATATGGGGGACATGACTGCATATGGGGGACATGGCTGCATATGGGGGACATGGCTGCATATGGGGGACATGGCTGCATATGGGGGACATGGCTGCATATGGGGGACATGGCTGCATATGGGGGACATGGCTGCATATGGGGGGGGGACATGGCTGCATATGGGGGGGAGACATGACTGCATATGGGGGACATGACTGCATATGGGGGACATGACTGCATATGGGGGACATGACTGCATATGGGGGACATGGCTGCATATGGGGGACATGGCTGCATATGGGGGACATGACTGCATATGGGGGACAGGGCTGCATATGGGGGGACAGGGCTGCATATGGGGGGACATGGCTGGATATGGGGGGGACATGGCTGGATATGGGGGGGACATGGCTGGATATGGGGGGGACATGGCTGGATATGGGGGGGGACATGGCTGCATCTGGGGGGGGACATGGCTGCATCTGGGGGGGGACATGGCTGCATCTGTGGGGGGACATGGCTGCATTTGGGGACACGGCTGCATTTGGGGACACATTTAAAAAAAATGTATCGTTATTCAGTATCGGCGAGTACTTGAAAAAAAGTATCGGTACTTGTACTCAGTCCTAAAAAAGTGGTATCGGGACAACCCTACGTGCAAGGATGATTTCCATCGCCCATGTAATTTACGTATAAAACATGAAGGTCTTTGTGGGTTGTATCTCTTTATAGTTGTCAATCTATTGATGACACTTTTGAGCAGTGTAAATCTGGGCTCATAACAGGTGCATACAGTAAGCGCAGTGTAACTTTTAGCGGGCACATAGATTGCAAACCATGCAAGGTTTCATTATAGCTGCAAATGCTAGTTTTACAAAAAAAATAACACTAAAATAACAGAGAATTTGGATTTTCTGTGGTACAGGATAGATAAAGATAGATGACACCTGTTCCCACTTATTGATTTAAGTTCAAAATAGAAATCCCAGTGGGACAAGGCAAAGAGAGCAATTTTCTACAATCAATACACAGTTCTTACAAGCACCTAATGAAATGCAAAAGATGCAAACAGCAATCAGCTTCATGACATCCCCTGTACGGCAGACCCCAGTAAAAGCAATGTGCCTAAAGTGGAAGAAACAAAGGGAGGTTTTGGCCTTTGCAACTAACCAATTTTTCATTTTATAACCTCCTGCAATGACAGATGAGATCTAATAAATTGTCACTTATATAATGTCCAGTAAGAGGAATATCTAGTTTTCAGGAGTTAGCTATAAACAGGGTTGGCCTGGCCATTACAACAGGATGATTAGGCAGGCCATAAGCTTCAACTGGACAGAACTTCAAGACTGATAGAAAACATGTGGTATTAAAGCGTATCTAAAACCAAAGCCAAAAATGTAGTACTTGCATTCGTTTTCATTTTTTAGACTTTAGATTTTTCATCAAATCCAGAAAATACTTGTTGATCTTGTCAGGAATGTGGTGACCTTTTCACTTACTTTGAGCTTAAAAGAAAACAATTTTGCGTAAACTAGAGATGAACAAAGGAAGACATTTTGAAGTTTAGCTCGTCTGACACTACGGCTCCCTTCAAAAGGTGCAATAAATAATTGAGTGTAGATATGAAGGGTCAGGAAGTGTATTATTTGAAGGGGTACAAGGTGAAAATGAAGGGAAAAAAATAATAAAAAACAAAGTCACTCCATTGAAGGACTGATAAGCCGCAATATATAAAATCCTTGTTTTTGGGCTTGTATGGATTTTAGCATGCTTATACTTCCCCCGCCATCAGGGATGAGCTTGGGTTCAGTTTGAACCTGCAAGGAAGCGGTTAGTGCAGATGAAATCAGCATGGGCTGCATGTATACAAAAGCATGGGGATACTCGTGACATCAAAGTCCTAAATATGACTACATGGCCATAAAAGGTCTGGACGACCAAACCCAAGCTCATCCCTACCCACGAGAAAGCAAAATAATGTGTCTTTGCTGTGGTGGCATCAACCTTTGATACACAAGTGGTGAGGAACCACAATCAGTATGAGGGATGTCACTCTAAATCAGGGGTGGCCAACCAGTGGCCCGGGGGCCACATGTGGCCCACGGCGCCCTCTGATGTGGCCCGCGACATCCTGCTCTAGAATAGTGGGTTGGCAAGCCCAGATTGCCAACCCGCCATACCACAGCATCAGTGTTGTGAATGAAGCTGGTGGTAGAGGTAGAAAGCGGCTGCGGAGTAGAGCCCCATTAGCCAATGCTTCCTCTACAGCGCCGGCTTTTGTCACAGGTGGAGTCTATGGCAAAGTTCAGCTAATCCGCAGGATAGACACAGGTGCACTACGTTGCACATGCGTTGTGGGTAAACAGTGTGAAAGCAGTTTTAGGCCCTTTTCACACGATCAGCCCAACCAAATGGGACCCTCAATTCACCTAAACAGATGTCTGTTTAGGCCCGCCTACCTCCAATCCGAAAAACAGAAGGAAATTCGTCCCTTTTCGTCTGGGCAGATCGGAGGGCCTATAGAGTAGCTGTGACCTGTCATCTGCCTGCTCCGCTCATTGTGGTCCTCGACTGGTTAACAAGTTGCTTAAATGGCCCTTGCTCTTCAAAAGGTTGGGCACCCCTGCTCTAAATAATACTAACAGCCAAAGGGGTCACCTAACACTTTAACAGTTTTCGATATAGAAGAGGTGGCTGTACGAAGTTGTGCAGCGAGGGTTGTGTAAAGCACCCACATGCACACCGACGTATGCTTTGAACGCAGATATTGTGCTCGGAGCATATACCAGTGAGCATGCCAGTGCTTTATGCAAATCCTGGTGCACAACCGCATACAGCCACCTCTAAAGAATCTCAATTAGCCGATGTATGTGGCAGTAGCAGGTCCCAGGAATTTTATCATGTAGGCTTTGCACACTGTATGGCTGTACCTGCAAGACAAAGGCATAATAAGCTAGTATACATAGCATACTCAATCTCAATGCATAGCATACTAGCGCATTATGAAATACTTCTCTTAAATCGAAGCCCCCACAGTGGTCCGGCCATACCGCTGTGGCCGGCAACATCTCTCCTGGAGTTATTTCCTCTTGCTGTGATTGGTCGGAGCCGTGATGACATGCAGGAGCCGCCGGTAATGGCACAGCAGCTGAAGAAAGGGCACGAGCGAGACATTTCTTCAGTGCGCATGTGCCGACGTTGTGAATATCTCCTAAATATTGTTCAGGAGATATTCACAGTACCTACAGGTAAGCCTTATTATTGGCTTACCTGTGGTTAAAATTGGTGTGTAAGGGTTTACAGCCACTTTCACTTTCACTAGGAAGATTATGTTATACATCCCAGAAGTCTTCAAGAGGGGGAGGGGTTTCTCAGCTAAGCACATCCTCCTGTCTGCATGCTTAAGCGAAGGGCAGATGGATTCCAGGAAGTAAATTCTACATGAATCATCTGCCCTTACTCAAGATGGCCACAGGCAGAAATACTAGCAGAAATACTAGGGAGTTGTTTTTCAAAGTGATTTCTCAGCAAGTTAATTCATGGAGACATGGATGAATGGATGAGTTTGATTTGAATAATAAAAAATAATTCAATAATGTTTTTTGGTTTGTGGTGCTCAGATGCAGTGTAGTTCTGCTTTAATACTGCTCACAGCTCTACCAGAGAACCATAGGTGTGCGCAGCCTATTGCATTGGGGTGTGCACCCCAACACCCAAACACACACTAGCAATCACTCACGATGTTCATTCAGAAAGGGAAGGGGCCAGTAAATTACATGTTTAATGGCCCCTTCCCCACTCCTAAAACATCCCAGCAGCAACAGCCGATAGTAGAGGAGGGAAGCTGGCAACGTTGCGGTGGGGAAAGATGGGAGCCAGGGCAGTAGAGGGAATCTGTGCTGCACAGGGTGATTAGGATGTGCCTGGGCACACCTGGCACACCCTGTGCGCATGCCTATGCAGAGAACTATTGTCCGGGGGTTTATAAAAGTGCAGCTGTTACATTTATGTTTGCAGAATTATCATGCAGGTTTCATTGGTATATATTCTGAGTTCATGAAAAAAATGGGATCACTGTGAATAGAGGGCCCCTCTTTATTACTGCACAAAGTTTCTTTGGGCAAAATGGATTCCTAACATTTGGTTTGATGAAAAGTATAATGTAAGAATAATTTCTATCAAATGTGTTTCCTATAAAGTATGCTTTACTACATAAGCCTTTATTTAAAATGAACAGCTATTTCTATCTATATACATATATATACCTGCGGAGATGAGATTGGATCAAAGCTAGATGCAGACTCTGTGGTTGACAGCATAGGGAAAAACTGAGCATTCAGATCATGTGGAAAAACGGATATTTCATTCTGTCGGAACAACCGATGGTCACGGAGCTTTGTTATCCAATCCTCAAACACTTCTGGAGATTTCACCTAAAAAACAGTAGATGTAAGTCATAAAGTTCTATGCTGGGGAATTCTGCTTTTTCTGCCATTTGATTTTAAAAAACGTGAGCTTTAAAAAATAAGTGTAAAGCTTTACTCTAATCTAGTCAGACATAAAGTAACCAAGTAACACAGCTTAGCAATCATGATTTTAGTCATTGGATTTCTATAGACTTTTTTTTTTTTAAGAATATATGTTTTGTTGAAAACATTTTTCAGATTAATACAGAATCCATTAGTATGAACATACAGTCCATTATTAGGTAATCTTCTATATGGGTTTATATAGACTTTAACTGTGAAACAAATTAAGAAAAAAATAACCCGCTGACTCTGTACCTATGATTACTGTGTATGCATTCTGGAAAGTAAAGAGAAAAAAATGAAAACAATCATAAAAAATGTACCATTTATATACCATCATCCTATGTGGCCAAGCGTTATCATGGCAAGAGAAGGAAAAAGTGTTTATTTCAAGTGTTTGTCTCAAAACTTATACACGTATTGTTTATTCATCTTAAAGCGGAGGTTCACCCAAAAACTTTTTTTTTTTATGTACCATCCCATCCAGCATACTTGCGTCAGCTATAGTATGTATTTTTTTTTTTTTCGCTATATTTACCGTTTAATCGTTCAGTTTTTTTTCAGACTCCGGCGGGAAATAGGCGTTCCTATGAAGAGGGGATCATGACTGACGTCCGGCTATGGCGTGTCACGCGTTCCGAAAATAGCCAAAATAGGCCTCGGATATATACGGCGCCTGCGCAGTCAGCTCCTAGTCTGTGTGCAGGCGCCGTATAGCACCGCGAAGATCTGGATCTCACATCGTCTATTTTCGGAAGGCATGACGCGCACAGCGCTTCTCCTGGGAGGATCAACACTGACTCCCAGGAGACATTGCGCAGAGCTCCCCGTAGGGGAAAAGGAGCGACACGCCCACTGGCCGCAAGGAAGACCCGGAAGTGAGGCTGAAGACAGGTAAGTGTACAGATTTAAAAAAAAAAAAAAAGACAACGCTACAAGCCTTTAGTAAGGCTGCAGATAGCATAGCTATGAAGTTCAGTTTGAGGGTGAACCTCCGCTTTAAATAATGAGAACGTTTTTTGCATAATCAATAGGCCCATGGCAGACATATAAAAACTGATCTGGTCCACAAGGGATAGAAAGGTGCAAAGATGTAATTAGTTATAAGGTGAAGAGTAATAATCACAGAATTACCATATATCTGTCAAACACATTTCACTTTTCTGACCCCTCTAGACTGATAAATACTAATTAGTTGGTATGTGCTATTGAAATTCCTGTGTCACCCTAGCAGTTTTTACTTCCCTATTAAAGTAGTTGTAAACCTAGTTGCACCACTTGTACCTACAGGTAAGCCTATAATAATACTTACCTGTAGGTACTGAAAATCTCTCCTAAACCTGCACGGTTTAGGAGATATTAACCATATACGCTTGCGCCAACTTCATCGGCGCATGCGCACTGAAGAAACCGATCACTCATGCCATTTCTTCAGCAACCGTGCCATGACTGGCTGCTCCCACTCGCATGCACGGGAGTGAAGTCATCACGGCTCCATGCAATCACAGCGCCGGAGCCCGCAAACCCAGAAATAACTCTGGGAGACATGTTGCCAGTCACAGCGGTGTGCGGGGGCCGCTGCAACAGCATTGATCTAAGGTAAGTATGCAATTCATAGTAGCTCATTATGCCTTTGTCTTACAGGGTTTGCTTGTTTTTTTTTTTACTTTGGGTTTACAACTACTTTAAATAGAGCCAAATAAGCCCAGTAACATACAGTGCAAAATTGACACTAAAGTGGTGGTACACCCTGTACTAGATTAAGGCTTACCTGTAGGTGCTGTAAATATCTTCTAAACCTCCACGGTTTAGGAGATATTTATAATTCCTCGTACAATGATTTATTCTGCACATGCACACTTTAGAAAGGGCACGCTGTGCTTATTCTAAATGGGGTCATGCCGTGACTGGCGGCTCCCGCACACATGTGAGTGACATTACGCGACTCCGGCCAGTCACAGAGCCGGAGTTCGCAGCCCCGGAAGGAAGAGGGCTGAAGATGTACACTTCCAGCCAGCAGGGGCATCGGGGACATCGCAGGCTTCGGTTTCAGGTAAGTGACACATAATGGGCTACTATTCGATGCATTGTAGCCCATTATGCTTTACCTTTTCAGGGAAACAAAGAGGAAATAAAACCCATCAGGGTTTACTTTGTCTTTAAAGCAGTTGTAAACTCATTTAAAAAATAAAAAGTTTCCTCCTGAAAGGCAATATAATATGCTAGTACAGTTGCAATAAAAAGTATGTGAACCCTTTTGGAATGATATGGATTTCTTCACAAATTGGTCATAAAATGTAATCTGTAATCACAATAGACGATCACAGTCTGCTTAAACTAATAACACACAAAGAATTAAATGTTACCTTGTTTTTATTGAACACACCATGTAAACATTCACAGTGCAGGTGGAAAAAGTATGTGAACCCCTAGACTAATGACATCTCCAAGAGTTAATTGGAGTGAGGTGTCAGCCAACTGGAGTCCAATCAATGAGATGAGATTGGAGGTGTTGGTTACAGCTGCCCTGCCCTATAAAAAAAAAAAACACACCAGTTCTGGGTTTGCTTTTCACAAGAAGCATTGCCTGATGTGAATGATGCCTCGCACAAAAGAGTTCTCAGAAGACCTACGATTAAGAATTGTTGACTTGCATAAAGCTGGAATGGGTTATAAAAGTATCTCCAAAAGCCTTGCTGTTCATCAGTCCACGGTAAGACAAATTGTCTATAAATGGAGAAAGTTCAGCACTGCTGCTACTCTCCCTAGGGATGACTGCAAGAGCACAGCGCAGACTGCTCAATGAGGTGAAGAAGAATCCTAGAGTGAAGGCTAAAGACTTACAAAAGTCTCTGGCATATGCCAACATCCCTGTTAGCGAATCTACTATACGTAAAACACTAAACAAGAATGGATTTCATGGGAGGATAACACAGAGGAAGCCACTGCTTTCCAGAAAAAACATTGCTGCACGTTTACAGTTTGCACAAGAGCACCTGGATGTTCCACAGCAGTACTGGCAACATTTTCCGTGGACAGATGAAACCAAAGTTGAGTTGTTTGGAAGAAACACACAACACTATGTTTGGAGAAAAAGAGGCACAGCACACCAACATCAAAACCTCATCCCAACTGTGAAGTATGGTGGTGGGGGCATCATGGTTTGGGGCTGCTTTGCTGCGTCAGGGCCTGAACGGTTTGCTATCATCAAAAGAAAAAATGAATTCCCAAGTTTATCAAGACATTTTGCAGGAGAACTTAAGGCCATCTGTCCACCAGCTGAAGCTCAACAGAAGATGGGTGTTGCAACAGGACAACGACCCAAAGCATAGAAGTAAATCAACAACAGAATGGCTTAAACAGAAGAAAATACGCCTTCTGGAGTGGCCCAGTCAGAGTCCTGACCTCAACCCGATTGAGATGCTGTGGCATGACCTCAAGAAAGCGATTCACACCAGACATCCCAAGAATATTGCTGAACTGAAACAGTTCTGTAAAGAGGAATGGTCAAGAATTACTCCTGACCGTTGTGCACGTCTGATCTGCAACTACAGGAAACGTTTGGTTGAAGTTATTGCTGCCAAAGGAGGTTCACATACTTTTTCCACCTGCACTGTGAATGTTTACATGGCGTGTTCAATAAAAACATGGTAACATTTAATTCTTTGTGTGTTATTCGTTTAAGCATACTGTGATTGTCTATTGTTGTGACTTAGATGAAGATCAGATCACATTTTATGACCAATTTGTGCAGAAATCCATATCATTCCAAAAGGGTTCACATATTTTTTATTGCAACTGTATGTACTGCATACTAGCACATTATGAAAGACTTGCCTTGAAAGGAAGCCATCCAGCAGCGCGCCGTCACTGCTGCAGAGGCTTTCATCTTCACTGGAGATCCTTCTGCATTTGCGCGCTGCGGCCGATCAAATGGCCGAGCCACAATGACACTACTCCTGCACATGTGCGCAGGAGTCTTGGCAACATCACACACCTCCGATGGAACCGCACAAGTATGCCATTTCTTTAGTGTGCATGCGCCAATTGACTTTACCGGCTGCTGTTTGCTAGAATATCTCCTAAATGGTGCAAATTTAGGAAATATTGATTTGACCTAAAAGCAAGCTTTATTACAAAACCTTACCTGTAGGTAAAAAAAAAAAGTTTACTACCACTTTAAAGGTAAAACTGAACTCCAGGCAAATCTGTGCAGCTAGTACTGTTCCATTGATTGTGTTGTATATATATTTCCTCTATGCATTTGTACTGGCTGACCTATTACAACATTCACTAGCCTATATAATACGTCCTCCCTGATTGGACGCCATGTATCTGAGGAAACAGCGGAGGCTGTGAAATGCGTAATCCGATTGGTTCGTTCCCGTACTTCACGTCACTTCCGGGGCGACGACCCTGCTCTGCGGTCCACTCTGAGACGCACGCCGTTTCATACGGCGGCTTGCACATCCCCTATGGTTGATCGGCCTATTGGAATGCTCCAACATCAGCTCCTCTGTTCGCTGAAAGACCTTGTTGTGGGACCAGGATCTGCCTGGCACCTAAGTGAAAGTGAAAACGAACCATAATATTATATATATGCCTGACATCTACATTTTGTGAGTAGCCATTTGGCTGTTAGTCTATACAATGTTATTAAAAGTTCTTATTTTACTGCACTTAGATTGGCGCATCCTTTTTTCTCTTTAGTACTGTAATCTAGCCAACCAGCACTGCGCTCTGCATAGGCTTTGTACAACACAGTGATGATGTTGTGGCTGCTACTTTTACAGAGTAATATTTGGGTTTGCAAAGACACAAAATGGATTTATATCTCTTGTGCCAGATTTCAGTATACGTTTTTTTTTGCCCAAACTTTAATTTTTTATTTTAATTTTTTTTAACATACAGCTCCAAAAGAGCAACACATCTTAGAGCTCTAATCTTCCTTGATGCCATCTGGGTGGATTTGCTGATGGGTAATCACAGTGACTAACTTGCTGTGTGTCCACCTGCTCACTTGTGTGATCTGAGTAGACTCATCAATGTGTGCGCTAGCTAAGAGACTCAGAGAATGAAATCACCCACAAATGTGTGCCCATCATCATCTGTCAGATGGCAGATGCCAAATAATCATGCTGTGCCTATACTGAAATCTTCCAATGTCAGTTAAACACAGCATGGATTTCAATAAAGATGAATTCATCTTGGAGGAAGATGTTTTTTTTCATACTCTTGGAATATAAGAACGGATCCAATCATTCATTCTAAACTAGCACACTGCCTAAAGCTAGCCAGATAATACCCAATTTTCCCTAGTGAGGATTAAAGCATTGCTAGCAGTACTTCCTATCATGTAGTCTGAAAATCAATGGGTAACATATCTGTAAGCACCAATCACCCTCCTAACTGCTTTATAATACCTAGCAATTTCAAGTGCTGCTCCAATCTTTGCTGCATCTGGGGAGAACGTGTACAGCGCATTGACAGTGTAGAACAATCATTAAAGAAACTTCTACTGTCATTTGCAGAGCAGGAGGATTACTGAAACCTCTTATCAATCCAGATCTTCACTACGTTTATGTTAAACATCTCTAGAGACCATCTGCACTTATAGTCATTGATCTAGTAAGACTACTGCGAACATCTAAATTTCTAAGCTGTCCTAATTTTAGTAGCACAGAACAAAGTGTCATTACAACTAATAATCTGTAGTTAAAGCATATCTAAACCCAAAAACACAACAAAAAAGTGTAATTATTGCAGGTTTTTATTTTCTTTTGTACAGGCTTTTCTCTTTTAATTGTTACATGGTTGAATTCTGGCAAGATCAATAGGTATTTTCTGTACTCCCTAAAATTGTTTTTAGCCTGAAAAAAAAAAAAGAAAAAGAAAAGAAAACCAATATAGCCACCACAACCAAAAACTGGTAAGTTGCAGTATATTAAATTTTTATTAATTTTTTTAACAATTTTAATATGAAATGATGAGTGGTGTTACGCTCACCTTGAGGTGGTATATATGTTCCTCTGTATCCAAATCAATGCACTTGGTTGATTTTTTAACTGACATAACAGAAAGTCCAACATCAATGCGGCCATGTAGTTTTCCCTTCTCCATCTGTCATCAGATAAAACACATACATGTAATAAAAAATTTAAACAGACTTGAAGTAGAATTCTTAGCCAAACACTGCTCCCTCATCGCTCCTAACACCAATGGTGACTAACTTGTGTAAGAAAAATATAAATACTTACCTATTTTCAGCACACTCCAATCTGGTCATGTGATCTGCGCTGTGTTAATCAGCGGCGGCTGCAGGGAGAGGAAGCAGCACTGGCAATGGCTGGGACATGGGAGCCAATGACATAACCAATCCCAGGCATTCCGAGCTATTGTTGAGAGCTCTCTCTTCTCCCCTACAGCCATCATTGACCGATACGGGATCACAACACCAGACTAAAGCAGGCTGAAAATAGATAAGCATAAGTATCTTTCTTACAGAGGTTAGTTTGCCTAGGAAGTGTTAGGAGAGCAAAGGGAGCCACAGTAACAGGAGGGTGAGGGGGAATCTTCCAATGAGTAAACGGACTCTGGTGAATCCTAAGGCGCCATTCACTTTGCTTGCTTTTGCACTGGCCGGGACTGCACGCTACTTGAGATGCAGTGCAAGTTATACTAAATGGAACTCCAATGTATCTTGCCAACGGAGGTGTGCGGCACCGCAGTGCACCATGAGACAACACACATTGTGCAGTGCAGTATGCGGTCAAAAAAAGGTGCCGGTCTAATTTCTGGACTGCTAAACTGTAGGACAGCTTGTTCAATGCAGGGCAAAGATGATGTGCAAAATAGTATGTGCTTTTAATGTACTGCACATCAACAGTAATGTGTGAATCAAAAAAGGTGGGGAGGGAGAGAGAATGAGAGAGAGAACGAGAGAGAGAGAGAGAACGAGAGAGAGAGAGAGAGAACGAGAGAGAGAGAGAACGAGAAAGAGAGAGAGAGAGAGAACGAGAGAGAGAGAGAGAGAGAGAGAACGAGAGAGAGAGAGAGAGAGAGAAAACGAGAGAGAGAGAGAGAGAGAGAGAGAGAGAGAGAGAGAACGAGAGAGAGAAAACGAGAGAGAGAAAACGAGAGAGAGAGAAAACGAGAGAGAGAGAAAACGAGAGAGAGAGAAAACGAGAGAGAGAGAAAACGAGAGAGAGAGAAAACGAGAGAGAGAAAACGAGAGAGAGAAAACGAGAGAGAGAAAACGAGAGAGAGAAAACGAGAGAGAGAGAAAACGAGAGAGAGAAAACGAGAGAGAGAAAACGAGAGAGAGAAAACGAGCGAGAACGAGAGAGAGAACGAGCGAGAACGAGAGAGAGAGAGAGAGAACGAGAGAGAGAGAGAGAGAGAGAACGAGAGAGAGAGAGAGAGAACGAGAGAACGAGAGAGAACGAGAGAGAGAACGAGAGAGAGAGGACGAGAGAGAGAGAGGACGAGAGAGAGAGAGGACGAGAGAGAGAGAGGACGAGAGAGAGAGAGGACGAGAGAGAGAGAGAGGACGAGAGAGAGAGAGAGGACGAGAGAGAGAGAGAGGACGAGAGAGAGAGAGAGAGAGGACGAGAGAGAGAGAGAGGACGAGAGAGAGAGAGAACGAGAGAGAGAACGAGAGAGAGAGAGAGAACGAGAGAGAGAACGAGAGAGAGAGAGAGAACGAGAGAGAGAGAACGAGAGAGAGAGAGAGAACGAGAGAGAGAGAGAGAACGAGAGAGAGAGAGAGAACGAGAGAGAGAGAGAGAGAACGAGAGAGAGAGAGAGAGAACGAGAGAGAGAGAGAGAACGAGAGAGAGAACGAGAGAGAGAGAACGAGAACGAGAGAGAGAGAGAGAACGAGAGAGAGAGAACGAGAACGAGAGAGAACGAGAACGAGAGAGAACGAGAGAGAGAGAGAGAGAGAGAGAGAACGAGAGAGAGAGAGAGAACGAGAGAGAGAACGAGAGAGAGAGAACGAGAACGAGAGAGAGAGAGAGAACGAGAGAGAGAGAACGAGAACGAGAGAGAACGAGAACGAGAGAGGACGAGAGAGAGAGAGAGGACGAGAGAGAGAGAGAGGACGAGAGAGAGAGAGGACGAGAGAGAGAGAGAGAACGAGCGAGAACGAGAGAGAGAGAGAGAGAACGAGAGAGAGAGAGAGAGAGAACGAGAGAGAGAGAGAGAGAGAGAACGAGAGAGAGAGAGAGAGAACGAGAGAACGAGAGAGAGAACGAGAGAGAGAACGAGAGAGAGAGGACGAGAGAGAGAGAGGACGAGAGAGAGAGAGGACGAGAGAGAGAGAGGACGAGAGAGAGAGAGAGGACGAGAGAGAGAGAGAGAGGACGAGAGAGAGGACGAGAGAGAGAGAGAGGACGAGAGAGAGAGAGAACGAGAGAGAGAACGAGAGAGAGAGAGAGAACGAGAGAGAGAACGAGAGAGAGAGAGAGAACGAGAGAGAGAGAACGAGAGAGAGAGAGAGAGAACGAGAGAGAGAGAGAGAACGAGAGAGAGAGAGAGAACGAGAGAGAGAGAGAGAACGAGAGAGAGAGAGAGAGAACGAGAGAGAGAGAGAGAACGAGAGAGAGAACGAGAGAGAGAGAGAGAACGAGAGAGAGAACGAGAGAGAGAGAACGAGAACGAGAGAGAGAGAGAGAACGAGAGAGAGAGAACGAGAACGAGAGAGAACGAGAACGAGAGAGAGAGAGAGAACGAGAGAGAGAGAGAGAACGAGAGAGAGAACGAGAGAGAGAGAACGAGAACGAGAGAGAGAGAGAGAACGAGAGAGAGAGAACGAGAACGAGAGAGAACGAGAACGAGAGAGGACGAGAGAGAGAGAGGACGAGAGAGAGAGAGGACGAGAGAGAGAGAGGACGAGAGAGAGAGAGAGGACGAGAGAGAGGACGAGAGAGAGAGAGGACGAGAGAGAGAGAGGACGAGAGAGAGAGGACGAGAGAGAGAGGACGAGAGAGAGAGGACGAGAGAGAGAGGACGAGAGAGAGAGAACGAGAGAGAGAGAGAGAGAGAACGAGAGAGAGAGAACGAGAGAGAGAAAGAGAGAGAACGAGAGAGAGAACGAGAGAGAGAGAGAGAACGAGAGAGAGAGAACGAGAGAGAGAGAACGAGAGAAAGAGAGAACGAGAGAACGAGAGAAAGAGAGAACGAGAGAAAGAGAGAACGAGAGAGAACGAGAGAGAGAACGAGAGAGAGAACGAGAGAGAGAGAGAACGAGAGAGAGAGAGAACGAGAGAGAGAGAGAACGAGAGAGAGAACGAGAGAGAGAGAGAACGAGAGAGAGAGAGAACGAGAGAGAGAGAGAGAACGAGAGAGAGAGAGAACGAGAGAGAGAGAGAGAACGAGAGAGAGAGAGAACGAGAGAGAGAGAGAACGAGAGAGAGAGAATGAGAGAGAGAACGAGAGAGAATGAGAACGAGAGAGAATGAGAACGAGAGAGAATGAGAGAGAGGTCGAGAGAGAGAATGAGAGAGAGAACGAGAGAGAGAGAGAGAGTGAGAGAACGCGAGAGAGCGAGAAAGAGAGAGAGGGAGAGAGAGAGAGGGAGAGAGACAGAGAGAGGGAGAGGGAGAGAGACAGAGAGAGAGGGAGAGAGACATAGAGAGAGAGAGACTGAGTGTCCACAGCCTGGAAATGGAATTAGGACGGCACAGACAGACCTACAAGCCCAGGGAGAGTAGACTGTGCCAGCAATGTGACCAGGGGGTCCTCGAGGATGAGGAATACTTCCTGCTACATTGTCCAGAGACTCTCCACTCTCATCCCGGACTTCAACTCTATAGCTGCCCAATATGTGACAGCGTGTCACAGACTGAAAGGGATATGAGAAACTGAGGACCAAAAATTATTTCACAGACGTATGTCCTTTCCCCGTTATATTACCCCCCTTCCCTTTTTCCTATACAAAAAGATGGGGGAAAAAAACCTGACAAGGAGATCTTAAAACAGCCTTACTCTATCCAATTGTTGGCTTTACATATACCTTAACATCGGTATTACACAATATACAATGCAGACAGCATTTAGGAAGCCGACATGTGAGCCACTGAATGGGAACGCCAATTAAAACATTTCATCGTGGTTGCAACTATAGTTGCTACATACAACAGAACTTAATTTACCTCGTTTGGTCCTTTTGCATACTTCAAAATTCCTTTGTCCAAGTAGAAATACCTCTAAACAAAAAAAAGAAAATCGTGAGAACAAAGTAAAGAAAGAACTTTCAGAAAGCTATCTTAGGGCTGTTTGTGACACCACTTATTATGTATACAGTATATTTTGCTGTCATCACAAAAACAGAGAAAGGACTATAATTGCAGAATGAAAGCAGAATACATTTTGACAGAAAAATTCACTTTGATATCATCCTGGTTAATGAGCTCTGTGACTGAAGCAGGCCAATTTACATAGAAAATATGAATTTCAAGGCAATGTGCAGAACAAAGATTTCATAACTCACCAGGCACTTGAGCAAGTTACTGACATTCCTAACAATCGAGTTACTTGATTTATTTGGCTCTTGCTCAGTCTTTACAAGCAGCCAAGAACTCTACTATTCCATAACCAGTCTGGATCACGAAGTGAAAAGACAATTGGACAATTGAACAGATTTTCCAGCTCAAGCATGAAATACTCTAGTTCCTCTGTTGAGCACAATGGCTGGCAGGCAGTTCCAACCTGAGGCTAACCAACCAGCCCCTGGCACACAGTCTAAGCTGTGTCATTTGTCATAACTGAAAGATGTGCTTTATTTCCAGGGACAGCTCCTTGCAGGAAGGATTAAAAGCTCTACTAGAGGTTGTCTGTCCCTGAATACTTTCCCCAATTCCCGCTTCTGACACCTAGAAAAACAGAAATGGGCCACAATGTGCTTCTCCAATCAACCAATTAAAATAATTTGCATTGCTGTGTCACCATTGGGGAGATTTAGGCCAGCCATACACAGAGATAATTTTTTTCCTGCAACTACGGTTGCAGGAAAGAAATTTGTTATTTTCCCTATCAATACAGACACTGTTGATGTGAGAATCCCTCCTGCCAGGCCATGGTCTTTTCCCAGCGGGGTGGTGGGGGCGATGGGGAGGGAGGGGGAAGCGGTTAGCGATGATCACAAGAGAATCCAGAAGGCTGGTTGTACCGAAGTTGATCGATCAACTTGGTACATTTAGCTTGCCCATTAACAGTTCAAATCTCGGCTGGTTCCTGCTGTACCGGCTGAGATTCGAACCATGTATGGCCGGCCTTACCCTCACTTCCTATTCTATGTGATAGACACAAATAAGCAAAAGGAGTCAGAAAGTCTCCACAGCTGGGACACAGACAGCAATATAAGGTTATAACAACAATAGATATATTGTAAGATTAATTGTTATTAGGAACTGTATGACTGAATTCCTTTTTCGGTCCACAGTAACGCATGGTTTGCTTCTGACCTTAGTGTCCCGGCCATATTCCCTGAAGACTTATGGGTAAGACTGCATTAAATACTGGAATTTTGGGCATAGAAAGACAATTATTGCTACTGAAAGAAGTTAAAGTATTCCTAAAGGGGGATTCACCTTCTCTATTTGTTCTGTTTAGCGTTGTCACCAAGAGTGAAAGTGAAAGAAAATGGCCACATTTTGAGCTGTCACCATAACAGAAATAGAGAGGAAATCTTCCAATGTGAACACTAGTTCTGGTGACAAACTGTTGGCGCTATATAAATCCTGTATAATAATATAAATCCTGTATAATAATATAAATCCTGTATAATAATTTCTACATTTTGGAGGGATTTCCTCCAATTATTGTTTTGGCTATAGGACAGGAAATTGCAGGAAATCTCCCCAATGGGACACAGAATGGCAAAAAAAAAAAAAACTGACAGGGGTTATAACAATATTTTACTCCCAAAAATAGGATTTTTTTTTTTTGTTACTCATCGTAAACACATTTTCATTTAGTGTTAGTATTCTTGGGCGTAGGGTAAGCTTACCATTTCAGTTCTCTTGTGAGTAGTTTTCTACTATCATTTTATTTTATTAAACCTGTCAACGGTAACACATTAGGCTGGTGCGCCTTTCTTTCTTTGCTCTTGTCGCTGTCAGTTCAGACACTCGTATCACAAAAGGTGTTGGCTACAAGGGGGAAAAAAACACCTCGTGGGCTAGAGTAGAGAAACAAACGTTTTAAGGGGTTCACTTGGTGATCTCTGAAGTGCAGAGGGAGAACCACATTCAGATCCAACAATGTCACAAGAGAATAAACAGGGGGCGCTACACGTGAGTGAGTGAGTGAGAAACTTGTAAAGCGCAACACATACGAACTGAATCGCCTCTGGGCGCTGTATCCATTTCATGGGTAAGGAACCCCTTGACCTCAGAAGAGATGGGTTTTAATCTTTCTCCTGAAGGCCAAGTGGTCCGACTCCAGTCGGATGGTGGTTGGTAGTGCATTCCACAGGCAAGGTTTCTGGACTGCACAGGTGAGACTCCCTGTACAAAGGTCTAATGAAAAAATGTCAAATGAAAGGCCAACAAACTGAAATAAGTCCAGACAGTCAACTGGCCTTTGAAAGTGCGGAGAATCAAGCGCTAGACCAGACCCAGAAACAGGAATGAGAGGATTTGTTGCAAAAATGTATTATTTGGGTGCAAGCCCTGAGACTCACAGCCAAGTGAATTATGCCTAACTCTAAAACCCTATAAAAAAAAAAAAAAAACAGTGCTTCAACAGCAATGCCATTGGAGCCAGTGAACATGAAATAGGATAGTACAATTGAATCAGGAAATCCTCACAAACTGACAGAGCTTACAGGGGCTCTACTAGGAGTTTTACCAAGTTTGCATACCACATATGAGCCAGTCATAATAAGGATCACTGGAATATTTTCCAGCTCAATCCTTCGAAGCAGCATGGAAGAAGTTTCAGGGAAGGAAAAGCATAGATCAGGGTGATCCTGCCGAGTCACTAGAGCCGCCACGGCTAAAGCAGGAGGATTTCTGTACCTGGAGACAAACCTGTCCAGTTTTTTTGTTGAACCCGAAGATCAGATGGGTCCACATTCTGCATCTTTCACCTGTGACACAGGTCCTGGAACACCTTTGAATATAGGGACCACTCCCCCAGATCTAGATGCTGCCAACTGAAAAGGCCTGTTTGCCAATTATCTACACCTCGGCAGAAAAATTGGGGATGCGATGTTCAGGATCTGAACCATCTGACTTGACAAGGTGAGACTTGTGATTTCTCTTTGATAGTTAATGTACACAATCACCATTGAGCTATGTGACTGAATCTGTGTCAGATGACCTTCAAGCAGGCCAGCTCAACAATGCAGAGGCAGCCAAATCACCCAAAGTTCCACAAGTTGATCGGGAGATGAGACCAAATCCCCTGCAGGGACATGTTGCCCAGGACTCCTGTACAGCAAATGTACTGCTTATCACTTTGCATTCCAGACATTCTCCAAATCTATCTTACTTTCTTTACACAAGTATAGACCATGGATGTGTTTGTGCTCACTTCCGCACGTTCGCTGTTGAAAGAGAGGTGCCTTATCAAGTTGCAGGAGAGAAAATGGGTGGAAAAAGTTTAACTAAAACCATTCCTCTTCTATAGTCTCCAGCAAAAAAATAAATAAGAGGATAGCTTACTCATATTACTAACCCGAGAAGGACAGACAAGAAAAGTAAGCTCAAAAAGAAGAGGAGAATCCTCTAACAAAATGAAATGTCAGCTACAGTTGCTTCAGTAACAAATACCACGTGCAATATATGAAGTCTAAGGCTAATGTTTCAAGACCCAAAAGAGAAAAAAAAACCTCAATGCAGAATAAGCCTGCTAGACAAGAACAGGAAAACTGCCTCAGCTCTGGCCAGATAACTGTATAACGCATCCCCAAACATACTGGCTGACCAGAGTCCTGTTAGAACTGAAGAACAGATGTTAGTCAGTTAGTGGATGCCTGTCAGAAAGAGAACACCAGAGGACGTAATTACAATAAACTGGGAACCTGGACTGCTTAGCCAACAGGAGATCTGTACAGAATTTCCATCTCTGGCTTGAATCCATCAGTAGCTGTAGAAGATGATTGATGGAACTTCCAGAAATTCAAGGCTGTCAGACAGTTGAACATCAGTATAAACTAGGAAACCTGCACTTGGTGGCTAACTGAAGAGATTTACAGAATTTAACATATGCAGCAAGAATCTACAAAAGCACATTGGCTAACTGCAGAGACTTCCAGGGATTAACATATCTGGCAGGAATCTATTAGTGCTCCTTGGCTGACTGAAAAGACTTTCAGGATTTAACATATCCAGCAATAATCCAGCAGACAGCAGTTGATAGTAAAATTCCCAAAAAACACAGAACAGCAGAGCTGAAGAAAACCATGCCCATTCTCCCGAGGACACTAGCAAAAACACTTAATGGTTGTAGAGGGGGTTAACTTGTGCTGGAAAGCACAAAACCTAATTATCAATCAGCGCAGCCACTGCGTGATAATTAGGGATGAGCCAAACACCCCCCCCCCTTTGGTTCGCACCAGAACCTTCGAACGGACCGAACGTTCGCGCGAACATTTAGAACTCCTTTGACGTCAATGGGACTCGAACGTTCGAATTCAAAAGTCCTCATTTTAAAGCCCCATATGCAAGTTATTGTCGGAAAACGTCTTTGAGAACCCGGGTCTTGCCCCAGGGAACATGTATCAATAGAAAAAAGAGTTTTAAAAACGGTCGTTTTTTTCTGGAGCAGTGATTTTAATGATAGAAAAAAGAAATATTGTTGCGCAGACCCAACCTAAAGTGCAAAAATTTTTTTTGATCAGCCGCGTCTTAAGTGTGCCATACAGTACAAAACAAACATAATAGAAAAAGGAAGTCGCGCTAATTTAGAGTGATATAATGAACCAACAGTGACTAACAAACCATAGGTTAGAAACAGTTCAAAATATGGTGGTGAAAACCACCAGTAGTGTGAGTATAGATTGTAAATGACTATTGGATATCATGAATGTCTCTGCAGTTGATATACACAGTTTAACATTCTAGGCAAGCCAAGAGGTTTGAAGCAGTCCACAGGTGTAGTGATGAAAGAAATCTCAGGTAACAGTGATGGCAACCACTCTGTGTTCAGAACAAACAGGAGACCTCCACCACAGATAATACTGACTCTTACCAGAATTCAGTAAATATACAGCATAAAAATCAGATCCAGCAGCAGCCCAAATGGTTATCTTCAACTAGCGATATCCCAATAGGGGAACTCTCCATTCATTAGTGATCACCATTTAAATCCAAGCTCCACAGATATGTAAAGAAACACCAAGAGGGGAATATAGCGTAATACTGCGCTGATTTATTTAAAACATAGAACAGCCGAATGCTTACTTACATTCCAAAGATATAAAATAGGCATCAAGCGGGCATAAAAAGTAGAAACAGCAGGGCAAAAAAACACAGCCGGCCGGACTGTGTGTTGGCGTACGTCCGGAGTATCCGGATCCTTACACTAGTAAACGCGGTAACGTCAGGGCGTCTCCTCCCGACGTTTCGTCACAATAGGGACGTGTTCAAGGGGTAAGGAGACGCCCCAACTCACCGCACATAAGACAAACAAAGGGGCGGAGCCAACCCATCGTGATTGGATCTGCCCTCGGGTTGGCTCCGCCCCTTTGTTTGTCTTATGTGCGGTGAGTTGGGGCGTCTCCTTACCCCGTGAACACGTCCCTATCGTGACGAAACGTCGGGAGGAGACGCCCTGACGTTACCGCGTTTACTAGTGTAAGGATCCGGATACTCCGGACGTACGCCAACACACAGTCCGGCCGGCTGTGTTTTTTTGCCCTGCTGTTTCTACTTTTTATGCCCGCTTGATGCCTATTTTATATCTTTGGAATGTAAGTAAGCATTCGGCTGTTCTATGTTTTAAATAAATCAGCGCAGTATTACGCTATATTCCCCTCTTGGTGTTTCTTTACATATCTGTGGAGCTTGGATTTAAATGGTGATCACTAATGAATGGAGAGTTCCCCTATTGGGATATCGCTAGTTGAAGATAACCATTTGGGCTGCTGCTGGATCTGATTTGTATGCTGTATATTTACTGAATTCTGGTAAGAGTCAGTATTATCTGTGGTGGAGGTCTCCTGTTTGTTCTGAACACAGAGTGGTTGCCATCACTGTTACCTGAGATTTCTTTCATCACTACACCTGTGGACTGCTTCAAACCTCTTGGCTTGCCTAGAATGTTAAACTGTGTATATCAACTGCAGAGACATTCATGATATCCAATAGTCATTTACAATCTATACTCACACTACTGGTGGTTTTCACCACCATATTTTAAACTGTTTCTAACCTATGGTTTGTTAGTCACTGTTGGTTCATTATATCACTCTAAATTAGCGCGACTTCCTTTTTCTATTATAGTGATTTTAATGATGCAGCATCATTAAAAACACTGCTCCAGAAAAAACTACCATTTTTAAAAAAAAAATTCCATTGATACATGTTCCCTGGGGCAAGACTCGGGTTCTCAAAGAGGTTTTCACAGGCATACTATAGACACCCAGCAGGTACAATATTTAAAGGAATTTTTCATTTTTTTATTTAAGCATCATGATGCTTAAAAAAAAAAAATGAAAAATTCCTTAAAATATTGTACCTGCTGGGTGTCTATAGTATGCCTGTGTAGCTTTATAGTGAACACTGCAGAGGACACAGGCAATACACCACGTGAGAATACTGCAGCTAGCACAATCAACTACCTGCCAGTAAACTAGAAAGAACTGATCTAGCTAAGCTATACAGTGTTTAAAGCGGAGGTTCACCCATGGAGAACACATTTTCCCCATAGCTGGATGCTCGTTTTGTCTAGGGGAATAGGCTATTTGTTTTAAAATATGATCCGTACTTACCTGTTTACGAGATGCATCCTCTCCGTCGCTTCCGGGTATGGGCTGCGGGACTGGGCGTTCCTTCTTGATTGACAGTCTTCCGAGAGGCTTCCGACGTTCGCATCCATCGCGTCACGATTTTCCGAAAGAAGCCGAACGTCGGTGCGCAGGCGCAGTATAGAGCCGCACCGACGTTCGGCTTCTTTCGGCTACTAGTGACGCGATGGATGCGACCATCGGAAGCCTCTCGGAAGACTGTCAATCAAGAAGGAACGCCCGCTCCCGAAGACCCATACCCGGAAGCGACGGAGAAGATGCATCTCGAAAACGGGTAAGTACGGATCATATTTTAAAACAAATAGCCGATTCCCTTAGACAAAACGAGCATCCGGCTATGGGGAAAAGAGAAAAAAAAACGCAAATGGGTGAACTCCCGCTTTAAATATATGTACAACACCTGGGATGTATATATATCCTCTACACACTGTAACATTAACTGACTAACCTGCCTGCCTGCTCTATCTACCTCGAAAAAAATGACACTCTCTCTCTCTCTCTGACTGATCTCTAACCAGCGCCGGAAGACACCACACAAGGCCGACCTGCAGGCGGCCTTTTATAGTGTGGGGCGTGTACTAAACCCTCTGAGCCATAATTGGCCAAAGCCACCCTGGCTTTGGCCAATTACGGCTCTCTGTACTGATGGCGCTGTGATTGGCCAAGCATGCGGGTCATAGTGCATGCTTGGCCAATCATCAGCGCGCAATGCCGCAGTGAATTATTGGCCGTGGCGCATCACTCGAATTTGGCGTGAATGACCCGTTTTGTTCGTATTTCGACGAACGATCGAACAAACGATGTTCGAGTCGAACATATGTTCGACTCGAACCTGAAGCTCATCCCTAGTGATAATAAAATAATAACTTCCAAAACATAAAGTACAAAGTAGTAAGATCTTCCATCAAATTATCCATGTGTACCACCAAATTATCAACGTGTAGCATTTCCAGTTCAGGAGCTGGACACAATGTCACTCCCGGTTCACTGGGGGTTGCAGTGGTAATGACTTGGAGGGAATACAAGAATGTCCTGCTGGCCAGCTCCGGTCCTACTGAGGAAGCACATTGATCGTAACACGTATAGGCATAGATCGGGGTCATTCGGCAACCATCAGTGGAGGTGGTGAGACAGAAAGCTGCCTGTGTTTGGTATGCATTGTACAAAGCACTGTGCGCTTGTGAATGTCATTTAAAATATTGACTAAATGTTTTTACTGTATGGAAAGCACTATCAGTCACTATTCTTCTTTCTTGAATGAAAAAACTCTTCTTATGTGAGTGGAGGATCCGTGGAACGGTGGGAGCCATCTGTGGTGGAGTGAATTTGGAGCCATCCTGTTTGCAGCCCGGGAAGAGAACAAAACGCATGTGACTCTAGACTAACCATCAAGGTTTAGTCTGGAGGTGGGCATATATTGTTCACAAGAGGCGTATGCACAAGTAGCACTGGGGATCAGATGTAGAAGATATTGGTGCACAAAGATATTAGGACACATGGATACTTTGGTGGTACACATAGATAATATGGTGGAAGATCTTACTACTTTGGACTTTATGTTTTGGACGTTCGTTTTAATTTATAGTGAAGATTTGTGGGTTGTGCAGCATTGTGCTGCATTGTTTTCTGTGCTGGAAAGTGTTTTTTTTTTCTTTTGCTAGTGTGCATTTCTCTTGTAGGTGGTAGAGTAACCCAACAGTCTATGAAATCCTGTGTTCCTTAAGTTTTTAATGTAACATACACTTTCACAACCTCTGAAAAATAATATTTTTTTCTTTGTATCCCCTTCCAAAGACATACAACACAAAGTCATGTTTCCACATTGTGGTACTAAAAGTTAACAACCTCAAAAGGCATGTAAGCAGAATGGGAACATTTCTTGTTTTAGGTATTTGTAATAGTTGCATAGCGATATGTAAATACCTTCTGTTTGAGGGTTGATTATGCATTTTACAATAAGACTAACACAAACTAAAAGTCTTGTAAACCTATAAAGCAAGATAAAGATAAAGTTATACACGTACTTTGTGCCAGCCTTTGAGAGGCCATTTCCTTCTCTTCAGCAGGAAACCTTCTTGTTTCTGTGGTTCCTGGGTGCAGCTATTGCTTCCCCGAAGGCCTTCTACAATCTCCCAGCTATCCTAATAGAAAGAAAGTAAAACATTTAATAAATTAGTCAAAAAATTTAAATTCTGCAATTTAGGGGACATGTGCTATGAAAGTTTACCTAACCATCAAAAAAATAAAAATGTTGCACATGCTCCTGCAATGTCAAAAAATAAATAATTTTCTCTTAACCCCTTCTTTCAATTAAGTTACAACTGGGGATCAGTGCCGGTGTTCTGCCGAATAATTTCCGCCCGGTGGATAAGGACCCCCTTGTACTGCGCAGGTGCGGCGCCTAGTTTCCGAAAATAGCCGAACACTACGCGGCGCATGCGCAATGACTATGGCATATGTCCGCACGCTCCCGATGCTAGTGCTGCTCTGCAAGGAGCGGGGGTGATTTTAACAATAAAGTACACGTCTTAGTGGGGCATGTTGATGGGCGGATTTGCACATTTAATTCAGATGGGCGGGTTTTATGGCCATCAACACACCCCGCTAAGACCTGTATTTTATTGCTAAAATCACCCCCGCTCCTTGCAAAGTAGCACTAGCATTGGGAGCGTGTGGCATATGTGTGATAGTCATTGTGCATGCGCCGTGTAGAGACGACTCTCAGCTTTACATGTTCGGCTTTGAGGTTCAGCGCCTGCGCAGTACAGGGGGGTCCAAATCCGCCGGGAGAACATTTTCGGCAGGACACCTGGACAAGGTTATTTAGAGCCCAGGGTGAACATGCCAAACTGCCCCCCCCCCCCTTCAAGATGAGCATTATGTGTCAGCAAAATCCCCCCTAAAAAAATGAGCACTAATCTGCATCCTCTGCACCCATCCCCTACAAATTCCCCCCCCCCCCACAGTACAAATCTTTGCAAGCTCCCCCCAATCCCTACTCCCAGTTCAAATCCTCTTTTCCCAAATCCCACCAGCACAAACCCCCATCCAAAAAAATAAATAAAAATCACCCCTCCTAGCACAAATTCTCAACCCCCCCCCCCTCGCTCCACTGCAAAGCCCCCCTCCCCATCACAAATCCTGTTCATACAAAAATGTACAGGATGTGAACAGTGCAGGGAGCACAAACAGGAACAATGTAAGGGGAAAGCAGCATTTTTTGGGGGTTTGTTGGGAGGAGGCCCTTGTCCCCATCAACATGGGGACAAGGTGCTTTGGGGTGGGAGGCCCTAAATTATTTAAAAAACCTGTGTTGTATGTTTATTTTATTGATACCTTTCCTCCCGGTGAATGAGTAGGGGTACGATGTACCCCAAACTCATTCACGTAGGCTGGGGGGCCGGTATCTGGGGGCCCCCTTAATAAAGGGGGCTCCCAGAGCGCACTGGTCCTGTTTTTTTTTTTTGCAGCTTAAAAACGGCTCAGCCATTTACAGCTCAAAAACATCATGGTGGGCATGAGACCATAGGCTAACATGGAGAGACGTTTTTAAGCTGCAAAAAACGCTCAGAAAAGTGTCTGTAAAAATGTCTGTGGGCATGAGGCCTAAAGTCTATTTTTACACCAGGTTTTCATAGCTGCTATAGTGCTGTAGCAGGGGATAGGGAGGAATAATGAGTGTACAACATCCTCTATGCAAGAAGAATGGCATGGTTTACTTTAAGTAGGTATATTATTCAAATCATAAAACTGTTGTGATCATTTAGGGTATTGACAATATTATTATTGTTGTCAAGTTCTCACAAAAGTACTAATGATTTGTGATCCAATGTCCTGAGAAGTCGATTCATTTATCAAAAGCCCATCAGCTTGTACCAGGTTGTTAAAAACAAGCAGTGATTTAGTGCAGCAGTCTGTCATATTTATAAAGCGCTTCGCTTACATCACAAAAGTAAAAATCAAGCACAGAAGACATTTCATTTCTAAATGAAAGAGGACATGCCGTCAGCATGCTGCACAGGATGATTTAATATTAAATAATGATTCTGATGAGTGATGTTCTGGTCTGACCTCAGGCCAAGCCAAAAAGCAAATACTCCAGTGGTTTTGTTAGTAAGGCAGAGGTAGACCATTGCAGCAAGACAGCATATGCACCTGTGTTCCTATGCGACAGTCCACAATCTATGCACTATGAATGCCACCGCAGTGACAAGACCAACCAAGCATTTAACCGCATAATTTTACCCAATACACAAACTCATGAGTGATTTCAATATGTTCATACATTAAAGAGAAATTCTAGCAATTTTTATTTAATAAATGAGAAGGCAATTAACAAAAGGGCCAACATTTGGCCAATGAAGAAGACAGAAATTAATTATGAAAGAAGAGTCTGTTCAAAAGCCATTACAGTGGGCCAATAGAAATTTAAGGTTTCAATCACATGGCGATATAAAGAAAATGCGTTTGTTATATTCATTTGTTTTTAAAGCAATTTCCTGATCCTCCTCTTCTCGGGGTCCCACACCAGTGCTCTTTGTTGTCTCCTGCATCCCCCCCCCCGCTCGCTTCCAAGCTGACTGTGTGCCCATAGATAGAGCATGGCTCACCCTGCCCACTGCTCCTCCTCACTGGCTGTGATTGACAGCTGTGGGAGCCTGCTGTCTCTGAGCCTGTGAGGAGGGAGAGAGCTGCTGCTCTTGTGCATATCAATAGCAGAGGTAGCGGTGAAATTCATAAAGCTGTATGTATGTTTTAATGAGATCCAGGTAGAAGGAGTTAATTTACACAAGTTATAATCCAATCCACAATACGGGACTAAAAGATAACAGGATAAGAAGTTAAAACGTATCTATACCCATATAGATTTTTTTTTTATAATGGAGATAGGTTAAAACCGCTGTCAGGTTTTACTGCTATAAAGGGCTCCAGTAAACAGATTCCCCTCACTCTGACAAAGTTGTACCAGACAGGATGTGAGGGAAAATCTGCAATGGGGAAACAGACAATAAATAGCTGGCAGAATTTCTTCCCTTACTTCAAAATAAAAAAAAAAGTATTTTTTACATGTGTCTGTGTTGCTGGTAAAAGAGATTTCCTCTCACTTCCTGTCCTGAGAACAACCTTTAATCTGACAGGAATTGAAGGAATTACGAGGCCTACAACAATACTATAACCTGACCAGATTTTGAATCCTTTTCCACTCTACCCAAAATAAAAATAAAATAAAAAGGCTATAACACTTTAAGGGAAAACACCCAAAAAGAGACATGTGCAGCTTTTAAAACCTTGGACCGTTCTCATCGGTTAACCGATGAAGCTGACTGATGGTCCGTCACGCCTACACACCATCGGTTAATTAACGTATCGTGTCAGAACGCGGTGACGTAAAACACAACGACGTGCTGAAAAAAACGAAGTTCAATGCTTCCAAGCATGCGTCGACTTGATTCTGAGAATGCGCGGGTTTTTAACCGATGCGTTTGCATACTATCGGTTAGGCGTCCATCGGTTCAATTTTACAGCAAGGGGGGCAACCTCTGTACCCATCTGCAGCCTAATCCCTCGGTGCTGTGTTACATCTTCAGTCTTGAATCTCCCAGCACTGTGCCCATCTTTAATCTTATTATGTCCCGGCGATGTGCCCATCTTTAATCTTATTATGTCCTGGCGCTGTGATACATTCAGTGTAAGCCGTGTAGTGTGACCAAGCGCCGCCTCCTGCTCTTCGTCCGTGATAGGCTGACTCACTGCTGGGAAACCGAGTCAGTGTTCCGTCACGGAGGAGGAGGAGGCGGCGCTTGGTTACATTCAGTGTAAGCCGTGTAGTGTAACCAAGCGCCGGGACATAATAGGATTAAAGATGGGCACAGCGCCGGGAAATAATAAGACTGAAGATGGGCACAGTGCTGGGACATAATAAGACTAAAGATGGGCACAGCGCCAGGAGATAACGCAGATCAAGGTACCGTACTTGAGGCACAGTGAGGCATGGGCACAGTGAGGCATGCAGATGGACACCCTAGGCTTATACGAGTCAATACGTTGTCCCATTTTTTTGTGGTAAAATTAGGTGCCTCGGCTTATATTCGGGTCAACTTATACTCGAGTATATACGGTATGTGGAACTGGTGTAACAGCCCCAGTTAGATGCAGAACCACCACTGTGCTGGTAAAAATATTATGTTAGGCCAGTACCTGTGATCACTAAGTGCACTGTTACCTCCGTAAATTGACTCTTACCGAAACAGGTAGACCCTATTAAAAGAGTCAAATTAGCCTGTAAATTGTAATCTCATCATAAAGGGGTTCAACAGACGCCATTCCTATGGTATATCACAATCTCCAGCATGTGTTGAATCAATACCATCCATGTATTTCTAGAGATTCATCAAAAAATCATAATAGGGAGACCCACATAGTGTAAAACCATAAAAAAAAATGATTTCAGATACATAGAACTACTCACAATTTTTTAATTATTAAGCACTTATATGCAGAGTACATTCCTGGGCAATGTTGGACATCACGTGTGTTAGCTCTGCACCTACGCATTTTGTCATAACTGACATCATCAGGGGCATGGTGCGTCATGGGGAACTCTCTGCCTAACACAGCAGAGGCAGCTCATGATTGGAGGAAAAGCCGTCCACATGATATTGACAAATCATACGAAAGTGCTCAGCTCCCAGTCTTTGTTCTTTAACTCCACTTATTTTAATAGTGAGTGATTCCCTGTCTTTGGAGTCAGTGTACTAAACAAGCCTTTTTTTTGCCAAATCTCTGCTTTACACATAGGGCCCTACATTTTCAGTCAAAGCTGAAGTAACTATTTGAATTACTCTATTAGAAGCTACTACTGTATATGCCTAAAAATCCTTCAATCCTACATTATAAAAGAGCTAAAAGAAAGGTTGCACTAAAACACATAATAAATGTGACAAAGGACCTAGTTATATAAACAGTCAATTGAAGGTGCTTCTTCACTAAAGATTAACAGGCAAAAAAAAAAAAAACTGAAAAAAAGGACTGTGGATTTTGTAAAAAGTCAAAGTTTAAATAAAGTTGGATAGCTATTAACTACGAGCAGGAGAATGTTCGGGATCAGAAGGAAGAAGAAGAAGAGATCTGGTCTTACAGCATCAAGGAAGCCTGTTCACTGGTTGCAACAGAATGTTATAAAATAATTGGGTTGAATGATGACTCAACAGCCATAACTCTGCAACAGTAACATTCAGTAATTCACACAAAAGGTGGTAAAAATGATATAATTAAATATTTGTAATAATAAAAAAGGTTTGAAGTGTATCTAGAAAGTCATTGAAGATTGCAAGAAATTATTAGATTATGGTTTGCGCCAAGGGAAAAATGCAAGAACGTGGTTTCATAAGAAAATGAAAGAAATTAATTAAATACGTATGTTCCATTATTTTATTTATGTATAAAGAAACCCGTGACCATGAAATGGAGAAAATAGGATGAAAAGATCAAAATGCAAATCACTGCAGTTATGGCGCAGTATTCTACCATGAATACGGTATATTATTAAAGAATCAAACTTTTATATCATTAGCAAGAATTGCTAAATATCACCATGCCAATTACTTTTCATCAAAACACACCAACAGGATCTGTAATACAGAAAATGTGAGTGGATATCGCCAAAACTATTTCATTTGCAAAAATATGAAAAAAACAATTCTAGCCATCCTAAGGGGCCTTGTAACATTAGCAATCCCAGCAGCTCACACATGACAAGCTCACCAAGACCCCTTTCACACTGGGTCGCTTTGCAGGCGCTATAACACTAAAAATAGCACCTGCAAAGCGACCTGAAACAGCCGCTGCTGTCTCTCCAGTGTGAACGCCCGGCTCACTGCGGTGGTTTTAACCCTTTCTCGGCCGCTAGCGGAGGGGGGGGTAAAAGCGCGAGGCCCCGCTCCTCTCCCCTATTAGCCCGGCGGCCAGGGGAGGAGGAGGGAGCCAGTTTATGCGAGTTTAAATCAGAGCTCCACCCTAAAGTGGAACTTCCGCTCATCGGATTCCCCCCCCCCCCCCCTGAAAGGTGCCAATTGTGTCCCGTCTTTGACAGGTATCCTTTTCCACTTCCGGGAGTCCTGCTGCAGCCGTGACGCGGCAGTGACGTCACCGCGGGGCTCCCTCCTCTTCCTCCCCTGGCCTGCGGGTTAATAGGGGAGAGGAGCGGGGCCTCGCGCATGCGCAGTAGGGTATAGACGCTATTGCAAAAACGTTAAAAAAAACGTTGAACGACTCACTGCAAAGCTACTGGCATTTTCATAACATTATTTTATAGTCCAGTGTGCATGGAGCCTTAAGCTCTGGAGCAACTGCACTTGCAGAACACATAGTCTATTTGCCTATAGTAAACCAACCACATGGACTCTAACAAAGCACTAATTTTCTCCATCACAGGATGTTGAGCTGCAAGAAAGAGTGGACCGTGCATGCATGGGTAGGGATTGTAGCCAAGTGCTCGTTCTTGAGTTTCAGACTTCACACATCTGCCTTTAGTTATACTTTAAAGGAGAAGTATAGCCAAAGCTCCCTTGGCTGTACTTCTATGGATCACAGGAGTGCAAATCCGCTCTCTGCTGACTTTAGAGCATAAAAAAAAAGTGTCCTCCTCAAAATGGGTTTCTGGATCCACAATGTACCTGGACTGACACCCGTCAGTCTGAGCCAGCCACTCCCCGCCCCGCCACAGCCCAGCGCTCCAATGAGCGAGGGTGAGGCAGAGCGGAGAGCTGCTGATTGAAAGTCAGCAGCTCTCTGCTCGGTGAGCTGTCAGAACAGAGTGATCGGGAGTGTTCGATCGCTCAGTTCTCAGTGTAAAGGTGCCGGGGGACAGATGCAGCGTCAGACGGATGCTGCATCCACCTAGGTAGATATAACTGGGGGAAGGATCCTTTACTTCTCTTTTAATGAAGCCCCACCAGCCCAACATGCTAGTTTTTCATTTGCTTGCCCTATTAATCTAATGTTAAAACTCACATCACACAAGAAAATGGCATCATGACCTTCAGTTGCAATAAGTGTTATAATACTTTTTTGATCATTACACCATAGTGAATTATGCTTTTTGTAGGTGTCAAGCGGTTAGGATGAAACCAAAAGCTGCATATGGTGGTTGTCTAATGGTAAATCTCTTTTTGGCAAACACTGCTTGTTTAGTATGCACTTTTGTTCTCTTGATGCGTTATACAGTATGGTGTACGCTTAATACGTTGATGTGGTTTACAGAAAGTGACTTTAACTTGTTTATTGTTAGAATTGAAGGAAAGTAACCTTTAGAGCTGGTTCACACAGGGGCGACATGACTCTGGCCGCGACTTTGCGAGGCGACCTAAACACGACCTAACCGCGCACCACAGTGCGACATGGGGCAACTTACAAGGCAACTTCAAGTCGCCTCCAGGACAGGAGGCTTTACAGTGGCCAATAAAACAACAATCAGCTCTGTGGGAGGGAGGGGTTTGCCTGAGAAAACAATTTTCTCTTCCTGTATTGTTGCTTCAGTTAAAGCGGGGGTTCACCCCAAAAAAAAAATGTTAACATTACATTCAGCCGAGTTGTCAGAATGACAATCGGCTGTTTTTTTTTATTTTATCCCCGTACATACCGTATTTTCACCGCCGCTTCCAGGTATGTCTTCTGCGGGACTGGGCGTTCCTAATTGATTGACAGGCTTCCGACCGTCGCATACTGTGCGTCACGAATTGCCGAACGTCGGTGCGCAGGCGCCGTATAGAGCCGTCTCGCAGTCCGACTTCTTTCGGCAACTCGTGACGCGCTGTATGCGATGGTCGGAAGCCTGTCAATCAAGGCTGGCCATAGATGGATCTTGGTGGCCTGATAAAAATGTTTACTGAACGGATTCCCCCATCCACACAATCTGTGCTATTGCATTCTGACAGCGGGGACTCCTCCCCCGAACAGAGCTACAGTTGATTGGCTACAGGTGCTGAGCAAATGAAAATTTTCCAACATCCAGAGAAGCTAATCATTTGATCGACTTCTCTTGAGCGAAAAGGGCCATAGATGGATTGAAATTTGGTCGGTCCTTGCTGAAGCGGCTGATTTTCGATCCATCTATGGCCAGGTATGGCTCCCATATACGAGTCTATTGTAAAAACAGACAGCTTGTCCTTTCTACGCTAAGCTTTGCCCTGCACCGTGGTCTCATGTTCACCTACGGCAGCTCCTTCTTGCAACATGGCAGTCTCCTGTAATAGGACAGCAAAGCAGCACTCTCTGGTTTTTCCTACAAGGTCTTTCCTACAAGGTCATATACAAACATAACAAGAATTCTTCCAAAAACATGGTATATTTTCACAATACTGTGATTCACACTCAGGAATGACAAAAATGACACACTCGGATTACTCTTCGATTTGTAGTTATTTTTCACATCACCAGATTCTGGATTTTACAAGATCATGTATAAATCCAACCAATAATTTCTGCCTGTTTAGGAGCCCAATACCCACTAAATAATGACATTTACTTGCTCTACATTCATTCATTTTAAAAGTGTTGATATCACTGAATAACAGCAGAAGTCTCAGGAGTACAACTTTTACTTTGAAGAAGGGAGGAAGCATTTGGAAGCACAGCTTAATATACGAAGCCAGGAAAATGTGAGCAATATATCGATTTCAGAAAGGTTTTCCTGGCCACGTGTGACCTTCAGGAAAACTCTCTGCAATTTCTTCTCCGCACCACCAGCCGCCCGCAACTGAAGGACACTCTGCCGACACCACATTCATTTCACCCGCCTGGTTTCCAATGACAATGCGTGTTAAACAGACAAAACAAATTCCGTTTTTTAACCTCCCCAAATAATCCAAGCTGAACTCCCATCATTCTGCATTATTATATAGATAATGGCACTCCTGATTACTTATATATGAAAAAGAAAAGGAGGTTTTGTCCATCTAACCCAGGCAGATAGTATATTTTTTGAGTGCAGAATAGATGATGAAGTATCTGTTTGGCCGATATAGGCAGCACTTTAAATTTCCAATTTAAAGGCAGGACATTTTTAAAATATAATGCATTCCCTGCAACAGAGTAAACGTGTGAATTACTTGCTCATCTTTCCCCTTCCCCCAAAATACCTACCCAAATCCTCTCCCGATGCAGAGCAGTGCCCATCAGCAGCAGTGCTGTTCTCTCTCCCTCTTCGCACAGAGGCAGCAGTGAGAGCCATTGGCTCCCATTACTATTAATCTAATTCTTTGAGGATGGAGTGGGGATGGAGTGTGGACACACAGCACAGCTCAGGAGCAGGCCCGTACAAGCGCACACGGCTTGTTATGCAGGAACTCAGAAAAGAGGAGAAGTATAGATCACCAGCCAGGGACCCCAGAAGAGGTAAGGCAGGGCTCAACAAATCCTGTTCGCCATGGCGACTAGAAATAGGGTCCTGGAGACTTGGCTTGGAAGGGGGGCAAAAAGAAAAAAAAAAAAAAGATTTTGTTTTTGTGAGCTGGCGCCATCTGGTGGTGAGCCGTTGGTATTACGAGTCATTACCACCAGATGTGTAAGCTGGCGCCATCTGGTGGTGGCCGTTGGTATTACAAGTTAAAGGGGAGGTTCACCCTAAAAAACACTTTCTCTAATTACACTGGCCCCCCACATTACAATACGATTATGCCCGTTATGTTTTTTTTGATGCTGTACATACCTTCGTACCCGTGGCTTCGGGGTTGCGAGTCCCGTGGGAGTGGGCGTTCCTCACATGCTGGTGATTGACGTTTTGACAAAAAAACAGCTCCCCCCATCGCGTAAGCCGCGTCACGATTGGCGAAAGGAGCCGAACGGCGATGCGCAGGCGCAGTATAGCGCCGACTCGCCGTTCGGCTCCTTTCGCCAGTCGTGACGCAGCTTACGCGACGGGGGAGCTGTATTTTTGTCAAAACGTCAATCACCAGCATGTGAGGAACGCCCACTCCCGCGGGACTCGCAACCCCGAAGCCACGGGTACGAAGGTATGTACAGCATCAAAAAAAACATAACAGGCATAATCGTATTGTAATGTGGGGGGCCAGTGTAATTAGAGAAAGTGGTTTTTAGGGTGAACCTCCCTTTAAGCATTACAAGTTAAACAGCAAATCTAATGTTATTTTTCACTATTTTTCACTATTTTCACTGCCATCTTCTTCCCTCTAATTAGAACCCCCAAACATTATATATATTTTTTATCCTTACACCCTAGAGAATAAAATGGCGATCATTGAAATACTTTCTGTCACGCCGTATTTGCGCAGCGGTCTTACAAGCGCACTTTTTTGTGAAAAAATTACACTTTTTTTAATTAAAAAATAAGACAACAGTAAAGTTTTTTTGTTTTTTTTAGATTATGAAAGATAATGTTACGCCGAGTAAATTCATACCCAACATGTCACGCTTCAAAATTGCGTCCGCTCGTGGAATGCCAACAAACTTTTACCCTTTAAAATCTTCATAGGCAACGTTTAAAAAAATCTACAGGTTGCATGTTTTGAGTTACAGAGGAGGTCTAGGGCTAGAATTATTGCTCACGCTCTACCAATCGCGGCGATACCTTATATGTGTTCGCTTCTGCGCGCGAGCTCGTCGGGACGGGGCGCGTTTTCTGGCTCCTAACTTTTTTAGCTGGCTCCTCGATTCCAAGCAAATTTGTCAACCCCTGAGGTAAGGGACTGCTCTGTGCAACACCAGTACACAGAGAAAGTACTGGTACGTATAACAGGTTTATTGTTTTAAGTGGAAAAAATAACCTTTACAACCACTTTAAACTCGAGATACTTTTTTTTCTCAGTACAGAATCTGTCAGGTTTTTCTTGCCGTTTGACCTTGTTGGTTACAAGTCGAAACCAAGTGGAAATTCCGCTGCTGGCAGTTGATGCTTGAATAAGTGTGATTTACCCTCACTTTGGATATACAGTATATTTTGTAAACAGATCTTCATACAATTATATCCCATTTTAACTTATAGTGTATGTAAAGCGAAATTATTTTTTTAAATTTTATTTTAGAGCAGAGAATGGGATTTTTATTTACTCTCTGTGCTGCTTGAGCGAGATTCCAGTTTACTTAAAGTGGTTGTAAACCTCAGACATGAAATATGAACAAAGCATATCCCTCTATAGCAGGAGAATTTAATTTAAATTCATGAAGGTTGGGCCATTAAAAATTTTATCCAGTCCGAGTCTCATGTTTAATTGGTTAACGTCGGCAGACTGGGCAGTATATTTCCGTCACTTTAAAATGCCTGTCGTGCGGGCGCTCGCACTCCCTGGCTGAGAGCTTCGTGACCATGCCCGTTGCACCACGTGGACTCTATGTCCGCCGGTGTCCCGCAATCGGGTCACAGAGCTGCAGAACGGGGAGAGTAAACAAGCATCTCCCCGTTCTGCCTAGTGACACTGTCACTGATCGTCTGCTCCCTCTCATCGGGAGCAGCAATCAGTGACATGTCACTCATAGCCACACCCCCTAACAGTTAGAATCACTCCCTAGGACACACTCAACCTCTTGAGCACCTAGTGGTTAACCCCTTCACTGCCAGTGTCATTTTCACAGTAATCAGTGCATTTTTATAGCACTGATCGCTGTAAAAATGACAATGGTCCCAAAAATGTGTCAAAAGTTTCCGATGTGTCCTCTTTATGGGGGGATCGAGTGTCTAAAAGACCCCAAATCCCTCCTTTGCACTTAAAAGTATTCAGATTGCCAAAATTGGCGATTCTGAATACTGTAAAAAAAAAAAAAAATCAGTGCCAATGGCAGCCAAGCAAACCGGAAGTGACGCTGTAACGTCGCTTCTGGGATTTTACATCAGAGACTTGATTCAGAGACTCAGCCTAGGCGGCAATTTCCCCTTTGCCCCCCTGGATCCGCCCCCTGCCCTGGTGTGCTATTGTAGTTTAACAGTGAGGACTGCAATATTAAAGGAAAAATATTCCAATAAGTTCGAGAGAATTCGGGAAGGCCATAGATATTTTGATACTGAAATTCGGCCAGTCCCTGCTGAACTGAATGAACGTCAATCCATTTTTGGCCAGCTTTAGAGGGAAAGAGAGTTCCAATATCAAATCACTAGCTGAGAAGGTGCACAACATCATTAGACTGTATCAGCTAATCATACTAAACTCCTTGGCTGCAGATAGTTGGGGAGCAGAAGCTGGGTGGGAAATGGTGAACTTCAATGGTAAACTAAGGTCAGTTTTAGGTGATTATGTAAAGTGGCTGTAAAACAAGCCTTTTTTTTCCGTAATGCATTCCCTGCACTATGGTAAAAAAAATCCCAGTATTTCTACCTCCCACCCCATCTACCTGTATACTTACCAGAGACCTATCTCAATCCAGCGCTGTGCCTGTCTGTGGCCATTGGCTCCTGCTGCCGTCAATCAAATCCTCTGATTGGGAATTAGGAGGCAGGGCTGAGCTGTGTGTGTCTATAGGCGCCTGACTTGGGAATAAGCCCACAGGTGTGCCACCATAGCAAGAGACTTGCTATGGTGGCACAACAGAAGAAGAATAGCCGAGAGCGCAAGCTAAGGACCCCAAAAGAGAAGGTTCGGGGATGCTCTGTGCAATACAATTCCACAGAGCAGGCAAGTATAACATGTTATTATTGTATATACCGTATATATCGGCGTATACTGCGCACTTTTTTCCCCTTAAAATAAAGGGGCTACATTCGGCCAGGCTCGGCTTCGCTCGTGCTCACGCATAAACGTCACAGAGCGTAGTGCACTCGGTATACGTCGGCAGGGGCGTTCAAACTGAGCGCGGGAAGCGGCGAATTCGATGGGGAGACAGCGCGGGAGAAGCCAGGAAGACACCACCGAAGCCGCAGACGGACGCCGGACCCGACGAGGCGGACACCAACGAAGCCACAGACGGACCCAACGAGGACACCACCAAAGCCGCAGATGGACCCGACGAGGAGGACACCACCGAAGCCGCAGACGGACGCCGGACCCGACGAGGCGGACACCACCGAAGCCGCAGACGGACCCGACGAGGACACCACCAAAGCCGCAGATGGACCCGACGAGGAGGACACCACCGAAGCCGCAGACGGACGCCGGACCCGACGAGGCCGCCGCACAAGACACCAAAACTGTAAGTACTAAAATGTTTTTTTTACAGGAATAGGGGTCCACATTAGGGGTGCGCGCTATACGCCGGAGCGCGCAATACCCCAATAAATACGGTATATAAAAAAAATGTAGCCTCCTGTACTGAAAATGCATACATACTCTGCACTACTCACTGCATGCATTAAAATCTGAAGCCCACCTAATTTCCTGGCTACGGGTCATCCAGCATTATCTAGCCCTTTCCTCCCCAGCCCTCTTGTCCCTTGCAGGCCCATTTCATTCACTCGATCTTACTGCTTCCAACAGGACTGAGAGCTCTCGAAAGTAGCAGGGTGGTATGACATTTTCATAAAGCTATGACCCGCACCCTACCAGTCCTTCCTACCAGTCATACGCTGCCTTTGTTGCATAGAGAAGCACAGAGACCACTAGGTCTAAGATAAAGTATGTAGCAAAAACAGTTTTATTTAAACATTTCATTAACATATTAATAGGGGGAAGGGAGGTACCAGGGAAGCAATAATATAAGCAGATTGGATTTTAGATTTAATTATTATAGAATTAATGGGTGGAACTGCAAATATGATTTCACCACATATCAGTAAGTGTAATCATGTTTTGTAAAGCAATGAATGTACTGCCAAAACAAAAGCATTAAGGCATTAAATAATAATTATTTAAAAGGTCCACCCAGAAAATGGAGTGACCTCCACCCATTGGCAAAAAAATAAATATACCTGAAAGACAGTTTAGGCAGCAGAGTACGTTTATAGAAAGGAAAGGAAGTTGAAGTGACTTTCTTTTTGTTGTGCTCATAAGTTTACATACCCTGGTAGAATTTATGAATTTATAATTCATATTCAAAGAATATGAATAACACAAAACTTTTCTTTCATTCATGGTTAGTGTTTGGCTGAAGCCATTTATTATCAATCAACTGTGTTTACTCTTTTTAAATCATAATTGCAACAGAAGCTACGCAAATGATTCTGATCAAAAGTTTACATACCCCAGTTCTTAATACCGTATATTGTCCCCTTTAACATCAATGACAGCTTGAAGTCTTTTGTGATATTTGTGGATGAGGCTCCTTATCTTCTCAGATGGTAAAGCTGCCCATTCTTCTTGGCAAAAAGCCTCCAGTTCTTGTAAATTCTTGGGCTGTCTTCCATGAACTGCACATATGAGATCTCCCCAGAGTGGTTCAATGATTCTGAGGTCAGGAGACTGAGATGGCCACTCCAGAACCTTCACTTTATTCTGCTGTAGCCAATGACAGGTCAACTTGGCCTTGTGTTTTGGATCATTGTCATGTTGGAATGCCCAATAACATCCCATACGCAGCTTCCTGGCTGATGAATGCAAATGTTCCTCTAGTATTTTTTAGTAACATACTGCATTCATCTTGCCATCAATTTTAATCAAATTTCCTGTGCCTTTGTAGCTCACTCATCCCCAAAACATCAGCGATCCACCTTCGTGTTTCACAGTAGGAATGGTGTACCTTTCTTCATAGGCCTTGTTAACTCCTCTCCAAATGTAGCGTTTATGGTTGTTGACAAAAAGCAACATTTTGGTCTCATCACTCCAAATGACTTTGTGGCAGAAGGTTTGAGGCTTGACTCTTTGCTGTTTTGCGTATTGTCAGCAAGATACTTTGTGGCATTTGTGTAGTAATGGCTTTCTTCTGGCGACTCGACCATGCAGCCTATCTTTCCTCAAGTGCCTCCTTATTGTGCACACCACATGTTTTCAGAGAGTCCTGTATTTCACCTGAAGTTATTTGTGGGTTTTTCTTTGCATCCCAAACAATTTTCCTAGCAGTTGTGATTGAAATTCTAGTTGGTCTACCTGACCGTGGTTTGGTTCAAACAGAACCCCTCATTTTCCACTTCTTGATTAGAGTTTGAACACTGCTGATTGGCATTATCAATTACTTGGATATCTTTTTATATCCCTTTCCTGTTTTATACAGTTCAACTACCTTTTCCCGCAGATCCTTTAACAATTCTTTTGCTTTCCCCATGACTCAGAATGCAGAAACATCAATGCAGCACTGGATGAAAGATGCAAGGGTCTGTCAGGAGTCCAGAAACTCACTGACCTTTTATACACGCACACCAATTACAAGAAAACAGATCACAAGTGAGGATGGTTACCTTTAATAGCCATTCAAACCCCTTTGTGTCAACTTGTGTGCATGTTATCAAAATCACCAGGGTATGTAAACTTTTGATCAGGGTCATTTGGGTAATTTCTGTTGCGATTATGAAAAAAAAAAGTAAACACAGTTGATTGATAATAAATGGCTTCAGCCAAACACTAACCATGAGTGAAAGAAATGTTTTTGAGTTATCATTCATGAAACTTTACAGATAGTTTAGTGACATGCATGCACATGTGGCTCTTTTACAACTATAATATATAAATAAAATACAGTTTTTATTGAGGGTTTTACTTTATTCCGATGTGCTCACTGATTATTTTGTAGTTTTTAAGTTTAATATTAATACGAGCTGAGAAGCCCCTTACCCATGTTAAAGTTTTGTGCAGGTGACAGATCCTCTTTATGGAGACCTGGGGTCTATAGGATCCCTAGCGCCTCCCGTGCACGTAGCTCAAGCTGCTGGTAAATTGGCATATAAATATATAATAATATAACGAGCCTTAGATTTTAGAATTATAACTGCACAATGACAGGTAAGGGATGACCTCCCTAGACATAACTAAAAGGTAAAAAAGAATGTCATGGACTTCTAATGTACATGAACCAGCTACATAAGATCAAACCGAAGACAGAAATGGCTAGGAGTTAAATAGACAATTGACTGACACTGCCAAGCAACTTATGCTCTGTGAAAATGCCTGGTTGGTTAATGTTCGTCACATGGATGAGGATGATGGGTGGTGTTCTTCATTCACCAAACTTGTACCCGCAAGAATCAACTCAAATTTTTGCACAGAACACTCACTAGCCTAGATTTATTAAAGCCTCCTATTCAATTCCTCTGCTGTTCCTATCAAAATGGGAGTGAGAGTTGAGATATGGAATGGGAAAAAACACGGGCGCTTTCCTTTAAATTATATTATCCCACAACCAGAAACGCAATTACCACCATTGTGTCTAGATCGGGGTCCGCAACCTGTAGATCATGATCGCAGCCTGGCTTTCTTACCTACTATCCTAGAGCATCAGAGTGCAATGCAGAAAGACTACTTGTAAAGTTGAAGCTGTAGTATAGAGCAGGAGCCAATACCTCCTTTGTAGTGTGTGTAGAATCCTAGAAAAATACACAAAGCCCTTATATGAAGCCTGACTGCAGCAAGCAAGCAGTGATTGGTACTGTAGCAATCGGACTGATGCGCTGGTATCGGAAATCCAATCCATGACCCAGCAATCAGCGCCGCTCTGGGCCAATCGACTGGTCATTTCAGAACACAAAACATCTTGTGGGCTGAGACAGGAACACCCCCCCAGGGTTGATTGGCCAAAGGCTAAAGCCTAGCCCACATCCATAGCTCAATAAATGGAGTAGCCTGAGCTATGGACAGTGTTCTTCCACAAAGCCAGTTCTAAACTGGGGAGTGCCACATATTCCAGTATGCTTTTACTAACGGATAGACTTTGGTAAAGTTTTTATCCCTTTTTATTTTCATAGCAAATTGCCTATTGCGTGTCTTTCTGTATTTTTTGTATCTTTTTTGGTAACTCCTTTTTCTTTGTATGCGCTGCCCACTTTTGGGATATTAAATGATAAAATTAATAAGTGACTTCTGTGTACTAAGCTAGGACTCTCTGGAGAGGTTATTGTATTTTAGTGGTCAGTCTAGGTTACGTGCCAATCGGTATGCAATTTCACTGTATGTTGACAGATTGCATGCAGATTGTAAGCTAACAGATCTGCCAGACGGAGATCTGTGTGTGTGGTGGCTCAGCAGACCAGTCTGCAGACAAACTGTTGGGTGGTGGCAGGCTATCGTTTAGTGTGTGTCTGGTGTGTGGGTGTGGGGACAGTGGGAAGAGTGATTAACACTGGGGTTCAAGCTTGTAGGATAGCTGGAGGGATCCTAGAAGTGTGTAGTAATTGCTAGACTGCGCCCCAACCCTTAGAGTGCACCAGATTGTATGTAAAATTCGTATCTGCCTGTGTGTGGTCAGCTAGCTGGATTGGAGTCCCCTCTAGTGATGGCCAAAGGTAGTGCGGGCTGTGAAAGTATCACAGCCAGTCGTGCTCAGTAGAAATCCCCCCATATTCCCTTAGTTCCTCATATAGCCCCGCCACGCAACACCCGTCGCGGTTAGATAGTCACCGTTGGCGGGCGCAATCGTGACAAGGAAGTGAGGATCTCTCAGAAGAAATAAGGACATTTAAAAGCAAAATCGAAGGATGAGGTAAGTGAAGGAGGACTGCACTAAGGTAAAGGAAGCAATTTAGGGATTTTTTCTTTACCTTTACAACCCCTTTAAACCTCTTTGAGAAGGTGGATGGGTTCTTTCTATTAATACCATGTTTCATTTGCAATCCCCTCCTATAATCCTATTGGGAAAAGTGTCTTATTGAACCCAGTGGGAGTTATGCATGTATTTTACTTTTTATACCAAGAATATATTATGGGGAATGGTACTGGGGGTGAATATTTGTATATTCCCATGTTGATATGATGTATTTTCCGGTTTTGAATTTCCTCTTCATTTATACCTGGGCTATGCTGGCCACTAGCGCTGTTGCACGACTGTTTTTTTGCGCAATATATCTGTTGCGTTTTATATACACCAAAAAATAAAAATGACTAAGAGTACCAAGAAACTAACCTGCCGACTTCCAAACTTCGAGGAGGAACTGCTTGTACTCCGAGATGGAGAGAGCATCTTCTGGGACACTCCCAGGTTCCTTTCTTCTCCCATTATTAATGATCAGAGGTGGTCTCAGCATTCACTGAACTGGGGAACACCAGATAAACATAACTTCTTACTCATCTTCTATGAAGCCTGCATACATTTCATCCGCACCTAGTGAGATAAGGAAAAGTAATCAGAGTTAAAATAGGCTGCTATAATTTATACTTCTCTACAAAAACCCATGTGGAAAAAACACAACTTACTGCACAAAAGCATGGATAGAACTTGGCAGGGCAATGCTACAGGTCTACTTTAATGGCAACCCTTTTCTTAAAGGGGTTGTAAAGGTTTGTTTTTTATTTTCTAAATAGGTTCCTTTAAGCTACTGCATTGTTGGTTCACTTACCTTTTCCTTCGATTTCCCTTCTAAATGTTTTTTTTTTTGTCTGAATTTCTCACTTCAGGTTTCTCCTCAGTAAGCTTGCCCCCATCATCCAAGCTGTTCTGGCTGGGGGTTAGTCAGTCAGAACAGCTTACTGAGGAGGAACAGGAAGTGAGAAATTCAGACAAAGAATAAAAACATTTAGAAGGGAAATCAAAGAAAAAGGTAAGTGAACCAACAATGCACTAGCTTAAAGGAACCTATTTAGAAAATACAACACAAACCTTTGCTTCCCTTTTCTTCACTCCTACTGCCATTAGGAGGGCAGAGAAGGGCCTGGCACAGGCTCTGCATGTTCATCACTCCCCTTTCCCCCCCCCCCCCCATGTGACAGCACTGGTTCTCAACAATTGGTTGTCTAGGTACTGCTGTGGTCACACAGAAAAATGACTCAGCCCTGTGTAAGCTCCAATTAGGACTGGCTTGAAACTTACTCAGCACTTCTCCTCACTTCCATGGGTGAAGGGTTTGACCTCTGAATCACATGCCAGCTAGTATATCTTTTATCAGAGATTTCAGTGCTGAAATATCATTAGACCATGCAATGTTATCGGGAAAACACAATCATGGGGCCAATAGATTATTTGCGGAAAAAAAGTCTACTTAGTGGAGGTCATTTCTCCTATTTGAGTCAGCTTCAGATCTTGTGTAAGAGAGACCAGCGTAAAATTAATTATTTTACTTATGCATGTTGGCATGTTGATTAATTGATTTAAAAAAATTAATAAATAATTCTGGGTATATATATATATATATATATATATATATATATATATATATATATATATATATATTTTTTTTTTTTTTTCTGTACAGGGGGACAGACATATTTGCCAATTAAACACATAGGCCCATATTCACAAAGCACTTACGCCGACGTATAACAAGTTACGCCGACGTAAGTGCAAATGTGCGCCGTCGTATCTGTGCGTTAGACCCACAAACAGATATGCGCCTAAAATCAGGCTACACCCCGCCGACGTAGCTTGCTTACGCCTGCATGGGGTGGGCGCACATTTAGGCTGGCTGCATGGTGCCGCTCCCATTGATTAGCCATTCAAACATACAAATGAGGGAAATGAGGGAAATACGGCGATTCACGAACTTGCGTCGCAGGCTACGCGAGGTGCGCTTAAGTTGTACGTCCGGCGTAAAGTTATTCCCTATAAAGTAGGTGCAACCCAGCAGCAGACATGCAAAGGTCTGCACCAGGGAACACAAGCCGGCGTATTTTACATTGGACGTGTGTCTGGCTGGGCGTAGGTTACGTTCATGCCGTACGCAGTGATCCGGCGTAGTTTAGGCAGTTATTCCGATGTGGTTGTGAGCAGGCACAGGGGGATGCGTCCACATCACGGCGCATGCGCAGTTCGTGATACATATCTGTCTGGCGCTCGGCACATCATTTGCATGGGGTCACGCCTCATGTGAATGGGTCACGCCCAATTCCACCTACGCCGGCGTACGCCTTCGAATCCCACGCCACGCTGGCGCAGCGTTGGGAGCACTGGCTTGCTGAATGCATTGCTTGCCTCTCTGCGCTGCGTTGCGTAGCGTACATTGGTTACTCTACGGCGGCGTAATGTGCGCCCACACTCTGTGAATCTGGGCCATAGGCTCTGCCTTCTTCACAACAGATTTGTGGTTTACACCTCTTTCTCACTATACCAGTCTAGGACTTGTCCAACTTACTAAAAACAAAGACTCCTTTTGAGGCAGATCTCTTGTCGTGACATTTGTTAAAGCCCAACTCCAGAAAAAAAAAAAAAAAAAAAAAAAAAAAAAAACCCCTGTTGACTGCTCTCCCATCCCCCCACCTCCCCAATCGCAGAATACTTAGGGCCAGATCCACAAAGCAGTTACGCTGGCGTATCTATTGATACGCCGTGTAACTTCTAGGTTGCTCCGGCGTATCTTTGTTTTGTATCCACAAAACAAGATACGCCTGAAGCTGGGCTAGATCCGACTGGCGTACGTCTTAGTCTGCCGTCGGATCTAAGGTGCATATTTACGCTGGCCGCTAGGTGGCGCTTCCGTCGATTTCCGCGTTGAGTATGCAAATTAGCTAGATACGCGAATCCACAAACGTACGTCCGGCCGGCGCATTTTTTTACGTCGTTTCCGTAAGGCTTTTTTCAGCGTAACGTTACCCCTGCTATATGAGGCGTAGCCAATGTTAAGTATGGACGTCGGGCCAGCGTCAAATTTTCCGTTGTGTACGTCGTTTGCGTAAAACGTTCGCGAATAGGGCTTTGCGTAGAATGACGTTCACGTCGAAAGCATTGACTTGTTGCGGGTTAATTTGGAGCATGCGCACTGGGATACCCCCAAGGACGGCGCCGTTCAGAAAAAACGTCATTTACGTTGGGTCAAGACGTATTAACATAAAACACGCCCCCATCTCATCCATTTGAATTGCGCGCCCTTACGCTGGCACAGTTACACTACGCCACCGTAACTTACGGCGCAAATTCTTTGTGGATACGGGGAAATACGCTGTAAGTTACGGCGGCGTAGCGTATCTGAGATACACTACGACGGACGTAAAGAAGCGCCGCGCTACGTGGATCTGGCTCTTAGTATTTTTTGAATGGGTTCACACATAATACTTTCTGTGACTTGGCAATAGAAGAGTAGGGGTGGGCATAATGACCACACATGATTCTAAAGCTTCTGTATCTGAGACTGTTCTTATAGTGCACCAAAAATATATAAATCTATATATATATAAAACTCAACATGTGTGTGTGTGCATGTATGTATGTATGTATGTTCCAGCATCACGTCCAAACGGCTAAAGATATTAACATGAAACTTGGCACACATGTTACTTATATGTCAGCAACAAACATAGGATAGGTGGTTTAACCCTTACCCACCCCCATTTGCCATGGTCAGGGTTTTTCTTTAAAGTCCCATTCAACTCTATGGGAAATACATGTTACTTCATGACTTCCAAACGGCTGTACATATTTCGATAACACTTGGTCACATGTTACTTATATGTCCACTTAAACTATAGGATAGTTAATTTATCCCTTAACTACCCCCATTTGTGAGGGTCGGGGTTTTTGTTTAAAGTCCCATGCAAATCAATGGGAAATGTATGTTCCCACATAACTTCTGTACGCCTGGAGATATTTCAATAAAACCTGGTACACATATTACTTATATGCCAAATAAAAATATATGACAGTTAAATTAACCCTTACCTACACCCTTATATAAAAGATGGGTATATTTATATTACTATGATTTTCCTCCCCAAAAGGTTAAGATAGGAAGACCGGGCAACGCCGGGTATTCAGCTAGTATCAAATAAAACCAAAGACCATGTAGTGGTATACACCTTGTTGGACTTCTTTAATTGCATTTTATTATTTGTGTTACTCTATTTAGAAGTTGCGCTGATCACTTTATACCTACATAAGATGACTGTTGCCTGCAAAAACAAAGTGCTTCCTCAGACTTCTTTGACAGACCCACTTTTTGTGAAAAAGTCAATCCTCCAGGCTAGATTTTCCTGCCAAATGCTACTGTACCCAGAGCCAATGATTTTTTTTCCCTCCGTGCATAAAAATGTACACTTGGCCGCACAAAGCATTTCTATCAATGTCATAATCGCTCTAAAGGACAATCATGCAGAGGTCAGTCTTCTATTTGCTGTCCCATGTTTAGAGGTGGTATGGCAAAGAACAGATAAAAATCTTCCTCTCCTCAAAACAATATGTTGACTTCCAGCACTTTATAATACGATTTTTCCAAGACGAGGAAAAATAGTGCTCATCCGAGCGCTCAACCAGTTCTTCACTCCCCTTGGGAAAGGATTTCTCCACATTATGCCTAATAAGTTCCATAATCAATTACAAGACTTTCCGGCATCAGAAGCATGTATTTTCATCTCCTAGATGCGCTGTGAACAGGTTGTTGAAAGGAGAAGAAGAATTGGCTACCTTAAAGAGTTTGTAAGCGGTTGTGGCCATTTTTTTTTTGGGAGGGGGGGGCGGAAAACAACCACCCATTCACCCATGGGGGGCAGCGGGTGTTAGGCAGCAGGCAGCATGGTGCAGCAAGCTCTGGTCCTCTCCTCCATGAGGATCGCCTGGGAGGTCCAGCCAATCGGGTGACCAGTGTCAAAACCCACTTCCTGATTGGACGTGAGGAAGATCAGTGTTACAACAGCGAATATTTATTTTTCTGTAACACACCCGGGTGGGATTGGAGAGCACTCTCTGCGACACCAACCCACCCTATATTGAAGACTATTGGAGTCTCTGGTTCTAATTGGTGCTTCAGAACAGACCCCCACATTGGAATCCATGCGCCGATGTCCTGAAAGAGGCCAGATGTATGGATAGGGGAGGCTGTGATGGAGGGGCAGAGCCTGTGTGCCCTTAATGGACGGGCTGCCCATGTTTGTAAGCCCTCGATTTTTTTTTTTTTTATAAAAATAACTAACCTATGTATACTTACCTTCTCTGTGCAATGGTTTTGCAAAGAGCAGCCCCTGATTCTACTCTTCTGGGGTTCCCCGCCGGCGCTCCAAGCCCCTGCTCTTCATTGGGTGCCCCCATGGAAACCCATTAGGTCCCACTGCTTTGTCCATCGACACACACAGCGGGTCTTTGCCCCACTCCCCACTCCAGTGTCACAGCTTTTGATTGACAGCAGCAGGATGGTTCCATCTGTCCAGTGAGGAGAGCGACAGCAGCTGGAGCCACTGCGCTCGTGCACATCGCTGGATCAGATCAAGCTCAGGTATAAAAAAAAGGGGGGAGGGGTGCAGCACAGAAGGTTTATCGCCTTAATGCATAGAATGCATTAAGGTGAAAAACCTTAGGGCTCAACAACCACTTTAACATTTTTATAATAAATTAACTGGAGCTATTTGAAAAGGCACACAACACTTTTATTAGGTTAGAATAAAGTTGATAGCCATATGATGACCCTTTTGACACAGTAAGCACCGCACCAAGTTTCCTTGGTTTGTCAAGATACAATAGATTCATCCATCCTTTTTTTTTTATATTGTCATTGAGGATTTTTCTTTTTTGAAAATAGTTACATAGTCCAAGTAGCACATCCCAACACAGGGGAATTCTTTTGTGAATTCTATTGTGTTAGGAAAAGAAGAGTATCACATCATTGCCAGATCTCCCTGAGGAGGCGGATGCAAGGCAGAGAACATGTTACAGGTCTTGTCAGGTGTCAGACTGAAAGCTTTAAAGAGCAATGTCTGTGGCTGTCAATGAGTCCGCCAACCATCTTGCCCAGACATTTGTGAATTTACCTGTTCTCAATTTTCACACTTGAAATAAAAGTATAGAGTTCATCAGGTGTTTCTAAAATGAGATAAAAGGGATTTGCTGTGTTAACTCGTAGTGATGGCCTTCCTGTCATTCCATCCATGTTTAGTGTGGTTAGGGAATCTATAGATTTCTCAGTGGGCTGATCATGAGAAATCACTGCATGTATGGGAATCTTTAAAATGGTTGTAAACCTCAGACATGAAATATGAACAAAGCACATCCCTCTATAGTGTGCACTTGTCTCAAATAAAAGCACCAAGTGTCATTTCTGTCTGCTGCTTCGTTTCTCTGGTATCAGCATGAGTCACTTCTGACAAGTTTTCCTGACACCAAGAGAAAAAATGGTGACAGGGGAGTAGGGTTGTCCCGATACCACTTTTTTGAGACAGAGTACAAGTACCGATACTTTTCTTCAAGTACTCGCCGATACCGAATACCGATACTTTTTTTTAATGTCATGTGACAGTGGCGGTATTTTTTTTTTTTTTTACTATTTATTTTTTTACAGTGATTTTTTTTTTTAGGGGGGGGGGTTGGATTGTCAGTGTGTGTGTTTTTTTTTTTTTTACATTTTATTTTTTTAATTATTTATTGCAATTTTTTTTTCTATTTTTTTTAATCAGCCCTGTTGGAGGGGCTTTGGTGAGATATCGTGGGTCTTAACAGACCTCTGACATCTCCCCTTTAAGACAGAGAAAGGGACTAAGGACACAGATTCTCCAGTCCCTTTCTCTGCAGCCTCAGCTGATATGAATGGAGAGAAGCTCCTCTCCATTCATAAACTGAAGCATCGTAAACACAGGTTACGATGCTCAGTTAGTGAATGGACAGAGTCAGCTGGGTTTAGCGGCTCCTACCTCCGCTCTCCATCCTGACAAATTGAGGGAGGAGAGTGGCACGGAGGGGGGAGAAGAGGGCACGGGGGAGAGCGGCACAGAGGGGGGAGCGGCACGGAGGGGGACAAGACGGCACGGGGGACAAGACGGCACGGGGGGACAAGACGGCACGGGGGGACAAGACGGCACGGGGGGACAAGACGGCACGGGGGGACAAGACGGCACGGGGGGACAAGACGGCACGGGGGGACAAGACGGCACGGGGGGACAAGACGGCACGGGGGGACAAGACGGCACGGGGGGACAGGTCGGCACGGGGGGACAGGTCGGCACGGGGGGACAGGTCGGCACAAGTCAGCTGGGTTTAGCGGCTCCTACCTCCGCTCTCCATCCTGACAAATTGAGGGGGGAGAAGACGACACGGGGGGAGAGCGGCACGGAGGGGGGACAAGACGGCACGGAGGGGGACAAGACGGCACGGGGGGGGACAAGACGGCACGGGGGGGGGACAAGACGGCACGGGGGGGGGACAAGACGGCACGGGGGGGGGACAAGACGGCACGGGGGGGGACAAGACGGCACGGGGGGGACAAGACGGCACGGGGGGGGACAAGATGGCACGGGGGGGACAAGACGGCACGGGGGGGGGACAAGACGGCACGGGGGGGGACAAGACGGCACGGGGGGGGGGGACAAGACAGCACGGGGGGGACAAGACGGCACGGGGGGGACAAGACGGCACGGGGGGGGGGACAAGACAGCACGGGGGGGGACAAGATGGCACAAGACGGCACGGGGGGGGACAAAATGGCACGGGGGGACAAGACGGCACGGGGGGTCAAGACGGCACGGGGGGACAAGATGGCACAGGGGGGACAAGACAGCATGGAGGGCCAAGACAGCACGGAGGAACAAGACAGCACGGAGAAGACTTGTAACTCCCCCCATCACCCGATACCTGACTGCCCATGTATCGGGTGAAGTATCGGAGCATCCCCCCCCCCCCCCCAGAGAACAAGTACTCGGGAAATGCTTGGTATCGGTATCGGGACATCCCTACAGGGGAGGGATCTCCAACAGATTGATAGCCTCAGCTCTGTTCCTGTGTGCAGTGTAAGGGGGTGCGTCCCTTCCCTCCAATCAGCTCTTAGAGCTCTCCTCACTGAGCTCTCCAAAGTGTAATTTCAGCTCTCCGCCCCCTTTTTCTGAGCTCTCAGACAAGCTTTATGAGAGAACAGCAGATGTAAAGAACAGAAGATTGCAGATAGGCAGTTACAACTTATGTAGAAGGATTTGTTTGATCTCTGTGCATCACTTAAGGACAATCACGTCATTGAGTATTTGTAAGTGTTTACAACCCCTTTAAATAAAGTGCCCCTTTAATATGAATTATACTTCTCATTACAAATACTCCAAAATTCTAACGAATAGAAGTGCAAACTTGCAAAAATATAAATAAAAGTGTAAAATGATGTGTGCTTAGTCCTTATGAACAATACAAATAATCAAAGTTCCGACATGATGGGGGAATCTACTTGTAAATAAATAGACTTGTGCAACAAATCTTCTGTACTCCGTGCTCCCCTCCTATTGTACCGCACTCACCAGAGCGGGGCTTGGTGCGTCATTTACATTTCTGAATGTCTGGGCAATGGAACGCAGATAGTTTGAGGAAGCAACAAAATCTATCCTTGTAAGTGTATGTTAATTGTTTTTAAACTCCTAATAAATCTCATTATCAAAATAATACAGACCACAGTACTGCCATCCCTGAAAATGGGCTGCACCTGTAATAAGGAGAATGACAGTACATTCAGGTTATATCAGGATCTGCATACCTAAGCGTGCCTGCAGACATGCCAAAAAAATAAAATAAAAAATGATAAGTAGCACAACTATAAATAGTGGGAACCTGGGGAAATATTAATAGAATTTTTAAATGGAGAGCCAAGAGGAAGTAAGTGAAGAAAAAGCCCTCGCCACGGGATTTCAGTGTGGGAACCCATTGCCATGGAGATTAAGCACTTTTTGTAAAGCAACCGTTTAAAAATAGGACAATACCTGTAAAGTTGTACTGCATGTGCACAAAGGTATTTTTAACACAGAAACAAAAACACGTCACACATTGAAGAGCCCGATTCTGAGTACATGAATACATAGTAGAGGCCACTGCTACTCCTAAGATCCCAAATTTCAGATACTCTCTAATAACACTGAAATAAATCCCAGGAGACCCACACAACATGAACCTAAAGGGTAAGTTCACCTTTACAGAAAAATCTGTAAGGTGAATTTACACAGGTCCCCTGCCCCACTCTCCCCCACCCCCGGTCCTGCTGACATGGACGTGGCAATCCCTGGTTCTAAGCCCTGGCATTTCCACGCCAGGAGTCCGGGGCTTAGAAATCCCCTGAGCTGAATGTTCAAAACGTCCATCGTCTGGAGGGACGTTTTGGAGCATTCCAATTGGTCAGCACCGTCACATGGGTGGCGCCAACCAATCAGCAGCCGCATACAGGGCAATCTTATCCAGTGGGCACACCTGGGCACAGTCCAGGGGCCCCAGGTGCCCATGGGGCCCATCAGGATGGGCAGGGCCAATCCCAGGCGGATGTACCACGCCCTGGCACTGTAAGCTGCTGCAGAAGAGGGGGGGGGCAAGCCTCCGAAGCTGTGGCATGCCACTTGACTGCACTGGTTGCTAGAATCCCTGGCCGCCCGACGCCTAGCAACCAGTGACGTCAGAGGCCGCGGCCGCCCCAGCATTCAGAGTGTGCCGCGGCCGCCCCAGCATTCAGAGCGCGCCGCCTTCACGGCTGGAAAACTAGATCGGCTCCACCCACCTCTGCCATCTTCAGACTCAGACAGCGTAGCACGCCGCAGGTCAGCATCTTCATTGTTTTGGCCCCAATGCATTTATTTGCCCAGGGGCCCATGATGCTATTAGGATGGCACTGGCCGCATAGCCCATCCTGTCAGCTATGGAGAAGATTTGGAAGCCCCGGACACCTAACATGTAAATACCGGGGCTTAGAACCACGTCAGCGGGACCGGGAGAGGGGAGGGGGTCCATTTGTAAGTTCACCTAGCAGATTTTTATGTGAAGGTGAACTTACACTTAATGTGGTTGTATACCCACTTTTTAAATGTTTTCCTACAGGGAAGCCTATAATAAGGCTTACCTGTAGGTATAATGAAGATCTCCTAAAACTATAAGGTTTAGGAGATATTCACTTTGCATGCAGCCGCTGACATCAGTGGCGCATGCGCTGTGGGTCCCCGGCTGAAGGTCCGGCAGATGCTGCTGGACCTTGGTCGGAAAAAGAACCCCAGCGCGCATGCGCGGGAGTGACGTATTGGCGCCTCAGGCCACTCACAGCGTTGGAGTCGCGAACCCGGAAGACACGCCGATGGCAAAATGTCAGCTCCCTCGGCGTGGACCGGGTGAGATACCAATGCCTCGTTCTAAGGTAAGTATTTCATAATGAGCTAGTATTTTTATTTTTTGTCCTGCGGGTATACAACCGCTTTAAAAGAGAAGCTCCCGGCTCCTTCAGAAAAAGAAAAAGACCATTTATTTAAATGGACTGCCGTGCCTACATTTCCCGCAGAAAAAAGGTGCATGCACCTTATTAAAAAAAGGGTTGCTGTGAAATCGCATGGTCCTTTTGAGCATGTGATTTCCCTGCAGTTCCTACACCCGCAAACGCACTGCCTTTTTAAATGCGTGGGAGTGCCATTCACAATAAATGGCAGCCCTGTGTGTTTTCTTACAGCAGCATGTCTTCATCACGGTTGGTTGAAGGGGTCATGAATCCATAGGCGTGCACACAGGGTGTGCCTGGGCACACCCTTATCACCCTGTGTGGCACAGATTCACCTTGTTTAAACCCCTGATATTTCACCAAAGCCCCCTAATGGAGCACCTAACAAATTTGTACAAAAAATGTTAATTGTAAAAAAGAAATAATACAAATAAAAACAACTGACACCATCCATTGCCATACTGAAACAAATCTCTGCCCTACTGACACCATCCACTGCTCTACTGACACCGCCACTATATACTGTATACACACATTCACACACAAATGTGTTTGAGCTTTGAGGCGCACACCTATGCGCATGAATCGGTGGGATTTCCACACCCGCAGCCACCAGCATAGATGTGAACGGAGACTTAAGCCCTGTAGACACAATCTACAATGTAGAATAAAAATAATAAAAATGTACCCTTACACACATAAATTAATGCTAGACTGTATCGGTTTCAAAAGTATTTGCCCCTGCTGTGGTGTAAACATACCTCTGTTCACACTGATCGGACACGAAAGTCGTACAACTTCCGATCTGACTTTGACCTGTGACTTCATATCCGACTTCAGTGAATGGGATCTGACCATACCAGGCCCTTTGAGTCTGCTATGAATCTTAAGGGAAGCACCCCACGCCAAAATTGAAAAAAAATAAATGGTGTGGGGGTTCCCCCTCAAGATCCTCAGAGCACAAGTTGCATGCCACAAGTTCAGGATCAGTTAAGATGATGATCCCGACTTCCATTCAAATCAATGGGCTGAAATCGTGCCCAAGTCAGACCAAAGAACTACAGGAAGCATTTTCAAAGTCGGACCGACACAAGTCAGACCAGTTAAGACGGCTCTCATAGGAAGCCATTGATTTTTGACATGTCAGACCAGTGTAAACCGCCCTTAAAACTTTTCCTACCTGAAAACAAAAAATGAAGAGTGAGCAGCTACAAATACTAGTACACTTACCTGTCCAGGGATCCAGCGCTGTCCTCACCTGTCCAGGGATCCAGCGCTGTCCTCACCTGAGCCGGCTCTTTGGGTCCGAGGGTCGGCATGTTTACTTTGGGAAGCCGGATGTGACTGCTTGCAAGTATGTACTATTGAAGTGGGGGGTATTAAAACTGTTGCTTTGTCCTGCATATGGTTAGTAGAAGAATGCTCCCCATACTCACAAATTCTCTATGCACCCCAAAGTGGAGTGCCCACTGACTGAAGGGAAAGTGAGCATGTGTGGCTGGGGGGGGGGGGGGGGGCAGCTATATAAATCTATTGCTTTGTCCTGCATGGGCAATGTGCAGGTTAAATCTAATGTTCAATCCATAGAAAAATGATATTTCAGTTCTGCAAGGACTGCGGGTTGACTAATCCACTATCTTCTTCTATCTCTTGGGACAGTGGTGTTCATTAAAGATTCTGCTATTAGCAATTCTCTTGAGCTCTAGATGAGAATAATTGCCTAGCTATGACTAACACTTACACCAGAATTAGTTACTAAACAAGAGAGCCAAGATTTAAAGGAATTATATAGACTTTTTAGCAAGATTTGCGTTTCCCATATACTCGGTTGAAAACACAGTTTAATTCCTGTACAAGAACCAAAAGCAAAAGTATTACTGCGCTCAAAGTCAGAGATTACTGTACAGAACATGGCGGACACTGAAATAGAACGGTGGACAATAACATTGTAAAAAAGAAAAGAAAATGTATGAATTAAAAGAGAAGTATGGCTAAACCTTTAGCGGTTATACTTCCTACTACTTGGGGTCATAAGAGTACATTTACTAATCGTCCTTGTGACCTACAATCAGTAGATCAGTAGATCAGAAGAGCTGGGCCAAGATCGGGAAGGATCAAAACTAGATTCTCAGCATCCACCCACTTGCCTGATTTTCAGCGGCATCTAAAAGCTGGAGCCAGCCACACCTGATCCTTAATATTCATTCTTCATGTACCTTTAACCACTTCAGCTCCGGAAGATTTTACCCACTTCCCGACCAGGCCATTTTTTGTGTCGCTTTAACTGACAATTGCGCAAGCGTGCAATGCTGTACCCAAATCAAATTGTCCTTTTTTCCCCCCCACAAATAGAGCTTTTTTTGGTGGTATTTTATCGCCTACACGCTTTTTATTTTTAGCGCTATAAACAAAAAAAGAGCGACAATTTCGAAAAAAAAATAGATTTTTTTTACTTTCTGCTATAATAAATATCCCCCCCCAAAAAAAAATGTCTTCATCAATTTAGGCCAATATGTATTCTTCTACATATTTTTGTTAAAAAAATCCCACTAAGCGTATATTAATTTTATTTGATTGATTACAAACTACGGGATAGATTTAGGGACTTTTATTTTTAATTTTTTTATCCGTAACAGGACTGCGACAAATCTGACACCGAGTGACACTTTTTGGGGACCAGTGACACCAATACAGTAATCATTGCTATAAAAATGCACTGATTACTGTATAAATGGAACTGGCAGGGAAGGGGTTAACACCAAAAGGTTAAATGTTCCCTAGGGAGGTTCTTTCTTACTGTGCGGGGCAGTGTCGCACTGAAGGAAAAGAGATCCGTGATTTAGCTTAGCTGAATCACAAGATCTTTTTTTCCCTTCCTGACAGATCTGTTGTTTGCCTTGTTTACACAGGCAGGCGGCTTATCCGTCTCTCCTGTGAAAGATCGGCGGGTTGAAGCAGCCATCGCGGCTGCCGAACCTGTCGATTGGCTCCTGCTGTGTCCAATCACAGTGAGAGCCCCCTAAACTGCTTGCACAAAATCACGTACAGGTACGTGATTTTTGCGCAGCCGGGCCTCCATGCTGCAGTAAATGTACGCGGGGCGCTTTGGAAGCGGTTTATCAATGCAAAAACCTAATCAAAACCAGATCCAATTGGCACATTATTAGCTGTATCTAAGCCCACAAAAAAACATGGACAGTAAAAAGGATGGCGATGAAACCCACGACCTCCACTGATGTTTGGAGTCCCAAATCTTTTGCCTTCAATTCTTGTCAAATGGCCTGCATAATTAGGAGGCACCATTAGCAAAAATAACAGATGTACTGGATGCAAGTTACAAATCATACTCGGCAGAGTATTCCTTAGTAGATTTCATGTGGTGTCCCAGACCGATACATTTCCTCACCAACCATCTGTTCCAAATACAAATGTAGCATATTCTTATTTCCCCAATTTCTCAGTCGCTAGCGGGGGTTAAAAGCGTCTCGCTAGCAGCTGAAAAGCACCGCTATAACAGCTTTGTGTAGTGGGGCTCCCATTTTATTTTTATTTTTTTTGCCTGATTATCACACATAGGGCAGCCCATTCACTTGAATTGCTCTTTTCAGGCATGCAGCTTTGCAAGTTTGCCACATGACAAAACGCAAGTCTGCAAAGTGTTTTTGTGGTGCCAATAACAATTAATGGCACCACAAGTGCTATGCGAGTTTACGGTGCATTTATAAAATGTATTGCAAAGCGTGCATTTCCCGGGCACTTTGTCTCATATTTAGGAAATGCAAAGTGTGAATGCCGCCTTAGGACTCTTTTACACGGGCGACCGAGCCATAGATTTACCGCCATCCCTGGCTGCACACCCAAATCCGAACAATACAGTCAGACAGGGCTGGGGAAAAAAGTGTGGGAACTCCCACCCAAGATCCACTCCCCCACCAAAAAAAAAAAATGATACGCTCATATGCATAATTACTAAAGCGCATGTTTTTTTTTTTTTTTTTCGATCCACTGTACCTTAGGAATTTCTTTCTAAATCCCGCGATAACTCGTGGCAGACCTCCGCAATGTCAACTGGGAACAATTACAAAAGCTCCCAGGAGACATTGCGGCATCGAGGAAGTGACAGAATACCCGCACACTACCTGATGAATCCATATACAGGAAGCGGCCAGTAACATAAAGGATTACTAAGGTTCGCCTGCCCCTGACAGTGACTCGAGCTGGGCATCGCCGCTTAGTGAAGGATTGGCTCGGGTGGCTCGGCTGCTCTCGGCTGCTCTAGTACTGCAAAGGGAACTGAGTTCCTGCTGTGAAAAAAGTGCAGGAACTCCGTTCCCACGCATTCCCGCAGGACTTGAGCCCTGCTACACAGGCTGCAGAGTGTGGAAGGTAGCACCACCTATCAAACTCCCTAGGGCTGCTCTGCAACTGCAAGCCATACACTAAGCCAGTGGTCTCCAAACTATGGCCCTTTGCTTGCTTTTATTCGGCCCTTGGGGCACTATTTCATCCACTGATGCCAACAATGGGGCCCAATGACATCAACCATGGCTCACAATTCTGCCCAACGACTCCAACGATTGTACACAATTCGTCTCAATGACACCAACAATGGGGCACAGTTTTCTCAATGACACCAACAATTGGACGCAGTGATGGGGCACAATTACTCCCACTGAAACAAACAATGGGGCGTTAATTTTTCTATGACTTTTTTAGACTCCCGCTGACCACTGTCCGGCCCTCGTAGACTCTGAAGGACAGTAAACTGGCCCTTTGCTTAGAAAGTTTGGAGACCCCTGCACTAAGCTCATAGTGTGATCTCATAAATGTAAAATTACCATTTGGCATAACAAAAATCAGGGGGTGGCTGTAGAAAGGGTATAATTTCTGCCATGGCTGCAAAACAGCATTGCAATCATCGCATTTTAGCAGAAATGTCACTTGACATTTCTTTTTTTGGGGGGGGGGGGGGTGTCAGGTAGGCTACACGGGGCCCGGTGATTTCTAACACCTGCCTGCCATCCAATCTGACAAGATCCACGCAAAACAGATGGATGACAATACGCTCCATCCATCCAGCAGATCGGATCGGATGAAAATGGACAGACATGGACGTTTTCATTCGATCTTCCCATAGAGAACAGCAGGGCTCAGCGGATATTAACGGAGCGATCCCCCACTTAACTAGTGGAGTCCGTCCAGTGGATCCGCTCCGTGTGAACCCGGCCTAAAGCCTCGTACACACAATCAGACTTTTGTCCAAATGGCGTTGGCCAGAAACTTGTTTTGCATACAAAACGGCAAAGAATAGTTGGCCAACAAACACAAAACTATGTGTTTTTTCAGCTCTTTAGCGCCACCCTTTGGGCAACTTCTGCTAATGTTGTGTTATGGTTAGCATTGCTTCTGAGAATGCGTGTTTGTACTTTGGATTTTTGTGTAACGGGCTTCTGTGCACATTATTGGATAATCCGACAACACACATTTGCTGTCGGAAAATTTGAAAGCATGCTATCCCACATTTCTTGGTGGAAAATCCGACAACAATTGTCCGATGGAGCATACTACAAACAGTCGGATTTTCCGACAACAGCCTGTCATCACACAATTCCCGTCGGAAAATCCGATCGTGTGTACGAGGCTTAAGGTTGCTGGATGTGAGCAGACACATTGGCCCAGATTCGCAAGTTCTAATCCGAGCCATCGTATCTATGCGCCGGATTCTTAGAATCAGTTACGCATAGATATCCATTAGATCTGACAGGCGCAAGTCTCTTAAGCCGTCGGATCTAAACTGCATTTTTTTTGACCGCTAGGTGACGCTTCCGTCGAATTCTGCGTCGAGTATGCAAATTAGCTAGATACGCGAATTCCCGAACGTACGTGCGGCCGACGCAGTACAGATACGACGTTTACGTTAGGCTTTTCAGGGCGTAAAGTTGCCCCTGCTATATGAGGCGCAGCCAATGTCAAGTATGGCCGTCGTTCCCGCGACGAAATTTTAAATTTTTACGTCGTTTGCGTAAGTCGTCCGTGAATGGGGCTGGACGTCATTTACATTCACGTCAAAACCAATGACGTCCTTGCGGTGTACTTTGGAGCAATGAAGGGTGATTATACTGCGCTGCTTAAAACACACTAATTAATAAGACCAGCTGCTCACACTGCTAACAAAGACGCATTAGCTGGAACAAACAGAAACAAAATTGTGTAGCGCTATGGCAAATTAATATCTATAATGGTAGTTCCTCATGGGAACAATGGGAACATAAATAAAGTAACAAATGCAATAAAAAAAGTTCTCGTGAAAGATAAAGTCCAATGGTTGTAAACACAAAGTCCATATATCTGTAGACACCACGTGCAAAATGAGGGAACTGGATTAGAATCCCATCGAGACAAATTGTGTAGTGAGTGATCACCGCCACCAGTGGTAGTAAATGGAGGCTTACCGAAGATGGTGGACCTGAAATGACGTACGTCAATCAAGTCATAACAAGCTTCAAGTACCAGACAGGGTACACAAAGTAGCAATCACCAAGAAACTTGCTAGAAGTAATCAATCAGTGTATGATCATAAATGGATAACCTTGGATCTTTGCAGCTCAGCAAGGGGTTAAATAGTTGAAAGAAAATGGAAAGAGAAGGGCCACATAGTGTAAACCGGTATAAAACTGGGTATTTATTGTAAAAAGATAGCAAGTGCACTCACATGTATCTGGATAAAACTCGCATATTCTATAGTATGAGGCGGCAGTGGAGGCGACCCGACGGCGTTTCGTGTTATTCACACATCATCTGGGGTGTCTCTCCACTAAAGCCTCAGTGTATATATAATGATCATAAACCTCATACCTCCAATCAGAAGAATTGTGGCATCCCATCCACCTGTGTGCAACAATCAGGATCCATTACTTCCTGGTATAGGAGATGGCAAATAAGCGTGTGTTCCAAGCCTCAATATCAAAACCTATGGAAATCCACATGGAAGACCTGACACTTTGTGTTTACAACCATTGGACTTTATCTTTCACGAGAACTTTTTTTATTGCATTTGTTACTTTATTTATGTTCCCATTGTTCCCATGAGGAACTACCATTATAGATATTAATTTGCCATAGCGCTACACAATTTTGTTTCTACTTTGGAGCAATGCACACTGGGAAATTCCACGGACGGCGCAATGCGCCGTTCCGCAAAAACGTCAATCACGTCGGGTCACAGTTGTTTTACATAAAACACGCCCCCCTGATCCAAATTTGAATTAGGCGGGCTTACGCCGGTCGATTTACGCTACGCCGCCGCAACTTACGGAGCAAGTGCTTTGAGAATACAGCACTTGCCCGTGTAAGTTGCGGAGGTGTAACGTAAATCAGATACGTTACGCCGGCACAATTTTACGTGGCTGTACGTGAATCTGCCCCATTGAATCCACACAAGACTCAGCCATGTTTGATTGGTTGCTATACACTTAAGCACTTTGGGCTCTTTGCACGGACTGCATAAACCCAGAGAAGACCGCAGAACTCTTCCGTTATACTCACCGAGAAATAATTAGTAACATTTCCTTTGAAAAAAAAAAAAGGTGCCGTTTAGTCATAAGAGTCTGCCACACTGATATTCTATACGTCTCTTTTACTAGAAAAGAAAGTGACTGTACAGTAATTCATGAATAGTACAACGCGTATCATTCCCCTGACAGTCTACACCTTTCCAGGAAATGCATAGGAAAAAAGAAATAAAAAAAACATTTTAAAATGCAATGTCTAAGAGAGAAACTCACCTTCTGTAAGAGGTATCTGTGGCCACTATAGGATATGACTCTACACCAACTTCTAGGGTGTTGCCTAGCAACATGTAAAAAAAAAAAACGTATACACCCCGCATACATTGTAACGTATGACCGCAGGCAGGCTATTACATTCCATTGACAACGCAAGACTTCCTGCATTTCTGCCTTCTTTTTCACAGTGACTTCTAACCAACATAACAAATGCTAACAGCTAAAATAAGAAATAATGAAAAGAATTTTAGCCCAAGCCTGTATTCATATTTAGCTTTTTTTGAGCGCACGCTAAATTACGGCGAGCGGGCGCGTGTTTTTTGAGCTTTGGGTGTTAACTGCACATTTTGCCACATTTCAGGTATTACTAAATACAACCGATATGGAAAGAGATTGAAAGGAGGCTGGGGGTTGTCTCCTTTCAATCTCTTTCCATATCTTGATGGGACGACGGCACCACTTATAACCCTTCTTTATATATATATATATATATATATATATATATATATATATATATATATATATATATATATATATATATATATATATATATATAGCACTTCTTCACATGTAAACTCACAACAGAAAAATCTGTCTTTATATGTAGCAAAGCATGATTGTTATACTAAATGTGGAACCTAAGGGGTTAATCATCTGCATTGTACACACGATAGGTTAACCAGAGGACAACGGTCTGAAGGTTAACCTATGAAGCTGACTGATGATCCGTCGTGCCTACACACCATCAGTTAAAAAAACGATCGTGTCAGAACGCGGTAACGTAAAACACAACGACGTGCTAAAAAAAACGAAGTTCAATGCTTCCAAGCATGCGTCGACTTGATTCTGAGCATGCGTGGATTTTTAACCGATGGACGTGCCTACTAACGATCGTTTTTTTCCCCATCGGTTAATTTTAAAGCAAGTTGGCTTTTTTTTAACCTATGGTTAAATAACCTAACACGATTGGTTTGGACCGATGAAAATGGTCCTTCAGACCGTTGTCCTCTGGTTAACCTATCCTGTGTACGAGGCCTAAAAAGGCTGTTTGATCCTGTCTTCTCTGATCCTCCCCTGCTTCCACTGTCCCCAATCCATCTCCTGATAATATTTGGAGTCACTCTGCACATGCTCAGTTTGGTGTGTATTGCTAGAGTTCATTTTTTCTTTCTTGGGAAGGCACATGTGATAAGCACAGGACCAATCAGCACTGTCCAGACAGAGGGCCAGGGGTCATGCAGCCTCATGGGACAGTCAGAGTGGAAAACTCCTCCTACAAGCTTTAGCCCCCCCCCCCCCCGTTCACATTGAATGCGGCTTTGAAGTCGTGCAACTTTGTCTGAAATAGCACAATTTCAAAGCTGCATCTCAGTGCGACTTTGAAGGCATCTGTGCGGCTTCATGTACAGATGTCTATTTAAGTTGCACCCAAAATCGCCACAAGTAGTGCTACTTTTTAAAATCAAAGTGGCACTGCAAAGTCGGCGTCGCTCTGATTTGAACAGTGCCATTGTCGGCGATAGGGTGCTACTTGTCATGCAATTTGACCCGTCATGCAATTTGACCTGTCAGATCGCATGACAAGTCACCCCAATGTGAACGGGGGCTTAACCAGACACTGATAGAAGTGACAAGACTGCTATATACTGCTAATAAGAAAAGGTATTTAGCAATTTATATTAACAAAAATAATTGCATTCCCATGTTCTGTGTACTGTGGGAGACCAGATACAGTGGTTGGAGGGTCCTAGCAGAGGTGGCTCTAGGCTTTGTGAGGCCTTAGGCAAACCTTGACATGGGGATCCACGCACGCCCATGATGGGAAAAATAATTCAAGGACAATCTCCTCTTCCCCACAACCCTGGCCGATGGTTGTGGGGGTCTGCGGGCAGGGGGCTTATCAGAATCTGGAAGCCCCCTTTAACAAGGCAGCCCACAGATCCTGCTCTTTAATAACTAAGGGGCGGGGGCCACCCGGTGATGTCACCTAGTGAACCCGCCCCTTGCGACGACATTGCCTTAGGGCATGCTGGGTCACTGACATCACAAGGGATGGTGTCACCGATATGCACTGGTTGTTAGGGATGCTGGCGGCCCCGCTCCTGAGTCAGGGCTCATAACGCTGCCTGAGCAAAGCAGCGTTAAGGTCCCCTGTCCCTCAAAACTGGGGTAATGCATTGGGTAAGTTAGGCGGCCACGCGGCCCCTGTGTGTGCGAGGCCTCAGGCGACCGCCTAATGTGCCTAATTAAAGAGCTGCCTCTGGGTCCTAGTAACACGTTAATGCATGTTTTTTGTGTGTAAAACACACGTCTTTTTTTCTGTGTTTGGGGTGCCATTAAAACTTTTTTTTTTGTGCGTTCCTTAAACACACACAAAGGGGGCACAATGGCACAATCAGGTCTTCCTGTCATATTTTAGATGAACTTAAAACAGAACTAAAAGCACCGATACCTCTGTTCTAATGGTCCGACTCCCGCAAGGTCCCTTTTTCAGCAGCTTCTTCTGGGTACCAGTCTTCACCTGCAGGAGTGCAGTCATCCCGACACATAGCGAGTGTCCCAGAGTGTAAACTGAGCTGTGCATGTGCAGCTCAATGTACATTCTACACAGTGCCGATCCTGACCTGGGGCCCTAAGCAAAATGACACATTGAAGTTGAGAAGCGCGGGGGGGGGGGGGGGGGGATGTTCTGCTGTCGGAAATGACATCTTACTTTAAAGTGAGAAGCGGGGGGGTGCTGACTTCTTACCTCTTCTCCCATGCAGCCAGCGGAGTGAGGGGCCGAAAATGACTTCTCTCCAGGCATCTAGTTATTTGGGGGGTCCTCAGCGGCTTGCATAGTGAGCCTATAGGGCGGATCGCCCCTGATTCTACAGGCGTTTGTGAACAGGCAGGTGTATTTTATTGTAGAAGAGCCATTGCATGTCTCTTCTGGAAAAAAAACTGTTCGTTTGCAATTACTAACTTTTATCTTTAGTTCCACTTTAATCGCAAACTCCATGTTAGTCTAGGGGCAAGTGGATGTAAACAACATGCGTCCATCCAGGTCCTATAAGAAAGGAAAAGATCTGCATCCTTCTAGATTTTTCCAGACCTAACCATGAGGAATTCTGATGTAAAAGGAAAGGACACAAATCCATTTACATCCAGCTGCCCATAGATCCGACAAGGTTCCAGAAAGCAAAGTTAAAAATTCAGAAAAAAACTGAACAGGCATGAATGTCACAAAGTGATATCCGTCCCGCTCTACTCCGGTTCTGATTTTGTAAGAACAGATACCTAAAAAGAGATTATAAACATAAAGCTGTGTTCACTGAAACTTTCCGGAAAACTTCTACCTCCTAACAGAATACAGTAAACGTTCTGGAATCCTAATGGCAATTGCACCAACATGAAGCCTAAGTTCACATAGGTACGATTTGGCATGCAATGTGACATGTCAAATCTGCAACTATTGCCAGCAATGGCACCTTTCCGAATCGGTAACAGAAAGAACCATCCCAAATAACAAGTGAATCAACCAGCATGCCAATAATGGTGCCCAGCAAACTATGTAGCTGTGCTAAAGCCAGAAAAGTTCAATCATTTCATCTTGCGCTTAGGCCTCTGGAATTCAGCTTTATGCCTCGTACACACGACCGGTTTTCCTGGCAGGAAAACTGCCATGAGAGCTTTTGGCCGGGAATCCCAGCAGGAAAACTGATGGGAAAAAAGAGAACATGTTCTCTTTTTTCCCGCCGGGATTCCCAGCGTTTTTTAGCTGCAAGTTTCCCTATGGGGAAAACCTGTGGTGGAACATACACACGGCTGGGATTCCCGACCAAAGCTCTCATGGCAGTTTTCCGGTCGGGAAACCCAGTCGTGTGTAGGGGGAAAAGGCTACCAAGCAGGTTCTCGGTTTTCCTGGCGGACTTTTTACCGCCGGGAAAACCGATCGCGTGTACAAGGCATTTTTTCATTGTATGCATTTCAAGGCTTCATTTTCAAAAGGTCGGAGCGCGTATTTAACAAAATATCTGAATTTTTAAAATGGCATCTAAACCCTAAACAAGCACAATATAATTGCAGCTTACCAACCCTTAGATGTGGTGACTACATTCGATTTAATGTTTTTTTTTTTCTGTAAGTACAGAAAAATATCCGCTGATCCAGAAATCCAGTGTTCTTGCAACTTGTAAACTACAAAGCTACCCCCCCCCCCCACCCTATTTAATGACGTTGAGCAGAGTGGAGGCGTTTAGAATCAAAATTTAGAGAAAAGCACTTAGGCCCCTTTCACACCGGGAGTGCATCGGCGGTAAAGCGCCGCTATTTTTAGCAGCGATTTACCGTCAATTTTGCGGCGCTATTTGGCCGCTAGTGGGGCTCTTTTAACCCCAGCCAGCGGCCGAAAAAGAGTTAAAACCACCCGTAAAGCGCCACTGCATTCATTTCAATGGACAGGAGCAGTGGAAGAGCGATATACACACCGCTCCAAAGATGCTGCTAGCGGGACTTTTTTTGCGTCCTGCCAGCGCACCGCTCCAGTGTGAAATCCCTTGGCTCTTTCAGGGCGCTTTGCAGGCGCTATTTTCAGCGTTATGGCGCCTGAAAAGCGCCTCAGTGTGAAAAGGGTCTTAGAATAACAATTGTGCTCCTCTATAGATACAGCAGAGTGAGCGCCCTCGTCCCAGAACAGGAAGTGGGCTATTGGCAGGATCACCTGGTAAAAATACAGAGAAGATCTTGAATTTTTTTTGTAATTAAGGCAACTACATCCAAGGACTGATGAGCTGTAGTATAAAAAAAATTTGGTTTAGATAAAGTTTATTCATTTTTCAATAAGTCTGCACTATTTAACAATTGCACATCATGTTATGCTAAAACACAAAATTCTTGTAGCTCAGCAGTTGGTTCCAACATATATCTATAAGCATGTTTTGCTCCCACACCATCTGCTCACCAATGACAGCACAGACGCAAAAGAGAGACGCACATCCACTTATCACAAGGGACAAGAAAAGAAAAGAAGAACAGCACAAATGGAATACATACAGTATATGGAAGCTGCTTTACCTGCTAAACAACGTGTGTTTCTATTCAGCCACTCCTGAAATGTACCTGGTGACTTGAATAAGTGGCCAGGGCTGATCCTAGGCAGGGTGCACAGGGTGCATTGCACCCAGGCGCCTGCAGAGGGGGGGGCGCCGAACATCTAACAGACTCTCTAACAGAAGCCTTCTCTGTGTCCATCAGAGAGGCCCCCCTCCAGGTCCCAATAAGGTACTCTGCTTCTTTTCCTGTATTTTGTTTATTGTTAAGAGATCATGTAAGGATCCCAGATTAATGAAGACTTTGTGGGGGAGCATCTCTGTGGTTGAGTCATTGCCATAGAAGCATTTGTAAAGGGGAGGAGTTAGTAAAATAACAACGCCCATGTGGGGGCGCCAGAAGTATTTCTGCACCCAGGCGCCTGTGACCCTAGGATCGGCCCTGTAAGGGGCTGTCATAAATGCCTCAAATTCATGCTGAATCGGCCAGAACTGTGGGTGCCCCATCAGCACCATCCAGCTTAAAGCGGAGTTCCAACCACAATTAGCATTTTTAAATGTATGTCCTTTCATCCTGCGTTTTTATAATATAAATCTGGTCACTTACTATTTTACAATCCGCCGCCGATCCGCATAGATATTCAAAAAAGATCGTTTATAAAACTATATCTACACCGTTGTCATTTTGCTTGTGGGCATTGTGAAGCCTACAGGCACTTACTTCCTGGAAGTCTTGGATGGGAAGTGATAATTGGACAGCGCACTGCATCCTGGGAAATGATGACACACATTTCCCAGGAGCATTAGAGGAAGATGATGTCAGAATCCTAGGTGGTTTCAAAGGCAGATTTCGTGGGACCGCATAGCAACAGGCTTTTCCAGATGAGTAAAAAAAAAAAAAAAAACTTTTTTTTTTTCTTTTTTAATCGTAAGCTACAGTTTAAAGCAAAATAGTTTTTTTGATGGAACCTCCACTTTAAGAAAAGTCCAGTGAACATATCGACTTTTGTTGAAGGAGCCAGGGGAAAATTGTCAGCCAAAACAAAAAGGCATCCAATCAGATGCAGGCACTGCTTGGGTATGCTGACAGCTGTGCGTGGCGGCTGTCAGAAAACAAAAATCGAAACAGGAGTTTCATCGATATGTGCCGTTAAGAGTAGAATCGATCCGATTTGTTTCATTCAGCCCGCAGGCTAAACGAAAGAAATCTACATAGCTTGCCAAACACTGACTGAAGTATGGCTGGTCCAGCAGGGACCAGGTACATTTTCGATTAGTATGTGGGCTCCGCAGAAGCTGATTCTTTAATCGACTTCTATCAAAGGGAAATGCTGGAAAACTTACTGATCGGCGACTGCAGCCTCTAATTGGTGTATTCTGAACAGCGGTGGGTGTTGCCGTCAGAAGTGGGGGTGTCCTCGATCCACCTGGTTTGTGTGAATGGGGGAATCTGTTAGCCTGCTAGCTGGGAAAAACAAACAAAAAACAGTGTATGAACAGCTTTACTGCATTTAACCCACTGGCCTATGGGCACCTTTTCTCCATCCCTGCTCAGGCCAATTTTTTCACACTGATAAAGCTTTCATTTGGTGATATTTAATTACCACTGGGTCTTTGGTTTGTTTTTTTTGCAAAATAAACGATAAAAAGACTGAAAACTTTTTTTTTAAAAAAAAGGAGGAGAATTTCTTAGTTTCTCTTATACAATTTTGCAAGTTAGGCCTCTTTTACACGGGGCGTATCAGTAATGATCCGCCCCGTGAACCTCGGCTTGCTCAGCTGGGTTCACTCCGTTGATCCCTGCTGAGCCGGCCGATGACAGGGCGGTCCCCGCACGCTGTGCAGGGACCGCCCTGTCTTTTCTCCGCTCTCCCCTATGGGGGGATCGGATGAACACGGACCGCAGACGGATGAAAAAGTAGGTTTTTCCTCCGTCACACTTTGGCGGATCGGAGCGGGTCGGATGTCAGCGGGCATGTCACCGCTGACATCTGTGGCTCCAAAGAGGAGCACGGAGCACCCATACAGGTCCGCCTAAAAAACTGCCAGGCGGACCTATACGGTGCGCCTGTGTAAAAGAGCCCTAAGTAATATTTCTCCTTCACTGATGAGGAAGCACTTATAGGCTCTCATAGGCAGCACTGATGAGGAGGCAGTGATAGGAGGCAGTGATCGGCTGCACTGACGAGGAGGCAGTAATAGAAGGCTGCACTAATGAGGTGGCAGTGATAGGAGGCTGCACTGATGGGGAGGCAGTGATCGGCTGCACTGATGGGGAGGCAGTGATCGGCTGCACTGATGGGGAGGCAGTGATCGGCTACACTGATGAGGAGGCAGTGATCGGCTACACTGATGAGGAGGCAGTGATCGGCTGCCTGCTGGGCACCGATTGCCACTGCTGGGGCTGCACTCCTAATCAGGACACTGATGATCACTCCAATACATACAGATCTCTCTATAAAAAGAGTACCTGTCACATGCCTATTGCTGTCACAAGGGATGTTGACAACAATGAAAGTGATTACATTTTTTTTAATGCGACAGTGTAAAAATAAATAAATAACATTTTTATTTTTTAAAAGTTCCCCCATCTCTTTGCGCACACAGGCAAAGGCGAAACACACGCCCTTAACCACTTCAGCCCCGGAGCATATTGCTGGTCAATGACCGGGCCCCTTTTTGCGATTCGGCACTGCGTCGCTTTAACTGACAATTGCGCGGTCGTGCGACGTGGCTCCCAAACAAAATTGGTGTCCTTTTTTTCCCACAAATAGAGCTTTCTTTTGGTGGTATTTGATCACCACATATTTGAAAAAAATATGAATATTTTTTACTTTTTGCTGTAATAAATATCCCCAAAAATATATTAAAACATTTTTTTTTCCTCAGTTTAGGCCGATAAGTATTCTTCTACATATTTTTTGTAAAAAAAAAACAAAAAAAAACGCAATAAGCGTTTATTGATTGGTTTGCGCAAAAGTTATAGCGTCTACAAAATAGGGGACAGTTTTATGGTATTTTTATTAATATTTTTTTTTTTTACTAGTAATGGCACACACAGCTCCCGGTTCTCGCTCTGTAACGAGCGATCGTGGGTGCCCGGCAGTGATCGCGCCCACCAGGCACGCGCATCGGCACCAGGGGCGAGCGGGGGGGCGTGCGCCCCCCTATTGGCTGAAATGCGAGATGACGTACAGCTACGTGATCTCGCGCAACCGAGCCGACCTGCCACCGTATAACTGCGGCGGCTCGTCGGCTAGTGGTTAAAAGCCATTTGATCCCACCAAGATCAGTGTGAGCAAAGGCTACTGTAAAGTCATTGCTTTCAGTATTTGCACGGTTCCAGTATTTGCACGTCTCTATGATGGGGGACGGGACAGCTCAAATAAGCCGAGGGAGGGGAGACGCTAGTTGGCAGCTAAGATTGCTTTCACATGAGAGACAACCATCGGCTCTAAAAAACGGTCCCGGGAGGATGCCCTGCAGCTGCTGGCATCATCCCGGTGTAAACAGTTGAAGTCCAGCGTCTGACCGGTACGTCACTGGTTGTAAAGTGGTAAAGGGAGGAGCAGCAACAGACCGACGACCCATTGGCCCTACCAAAAGTTATGAATAATTCTTGGCATGTCAAGAACATCATCCAGCTTCTGCCAACATTTCCTACGCATTTACGAAACTGTATACAGTATATACTCGAGTATAAGCCAAGTTTTTCAGTGATGAAAATGCCCCCCTCGGCTTATACTCGAGTACCCTTTTTGCGCCTGATCTCCCGGACTTTGGGGACTCGGTACCGGCCGACCATAGGTCCCCTGGACCCCAAACTTGGCACACATGTAGCCCCACTCTTCTTCTACAAGTGTGCAAAGGTTGTTGTCCGGGGAACTCACGGCCGAGGACCACCGATTTTTCAAAGCCAGGCACCCCTTCCATGTTAAATGGCAATTTCTCTGGTGACTTTGGGGACCCGGTACTGACCAGTCATAGGTCTCCTGGACTTGGAACTTGGCACACATATCGCCCCATTTATTTTATACAAGTGTGCAAAGTTTGTTGTCCGGGAGATCTACGGCCGGGGAGCACCGATTTTTCAAACTCGGGCACCCCTTCAATAGACTCCCATGTTAAACGGTCATTTCTCCGGTGACTTTGGGGACCCGGTACTGGCCGGTCATAGGTCTCCTGGCACACATGTAGCCCCATTTCTCATCTACAAGTGTACAAAGTTTGTTGTCTGGGGGACCTATGGCTGGGGAGCACTGATTTTTCAAAGCCGGACACCCCTTCCATAGACTCCCATGTTAAACGTCAGTCTAGTCATGGGCACAGTGAGGCATGGGCATAGTGAGGCATGCACATGGACACCCTAGGCTTATAATCGAGTCAATATGTTTTCCCATTTTTTTGGTGGTAAAATTAGGTGCCTCGGCTTATATTCGAGTATATACGGTAACTGTGATATGGATAGCAGAGGGTAAGCTCCTTAGAGGGCAAGAACGGATGTGAATGGTCCAATCTCCTTCCTAAAGGGCTGTGAAATCCTTTAGCCCTTTATAACAGACTACAATTTAAAAAAAACATTTAGCACTGCCAGCAATGTGAATTTCCAGGTGTTTTTGGAAATGCAATGACCAGCATGCTATGGCTGTTTTAAATGCATATAAAAGTATATAAAATTATATAAATACACAAGTTCTTTTTTCTAGTGTGATACAAAAATCAACAACAAAAGTGGTGGCGACAGGTACTCTTTTAATTAAACTAATGAATGTACATGTAAATCAGCTCTAGACAGCTTTTGTTACTCATCGGTCACAAAATGGGGTCAGAGTGGAAGGTCAGACCAATCACTGAGCCCATATTTCTTGTGTGAGAAGCTGGACACCGACTGTCACATCCTACAATTTAATCACACCCAGAAAAACACTGTCACCGGTCATACAGCAGGTAAATAATGCAGCCCATGCTGAGTAATGAAGAGGAGCTTTTTGTTCTTGTTCCGTCAGCCTAAAAGAGGTGAAAGATCAGCGTCAAAGTCTTGTTATTCAGATCACCTCCTGCATTGAAGCATTTAGCTACCCAATGAGTCATTAAATCTAATTAACACTTTCTTGATTACAAGGTGCTGAGCTGACACTGTTCTGCCCCACAGCAACCAACTACAATTCCCATTACTGATGACAGACCTATAGAAAATGGCTTCTGATGTGGCTTTTCTCATTTCTATTTATTCAATAGGCTCCAATCTGTTATATACCGTACCAAGGGTTGTAAATAACGGCATGCTGCTTGCACATTATTAGCAGAGACGGATAGCTGCGCAAAATCACGTCAATTTTTTTCCCTTTAAAAAAGTTCTGGTCATGAGAGAATTCTTTCAAATTACTATAATTAACAGAACATATCTATACAATACTTTTCTTTTTTGTTAAAAAATGCCATTTTAAGTTTATAGCAACTTTACCTTGAGTAGACTAGGGAGTCTACTTTTCAAAGCCAGAATCTAAATTTGTTTGCAGTCCCCATACTTTTCCTGTATATTAATAATAATAATAATAATAATAATAATAATAATAATAATAATAATAAGTAAAATTAATATCTCCAAAATGTGCACCGTCTAGGAGATATTCACGCTGAATGCAGACGCTGACGTCATGCCGCATGCGCTCTGAAGGTCCCGCATACCGTGCCGAACCTTCAGAGTTTCTTGCCGTGAACTGAGGGCTCCTCCCATGTGTGGGAGTGACGTCATCGAGGCTTCAGCCACTCGCAGCACTGGAGCCCGCTAACCCAGAAGAAAGGCCGGGGGAAGATGTCGGCCCTCTCAGCGGTGACAGCGTGCCGCTGGAATGGCTTATGCCGCGTACACACGTTTGGTCAATCCGATGAGAACGGTCTGATGGACCGTTGTCATAGGTTAACCGATGAAGCTGACTCATGGTCAGTCGTGCGTACACACCATCGGTTAAAAAAATGATCGTGTCAGAACGCGGTGACGTAAAACACAATGACGTGCTGAAAAAAAACGAAGTTCAATGCTTCCAAGCATGCGTCGACTTGATTCTGAGCATGCGTGTATTTTTAACCAATGGACGTGCCTACAAACAATCGTTTTTTTTCTATCGGTTTATACCGTAGTGTAGTAATTTCCCTGACAATCTTGTGTTTGTTCTCAGCGGCTCCTCCTTGTGAGATTGGGGTATGTGTTCTATGTCTTAGTACTGCCATAGGATCACCAGCTATGGGGGACAGCAATTGTACGGACACAATGAAATACTGATCACAAGAATTAATGGAGAATAAAATAAGTAAACACTGCTCTGAGCTGTATTTAACAAATCCCAGATTGAATGAGGCAGTTATGCAATCTACTGGCCATTTATTCATTAAATGTGCAACGCCAATGCAAATGCCACAATAAAATGTAGAGGAGATGAACAGGTTTACATGGGCTTTATGCATCAGGCTGGGATTAAGAAAATCAAGTGTCAACAGCAGCAGTCTGAGTCAGTGTATGTTCTCTGGGACTTCACAAGTCAAGCACGAGGCTTAATGTACACGGGACGTTTTACAACCTCTCCTCAACGATTTATAGGGGTTGTAAAGGTTTGTTTTTTATTTTCTAAATAGATTTCTTTAAGCTAGTGCATTGTTGGTTCACTTACCTTTTCCTTCCATTTCCGTTCCAAATGTTTTTTTTCCCTTTGTCTGACTTTCACACTTCCGGTTTCTCCTCAGTAAGCTTGCCCCCATCATCCGAGCTGTTCTGGCTGGGGGTTAGTCAGCCAGAACAGCTTCATGAGGAGGAACAGGAAGTGAGAAATTCAGACAAAGAAAACAAAGAAAAAAAACATTTAGAAGGGAAAGGTAAGTGAACCAACAATGCACTAGCTTAAAGGAACTGTGACAGGAAGTCAGGTAAATCTGTGGGTGTTGTCACTGATGGGACATACATTTCTGCCTTGTTTAGACGATACACAGATTGTTATCGGGCGTCGGCTACAAACGTAGCCAGAGGAAGGCTAGAGGCCGTTAGAAAACTTCAGCTGTTCAGAATGAAGCAATCAAGGCCTTTATAAGTAGCCAGAGGGTTACCACTTGGTTGCTGCATCACTCCTAAGGCTGTGTGAGTAGGAGAGCAGTGCCAGAAAGTCTCCTGATGAGGTGAGGAGACCATTGACTTTTTCCTGTGTTATCAATGTCAAAAGACTACTGTTTGTGCTGTATGACCAGTATTGTCTGCCCAGCGCTAGGCTGAGCCAGACTCCTTAGATAGGTTCCTGTGTGGAAGGTAGACGCCCAGAGTGGCTAGGATTTATTTTGTTTTTGATTTTGTTTATGCTGTTTGGATGCTTGCAATTATTTTCCAGCAAGATGGAAAAATAAACCCAAAACTTTATTTTTCAACTGTCTTCGACTGCCAGTCTGTATAAAATCAGTGTGTGGTGAACCCAAGCAAGAGGTCACACACCCCGCTACCGAGCTAACCCCTCACAGAACCTATTTAGAAAATAAAAAATGAACCTTTACAACCCCTTTAATTTGACAGATAGTAACCGACGTTTAAAAAACACTTTAGTTTTGCCACGTTTAGAAGCGTTATTTTTAATTTTTTTTCAAATAGTCAAAAATTAAAAACGCAATGTGGCTAAACGCGATTTACTGCGTTTACAAACCGTTACAGGCGTTCGGCGTTTCAAATGCCTCTGAACATCCGACCTGAATGCATTTTTTTGCGTTCCAAAAAAAGCTTCTAAACTCAACTGCGTGGAAACGACTATAAGTGACCCTGTGTACATATATCGATAAGATAACAGAGGAGAGTTCAGAAAGTTATCAGAAAGGGCCCAAAGGGTGGCGCTCAAGAGCTGAAATTCCTCATAGTACGTCACTACGTTCGTATTTGTGGCACGTCAATTTGTGTAACGTTAGTATGCAAGACAAGATCCTGGCACACGCCCTTAGACAAAAATCAGACGCTCGGTTGTTCAACAATCGTACCGTGTGTACGACGCTGAAGAATACTCTTATGTACAGACACAGAAAAATACATCGGTGACATTTCAAGACACTCCTTGGAGAGTCACCTGCTCCTGACAGATGTGCAATGCCTTGTAACACAATACGCTTTGAAAACCTCTGCTTTGGAACATTACTTTTTTTTTTTTTGTATTCTTATTTTCACAATTATTGGCAATACTAGATATCTTCAGAACATAGGATTAACCCTCATACTAGATTACGGATCTGCCCCACAGTCACTTATAATACAGCATGTATCTTGAGGAAACAGGGAATCCGTGTTTAAAAAAATTCCACTCCGACGAGCAAAGGTCCTTTAACCACTTCCTGCCGGCCGTACCAAAATCAAAAACTCAACCAGGTGTAGCTAATCACCTTCTCAATGGCACACAAAGCCATGTGACTTTCAACTGTGATCAGCTGTGGTCATTTTGATTAGCTCGGCATTTAGGCTGGATTCACACCTATGCATTTTTAGTGCTTTTTGCATTTTGCAGATTTGCACTGCAGTCCATTTAACATGGCTTCCTATTGAACATGTTTCTGTAGTGCAAATCTGCAAAATGCAAAAAGCACAAAAAATGCATAGGTGTGAATCCAGCCATAAAGAGCTTTCCTGGGGCATTTCAGTCGCTGGTAGTGCAACTGAAGCAATCAACTATGGGTGGCAAAGCGCTGTCACCGGGATCTCTGGGATAAAATTATGGACAGTGTGAGGGGTTAGCTCGGTAGCGGGGTGTGTGACCCCTTGGATGGGTTCACCACACACTGAATTTATACAGACTGGCAGTCGAAGATGGTTGAAAACAAAGTTTCTTGTTTATTTTTCCATCTTGCTGGAAAACAATTGCAAGCATCCAAACAGCATAAACAAAATCAAACATAAAATAAATCCTAGCCACTCTGGGCGTCTACCTTCCACACAGGAACCTATGAAGTCTAACAGCCTACTGCTGGGTAGACAGTGCTGGTCATACAGCACAAAACAATAGTCTTTTGATTTTGTTTCACACAGAAAAAAAATCAATCCTCTCCTCACCTCCACAGAAGACCTTCTGGCACTGATCTCCTACCCACACAGCCTTAGGAGTGATGCAGCCAATTAGTGGTAATCCTCTGGGCTACTTATAGAGGCCTTAATTGCCTCATTCTGAACAGCTGGAGTCTTTCAACGCCCTTAGACCTTGTCTGGCTATTTCTCGCAGCCGACGCCTAATAATGATTAGTGTATTGTCTAAGCAAAGCAGAAATGCATGTCCCGTTTGTGACAACACCCACAGATTTACCTGACTTCCTGTCACAACAGATACAAGTCAGGCAATGGATACAAGGCTTTATCAATGTCTAGAAGCACAGTGAAGTCTAGTATTAAGAAGTAGAAGGTATTTGGTACAACACAGACCCTCCCTGGATCAGGACATCGCTCCAAATTGGATAAAAAAGCCAGGAAGAAACTGGTCAAAAAGGCTACCAAGAGGCCTACAGCAACTCTGAAGCAGTTGCAGGAATATATAACAAAGTGGTCATTGTGTTCATGTGACAAGATCACAAATTCTCCACAAATGTGGCTTGTATGGGAGGGTTGCAAGAAAAAAGCCACTCCTTAATAAAGGCCACATACAGTCACAACTGAGCTTTGCCAAGACGCATTTTGACAATTCTGAGGCCACATGGAAAAAGGTTTTATGGTCAAATGAGACTAAACATGATTTTGTTGGCCTGACACCAAACAGTATGTCTGGCACAGAAATCCAATACAGCTCACCATCCAAATAACAGCATTCCTACAGTAAGGTCCCTTTCACACGGACGGATAGAATGGGGCTTTTAGCTGCAGATTTTCTAGTTTCCTCCCGCAGCTAAAAATCACACAATGCTTTCCTATGGCCCTATTCACACACAGCGTTTAGCTGCAATTTTGTTACATGCGGTTTAGTGCGAATAGAAAAAATATAATTGAATGCGTCCAGGTGCGATTTAGCGCAGCTATATGCACATAACCGCAGGTAATCGCAGTCTTTTGCGTCAACTGCGGATAGCAGTGTGAGAAAAAAAAGAACAGGAAGCACATCATAGATAAAAAAAAATACAAAAGGGTTGCTATGGGAATGACTACCGCAGCTAAACGCGGGCGCATTTAACCGCACGTAATCGCAATGTACAAATGCAGCTAAACGCAGTGCCTGGAGCCTTGAATTTCACAGAACATTTACATGCTTTTAACTGCGGCAACACAGCCGTCTGTGTGAAAGGCGCCTAAAGTATACAGGTGGTAATATCCCATTATGGGGTGTCTCTCTGCAGCAGGGACTGGAGCACTCGTCAGGATAGAAGGAAAAATGAATGAATACCATCAAATTCTTGAGGAAAATCTGCTGCTCCCCGATAGAAAGTTGTCAATGGGAAGAAGGTTTACCTTCCAACGTGACAATGACCCAAAGCACACAGCGAAAAATGACCAATGGTTGAAGAAGAAAAAGGTGAATGTCCTTGCATGGCCTAGTCAGATGCCAGACTTAAACCCCATTGAAAATCTGTGGAATGACTTGAAGACTGCAGTCCACAAACAGTCATCATTAATTTCCAACCACAAATGTTGGATGGCCATGCTCTCAAATTGTCTGACAACAAATGTGTTCCGTCGGATTATCTGATCGTCGGAATAAAATCCAAAGTACAAACACGCATGCTCCAAACCAATGCTAACCATCAGACAACAGTAGCAGAAGTTCCCCAAAGGGTGGCGCTAAAGAGCTGAAAAACATTGTAGTTTGGTTTATGTTGGCTGAAAAAGTTCTGCCGTCTGTATGCAGAACAAGTTCACGGCCAACGCCTTTCAGACAAAAATCCACGGATTTGTCAGGAGATCCTGTTTATGAGGCTTAAGACTGTCATCTTTACTAAAGTTAAGGAAGAGGGAAGCCTGATACACCTGATCTTGCTTTCTGAATAAAAGAACCGTGATGACAAATCCTTACTGTGAAAATCATCCTTTAATTGCCACGTGCAGCAGCTATTTTAAACTGTAACATTCCTGCCTACATATGACTATCAGCATGTTTCCTACTTTGCCAAAATAAAGCTCCTATGGTAATGGCTGCTTACATTATGTGAACTGTAAGGTAATGAAAGGTGAAGACATTTCCTCCCACTGCAGTCTTTTATCCTCTGCATTCCTGCAGTACCCAAGTGCTACATCCCCCACTCTTCACTCATTAATAACAGCAGCAGCTTTAATGGTCCTATTGTCTGCCACCCACCTACTAGGTAAACACCGTTCATTGTGAACATTCCACTGATCCCTCATTTTTCATGACAGGTCCTTTGCTTTTTGCCCTTGTATTAAAACCTCTGATGCCACAATAAACGCAACTCAAAGTATCTTCATCACACTTAATTAACCAAGCTGAAGCTGCCAGGCCCTACCCGTCAATAGAGAACACGTGCCTGAACAGGTAAGTAAACATTTAGGGGCAGATCCACAAAAGAATTACGCCGGCTTATCCATTGATACGCCGCGTAATTTAAAATTTCCTGCGTCGTATCTTTGTTTTGTATCTACAGAACAAGATACAACTGCATTTGGATCGATCCAACAGGCGTACGTCTTAGTACGCCATCGGATCGTAGATGCAATTTTCCGCCGGCCGCTAGGTGGCGTTTCCGTCTAATTCCGCGTCGAGTATGCAAATTAGCTAGTTACGGCGATCTACGAACGTACGTCCGGCCGGCGCATTTTTTTATGTCGTTTGCATTCGGCTTTTTCCAGCGTATAGTTACCCCTGCTATTATGAGGCATACTCAATGTTAAGTATGGCCGTCGTTCCCGCGTCAAATTTAGAATTTTTTACGCCTTTGCGTAAGTCGTTCGCGAATAGGGATTTGCGTAGAATGACGTCACCGTCGGAAGCATTGGCTTGTTCCGGTTTATTTTCGAGCATGCACACTGGGATATCCCCACGGACGGCGCATGCGATCGTTCAGAAAAAATTTGTTTACATCGGATCACAACGTATTTGCATAAAACACGCCCCCCATCACATCCATTTGAATTCCGCGCCCTTACGCCGCCAAAGATACACTACGCCTCCGTAACTTACGTCGCAAATTCTTTGAGGATTAGAAGAAAAAAAATTACGGCGGCGTAGTGTATCGTAGGCCCGGTACACACGAGCAAACATGTACGATGAAACCGGTCCGTCGGACCGTTTTCACCGTACATGCCTGCCAGAGGGCTTCTGTACGTTGGTTGTACTAACCATCGTACAGAAGTCCGCGCGTAAACAATACGCGGGGCGTGTCCGCGTCGTCGCCGCGACGATGACGCGGCGACGTGGGCGGGCCTGGCATTTAAAGGCTTCCACGCATGCGTCAAAGTCATTCGACGCATGCAAGGGACGGCGGGCGCTCGGACATGTACGGTAGGTCTGTACTGACGACCGTACATGTCCGAGCGGGCAGGATTCCAGCGGACGGATTTAAAACACATCCAGGAATATTTGTCTGCTGGGAAAAGGCCCGGCGGGCAAATGTTTGCTGGAATTCGGCCCGCTCGCGCCTACACACGACCGAACATGTATGCTGAAACTGGCCCGCGGACCAGTTTCAGCATACATGTTTGGTCGTGTGTACGGGGCCTTAGATACGCTACGCCCGGCGGATATATGCGCCGATCTAAGTGGATCTGCCCCATATTGTTCAATGATTGCTTTAATAAATTAACTTTGCAACTGACAAGAAGATTATTTTGTATATATATTTTTTTAAGACAATCACAGTTTATGTTGGGATGACCTATTAGAAGAGTTCTGATGTCAAAGACCAGGTCTGGGCAACATTTTTTAATGTTCTGCTGGAGCACCAATTAAAAAAAAAAAAAAAAAAGCATCTTTGGCTGCAAATCACAACTCCTCTCCAGTGTGGTCCTTTGTAGTAATTTATTTTCACCACTAGATGTCCTCAGTTTAAGGGCTGAGAACATCCTTTGTCTTTCCCCTTGAGGGGACATCGCCCTGCACTCACATACAACAAAGGGGTTCATTTACTAAAACTGGAGTGCAAAATCTGGCGCAGCTGTGCATGGTAACCAAGCAGCTTGTTCAAATAAAGTAAAACTATAAGCAAAACTTTTTTTTTGTTTTTTCCAAGGGAGGGTTATATCCCTTATCAGATTTTTTTTTTTTCGCCATCTGTGTTCCATTGCAGAGATTTCCCTTAATTTCCTTTACCATAGTCAAATAGAAAGTGAGAGTAAATTGAGTGCAATGGATCGTAAATGATCCGTGATCCGAACGAATCACCATATGCGGATGGGCACACCGCGTGATCAGCGGAGCTCCGCTGCTGCCTCGGCCATAGGAAAGGCCGTGGCTTCGGCCTAGCTCCTGGAGTGGCAGCCATCTTGGTCCACCCGGCGGCGGCCTAGGTGAGCCTAGAGAGGCGCGCTGACGTCATCACCCGGCCTCAACTGCTTGTGTTCGACCGGCTTCTCTGGTATGATTAAGCAAGCACTAATCTTCCTATACAGTGGGGGGATGTGGACCATATTACAGTGGGGGGAGACGTCTGTGGATATTACAGTGGGGGGAGATGTCTGTGGATATTACAGTGGGGGGAGACGTCTGTGGATATTACAGTGGGGGGAGACGTCTGTGGATATTACAGTGGGGGGAGACGTCTGTGGATATTACAGTGGGGGAGATGTCTGTGGATATTACAGTGGTGGGAGATGTCTGTGGATATTACAGTGGGGGGAGACGTCTGTGGATATTACAGTGGGGGGAGACGTCTGTGGATATTACAGTGGGGGGGAGACGTCTGTGGATATTACAGTGGGGGGAGACGTCTGTGGATATTACAGTGGGGGGGAGACGTCTGTGGATATTACAGTGGGGGGGAGATGTCTGTGGATATTACAGTGGGGGGAGATGTCTGTGGATATTACAGTGGGGGGGAGATGTCTGTGGATATTACAGTGGGGGAGAGGTCTGTGGATATTACAGTGGGGGAGAGGTCTGTGGATATTACAGTGGGGGGAGATGTCTGTGGATATTACAGTGGGGGGAGACGTCTGTGGATATTACAGTGGGGGGGAGACGTCTGTGGATATTACAGTGGGGGGAGATGTCTGTGGATATTACAGTGGGGGAGATGTCTGTGGATATTACAGTGGGGGAGAGGTCTGTGGATATTACAGTGGGGGGAGACGTCTGTGGATATTACAGTGGGGGGAGACGTCTGTGGATATTACAGTGGGGGGAGAAGTCTGTGGATATTACAGTGGGGGGAGACGTCTGTGGATATTACAGTGGGGGGGAGACGTCTGTGGATATTACAGTGGGGGGGAGACGTCTGTGGATATTACAGTGGGGGGGAGACGTCTGTGGATATTACAGTGGGGGGAGACGTCTGTGGATATTACAGTGGGGGGAGACGTCTGTGGATATTACAGTGGGGGGAGACGTCTGTGGATATTACAGTGGGGGGGAGACGTCTGTGGATATTACAGTGGGGGGGAGACGTCTGTGGATATTACAGTGGGGGGGAGACGTCTGTGGATATTACAGTGGGGGGAGACGTCTGTGGATATTACAGTGGGGGGGAGACGTCTGTGGATATTACAGTGGGGGGGAGATGTCTGTGGATATTACAGTGGGGGGAGATGTCTGTGGATATTACAGTGGGGGGAGATGTCTGTGGATATTACAGTGGGGGAGAGGTCTGTGGATATTACAGTGGGGGAGAGGTCTGTGGATATTACAGTGGGGGGAGATGTCTGTGGATATTACAGTGGGGGGAGACGTCTGTGGATATTACAGTGGGGGGGAGACGTCTGTGGATATTACAGTGGGGGGAGATGTCTGTGGATATTACAGTGGGGGAGATGTCTGTGGATATTACAGTGGGGGGAGACGTCTGTGGATATTACAGTGGGGGGAGACGTCTGTGGATATTACAGTGGGGGGAGACGTCTGTGGATATTACAGTGGGGGGAGACGTCTGTGGATATTACAGTGGGGGGGAGACGTCTGTGGATATTACAGTGGGGGGGAGACGTCTGTGGATATTACAGTGGGGGGGAGACGTCTGTGGATATTACAGTGGGGGGGAGACGTCTGTGGATATTACAGTGGGGGGAGACGTCTGTGGATATTACAGTGGGGGGAGACGTCTGTGGATATTACAGTGGGGGGAGACGTCTGTGGATATTACAGTGGGGGGGAGACGTCTGTGGATATTACAGTGGGGGGGAGACGTCTGTGGATATTACAGTGGGGGGGAGATGTCTGTGGATATTACAGTGGGGGGAGATGTCTGTGGATATTACAGTGGGGGGAGACGTCTGTGGATATTACAGTGGGGGGAGACGTCTGTGGATATTACAGTGGGGGGGAGACGTCTGTGGATATTACAGTGGGGGGGAGATGTCTGTGGATATTACAGTGGGGAGATGTCTGTGGATATTACAGTGGGGGAGATGTCTGTGGATATTACAGTGGGGGGAGATGTCTGTGGATTACAGTGGGGACTATATATGGTGGTTATAATTAATCGCAATTAGTCGATTAAAAAAAGTCGATTAATCGAACACGAAAATTTTAATCAGTAACAGCCCTATTTTTTTTTACTCAATACGCAGCATTTGTTTACGCGTCTGTGTGTACTGACACATTGTTTACAATGGGCTGCATTGTAGATCAGTAAAAAAAATGCTGTACTGAGCTTTTTCAAGCTGCATTGTGCAAAAGGCCTTATAATTAGCAGTCTGTCAGTGAATTGGCAGATCCCATATTGAACTTTAATCAGCCTGCACTCTTCATTCATTTCCAAAGCCAAAAAAATATGACACACCAGATCGATCGGACCCCTCAGATCCAGGTTCATCAGCTGGTGGGGTCTTCTGAGGTTTAGAGGTGACCACAGATTGTCAGCTCCCATTAAAAGTCCTTACTATCAAAAAATAACCAATGTCTGTTGGTAGATTTAAAATACAGCACAGTTAAGGCAGTCAATCGAAAAATGCAACACCTTATGTAACCGTGACCCACTCAAGCAGATAGAGTTATCCTAGTACATGAATATCCATGAGTCACAGCCTGGTTATTAACATAGCAGCAATTCAAGTATGTTAATAGCCATCTGATGGTCCTAAAACCACTGAAGTAATTGTTCAACTGTGAAGAAAGCAAGACCATAGCAGCTTCCCAGTAAATCTCATTTAAATCACAGAAGATGTAGTGATATAATGTTAGGCCATTAAAAGGCGACCAATGTAAAATTATAGCTGCATTTCAGGCTCCAGAGGGTCCTAGTCCATCGCCAACTGCTGGGAGCACCAGCCAGGAACGCAGCTCATCTTTGCGCTAAATGTCAACATGTAGTGATGAAAATATCCCTCGAGTCGCACATCGCTGCAAATCCGCTATAAAAGAGTATTTTGCAGTCTCAGCCCTGGCTCCAGCCAGGCCATTCCAACGCATTTCACTCCACCTCCTGGAGCTTAGTCATGGGTATGGGGAGGTTAAATGCATCACCGGCAGCCGATGATGCATTTAATCTCCCCTTGCCTGGAATCCCCATTACTAAGCTCCAGGGGGTAGAGCGAAATGCGTCGGTGGGTGGCCTGGCTGGAGCCGAGCCTGCCACATGCTCTTTCATAGCGGATTTGCAGTGATGTGCCGCTCGAGGGATATTTTTTTCATCATTAACCACTTAACCCCCGGACCATATTGCTGGTCAAAGACCAGAGTACTTTTTGCGATTCGGGACTGCGTCGGTTTAACTGACAATTGCACGGTCGTGCGACGTGGCTCCCAAACAAAATTAGTCGTCCTTTTTTCCCCACAAATAGAGCTTTCTTTTGCTGGTATTTGATCACCTCTGCGGTTTTTAGTTTTTGCGCTATAAACAAAAATAGAGCGACAATTTTGAAAAAAATGAATATTTTTTACTTTTTGCTATAATAAATATCCCCCAAAAATATATAAAAAAAGTTTTTTTTCCTCAGTTTAGGCCGATACGTATTCTTCTACATTCTTCCGATACGCAATAAGCGTTTATTGATTGGTTTGTGCAAAAGTTATAGCGTTTACAAAATAAATGGTATTTTTATGGCATTTTTATTAATATTTTTTTTTTACTAGTAATGGCGGTGATCAGCGTTTTTTTCCGGTACTGCGACATTATGGCGGACACTTCGGACACTTTTGACACATTTTTGGGACCATTGGCATTTTTATAGCGATCAGTGCTATAAAAATGCATTGGATTACTATAAAAATACCACTGGCAGTGAAGGAGTTAACACTAGGGGGCGGGGAAGGGGTTAAGTATGTCCCTGGGTGTGTTCTAACTGTAGGGGGGGTGGCCTCACTAGGGGAAATCACTGATCTTCTGTTCATACATTGTATGAACAGAAGATCAGCATTTCTCCCCCTGACAGGACCGGGAGCTGTGTGTTTACACAGACAACTCCCGGTCCCCGCTCTGTAACGAGCGATCGCGGGTGCCCGGCGGCGATCGCGCCCGGGAGTCGGGTGGCCTGCGAGAGAGCCGACGTAGAGCTACGGGCTCTCGCGCAGGAGAGCCAACCTGCCGCCGTAGAATGACGGCGGCAGGTTGGCAAGTAGTTAAAGGGCAAACACACATCCAAAAACAATCGGCTGCTTGTTTTTGTGACTTTCCCTCCACCATCAAAAAATGTTCTGAACCAACATCTACCATGTGGAGATGGGCTTGTGTCATATTGTGCTACACAGAATACTATGTACGTTATGACATACTAACCTCCAATCTTCCCCCCCCGCAGGGATAATAAGTCCGTCCATGCTCTATCTGCCATCTTCACTTCCTCTAGGTTTTGCCATGCTCCTGGCCATTGCAAACAGGAGTAACATCATCCCCAGCACCTGGTTCTACTCTCAGCATGCCAAGAATCAGCTGGGATGTATACTGTGCATGCACCGCGCAGCGTACACAAAAAGGAATTAATGGTTATGAACCTGGTTCAGCATTTTTGGAATAAAAGACTTTGCATGTCTCTTCTGCTGAAAAAACTCCAAGCCATTGTTCACAAAGGCTTCAGCTTGCACAAGAGCAAGGAGAATAGCAAGCTTTTCTAAAGCAATTGCAGAGCTTTTGGCAACGGGGAAAAAAAAAACAGCCGATTGTCATTGGGACAACTCGGCTGAGTGTAATGTTAAAAAAAATTTTTTTGGGTGAACCTCCACTTTAAGAGCGAAGTTTCAGGATTTTTTTTTTTCATTTAATAAAGAACTGTCAAGCAAAATAAGGGTCAGTGCCCATCTGCAGCCTCACAAGTGCCCATCTGCAAACCCACCATTGCCATGAATGTAGCCTCACCATTGCCAGGAATGCACCCGCCATTGCCAGGAATGCACCTGCCAATTGCCAGGAATGCAGCACCATATTTGCCAGGAATGCACTCATGAGCGCCAAAAATTAATTACAGTAGAATATCCCGTTTACACAGCGGCCTCTTTAATAGAAAGTCCTGCCTCCTTTGATGTACAGAACAGTCGTCCAATGGCAGCGTGTGACTTCCTATTACAGAGGCCGCCCGTAAACAGGAAATACTCCTGTGTGTGTACGGCGGCGGCACTCGTCCTGCCTCCTCCCTGTCCCGTTTCAAGGCATATACATATTTTGTGGGCCCGCCGCTGCGAGATCGTTGGGGGCCACAAAAGATATATATGTCTAAATAACCCGGCGTGCCATTCAAAACCGAAACGCGGGCCGCGATTGGCCCGCAGGCCAGACTTTGGACATGCCTGCAATACACCATGACACACGGTATGTGTATTTGTATGTGTTGTGGTGCACTGCATTGTGGGTACTTTGGAATTGTATTATTTTATTACGCTGAGGTTCCATTGAAACATGAGTTGCGCAAGACAAGTTACACAGAACTGAATTTTGAACATTTTCTTGCTGGCTGAACAAAAAAAAACTAGCAGTGTATGGGGCAGCTAAAGCCAGTGACCTAGAACAAGTATGTAAATCAGGATTTCTGGCACTTGCTCCATGCTCATTAGTCCAGGTCGGGGACTCGATGCATTGAAGTCCGATGATCAGCATGACAGCCAACTAGGATTCCCCGCCGGCCCTCTCTCAGCGCAGGTTTCTTTTAACCGGCCCGATATCTGAGCACAGGAAAGCCAATGTATTTTTACAGTTTAAATCAATTATGCTACAATAAAAACGAGGACAACGCTGCCTTTTTAGAGACACTGGCTTCCAGCAATGGAAAAAGTCTGTATTTGCGTGTTTAATAGAACTCCTATATAATAAAAGCATCAGTGTGCCGATACCAATTCAGAGAGGCACATTCCCATTCAGCGTGGAAGCCAATGTTAGACAGGGAGAGAAAAACACATCTGGGAACATCTTTAGGGAGAGAAGAAAAAATGTAATACAATCGCTTCTAGCAATTACCGCCAGAAAATAGAAACGGACCTTTTCAGCAGTCTTCCTTATTAAGAAGCAATTATACGACTAATGCTTGGCGTCACTGAACATGAAATCTCTGCTGCGAACCGCACTCTTATCAGGAGGCTTTCTAATGGGAGGTACTTTCTGTAATGTACGAAATAAGATACCACCCACCCTTCCCCCCTTATTAAAGTATGAGTGATGTATAGCAAAGCTTTTCGTGCTATATTATTATGTAAAGCAAGGTCCAGTACCTAAAATAAACCTTTTTAAAAAAAAATTAAAGCGTATGTCTGGGTGAATAAAAACAAAAAGATGGTCAAAGTTTTTTTGCACAGGAGTCGGCTGACAGCACGCTATTGCCCACTATACATTGATGTGATTGAGCTGCTTCAGAATTTGAAAGGATCCCGACAATATTGTCGAGATCCACCCACCTGCTTGATCGCTGGCTCTGCCTCTCGGCACGAAACATGGCATCGTTACAAATGTAAATTTGTGGGTAGCACTGATGGCCGGTTACAAACAACACATGACACAGTCTGCTCCCTATTGTGCCTCTTCATCTCTCTCTCATACACAGGCTCTGTGTTGCAGTCATGCAGTGCTATATAGTGGTAGTACTTTACTGCTTCTTCTCACAATGCTAAAGGTCTGACAACCCACACAAATGCATTCCTACATGGCAGATACTTTCTAGTTCACAGGTGTCAAAGTGCATATTGCAGCAAAAGCTGTTCTTTTAATAGTTTATTACTTTTTATCGAATGATTTTTGGCTGGTGATTTGGTTTATCGATCCTTTTTGTCTCAAAGGACTCCGCCTATCAAATAACACCATTTTAAACCCACTATTACGCTTGAATGGAAAGCAAAGTGATCTTGTAGATCAGGGATATGCAATTAGTTGACCTCCAGCTGTTGCAAAACTACAAGTCCCATCATGCCTCTGACTAGGTGTCATGCTTGTGGCTGTCAGAGTCTTGCTATGCCTCATGGGAATCGTAGTTCTGTAACATCTGGAGGTCCGCTAATTGCATATCCCCGTTGTAGATCAATTGCACACAGCACTTGTGGCTCCAGGTTGAAGAACTATGTCTGAACTTTACATTGTACCGTCTTAGGTGGTCACGTGCATAAAAAAAAAAAAAAAAAGTTCACTTATTGACCTCCAAGCTGTCTCTCTTTCTCCTTAAAATTTTTCATGGAGCCTCTCTGCTGCCTGTGCCCCTGCTTGTGCACCACCATATGGAAAAGTCATGGGCCCGTATTCACATACATCGGCGCATATTTATGCCGGCGTAGCGTATCGAATATACGCTACGCCGACGCAGCACAGAGAGGCAAGAACAGTATTCACAAAGCACTTGCTCCCAATTCTACCCTGGGTTTCGAAAGCGCAAGTCGTCATAAGTGGAAGTGGGCATGAGCCATGCAAATGAGGCGTGACCCGATGCAAATGACGGGCTGAGTCTCAGCCAGATACGAATAACGAACGGCGCATGCGCCGTCCCGTGGACGCATCCCAGTGCGCATGCTCAGAATCACGTCGGAACGAATGCCTAAGATACGACGGATCACTGCCTACGGCGTGAACGTAACCTACGCCCAGCCATATTCACGTACAATGTAAACGATGTAAAATACGACGGCTTGAGTTCCCTTGTCCATACCTTTGCATGGGTTGCGCCTCATATATGAGGAATAACTTTACGCTGGACGTACGACTTACGCAAACCGCGTATATTATGCGCCGGGCGCAAGTACGTTCGTGAATCGACGTATCTCCCTCATTTCCATATTTGAATAGGAAATCAATGGGAGCGCCAGATGCGTCCAGCGTAAATATGCGCCCACGATACGCTGGCGTAGGCAAGTTACGTCGGTCGGATGAAGCCTATTTTTAGGCGTATCTCAGTTTGTGGGCACGGCGCATTGGATACGACGGCGCATATTTACACTTACGCGGTGTATCTCGAGATATGACGGCGTAAGTGCTTTGTGAATCCGGGCCACGAAGTACACATTGCCATGCAACTCATCTTGTGAGATCTTGGGAGAAGGCTTTATTTAAACAGGTGAATTATACATAATATGGCTTATGTGCAATATAAGCTGCATGACGACGTGTATTCCATCTCATGCATGTGCAATACAAAGAGAATAAACAAATTAAAAAACAGATTCCTCCATCTACACCATTGATGTGGATGAAGGAATAACCTCTGCTGGGACATTGTGCTCCGACAGCAGCTCCCACTGCTCTCAGAATACACTGATCAGCGACTGTAGCCACTGACTGAAAAAAGTATTTCCATTTGTCCATTCAAAAGACGTTCATCTGACAATTGACTTCTGTTGAACAAGGAAGGCTACACGCCAATTGAAATTTGTCCAGTCCTTGCAAACCAGCCGAATTTCAAAGTGGCTTTATCTTAGGGTGACCAGACATCCCCGGTTTCTGGGGACAGTACCTGGATTGAGGACACTGTCCCTGGACCAAGTCTGTCCCCGGTTTTGTCCCCAGATTGGATTTGAACAGGGGCAATTTCAAAGACAGTCAGTGCAGAATTAAAAAAATTCTGAATTACACCCCCCCGCTCCGCCACTCCTAGTAGCTTAGGGGGTGTATTTTTTTTTCATTATCTGGGCCCCTTTCTGATGATCATGTGCTGGTCGGAGCGGAGGAAATATTTCTTCAGTTTTGATGTTGCACTTTTGCCCGAACCCGGATCGGGGCTATGTAACGTCAGTCAACAGTGTACTTCAGCCCGCTGTCTGCTGAAAACGGGTCACAGGATTGCAGAACAAACTGCATTTATGTGATCCACAGGCAGGGCCGCCATCAGGAATTATGGGGCCCCTTACACAGCTTCGGGCATTGGCACTCCTGGAGCAGAGAATAGGGGGGGGGGGTGCTGCCGCCTGAAATTGAGAAGGGGGGGGTTGCCGCGAATTGAGAAGCGGGGGGCCCCCTTTATAAAAAAAGAATATCTATATACAAAAAAAAAAAAAAACATTTAGGGGGGGGAGTGGTGTGTTGCCATCCGGGGCCCTGTGGACCTCTGGGCCCTTTACTAATAATAAATATATATAAAAAAAAAATATATATATATATAAAAAAAAAAAAAAAAAAAGAGAGAAGAGGAGTTGCCATCTGGGGCCCTGTGGGCCTCCGGACCCCTTACAGATGTACTGCCTGTACCCCCCTGATGGTGGCCCTGTCCACAGGAGACGTACAACCAAACGAGCTTTGGCTGTAATTCTCCTTTAACTCCTTTATAGAGAACAATTGGAAACTATTAAAGGCCTGTGCACGTGGACTTTTATGTGCTCCTGTCATTAAAATGTCTGGGCATTCCTGCGCCTGCGGTGCCACGTACAGCCGCCAATACAAGTGAGCCAGCTGCTTGTAAACGCAGATGGCTTCTGCATCAGCATGTACTTGCACAGGCGTGTACAGAGTATTTCCATGAAGATGTGCATGAGGCCTAATACAAAATAACACTGACATAAGGATCCATTACCGTCAGTTTGCATTATATCTGTGCATGGCTACCAATAAAACCACTAAGAGCATGCACTTTGCTAATTGCACGGCTATAGGGTCTGACTCAGCAGGGAGCATGTCGGACCTCTGGAGATTGACCACTGCGCTTCTGTCTCACCTTGACATAACATACTGTAATGCCGCGTACACACGGTCGTTTTTTGCGATGAAAAAAAACTTAATTTTTAAAAACGTCATTTAAAATGACCGTGTGGGGAAAACGTTGTTTTATGTCTTCTGAAAAACGTAAAAAAAAAAAATTCGAACATGCTTCAATTTTTTATGTCGTTTTTCAAAACGTTTTTTGTGTCATAAAAAATGATCGTGTGTGGGCTAAAACGACGTTTAAAACAACGTTTTTAAACCTGCGTATGCTCCGAAGCAAGTTATGACGCAAGCTTGAAAAGAACAGAGTGCCGCCATACGTGCTGAACGTAACCGCGCTTTGCTAGAGCATTTTGAAAAAACGATGGTGTGTAGGCAACGTAGTTTTTTAAAAATAAGTTTGAAAAACGTCTTTTTTTCATGAGAAAAAAAAATATTTTTTTACAGGACAAAAAACGTCCGTGTGTACGCGGCATAAGTTTCCAGTATAGGCTACACAGTGTTGGAAAAAGTTATCCTAATTATGCAGAACGATATCCCAGACTGTCACGTTTGCTACTTAAAGCGGTCCTTCAGCAATTTTTTCAACTTTCCATCCATTAAATGTTCTGTTTTAAAGGGTTTGTAATAGGATGCATTAAGGTGAAAAAACGTCTGCCAATCTGCGCCCCCCCCCCCCCCCCCGTTTTACTTACCTGAGCCCTGGAACTTCACCCTGCGGAGACGCGCTTTTCCTCTTCCCGGGGTTCTCGGCTCTTCATTGGATAGATTGATAGCAGTGCAGCCATTGGCTCCTGCTGCTGTCAATCAAATTCAATGATGTGGGAAACGGGGGCAGGGCCGAGTCATACATTTGGCGTCTATGGACGCCGAATAAATGACTCGGGAGCACGGCCGCAAGGTAACCCCCCAGGGGTTATCTGATGCAGGGAGGAGCCGCAGAGGGACCCCAGAAGTCCCGGATTGGGGCTACACAGCGGAGGGAAGTAGGATATGTTTGTTATTTATATAACAAAATTTATTAAATAAAAAAATTAAGCTTTACAACCACTTTAATTTTGGATAGTAAAACATATTTTTTCTGCCAGTTAATACCTTATAAAGCCCACTTCCTGTTTCTTGTCTGATAAAAAGCCTAGACTTCTGACATCATGCACAGCTCTCTCACTCTTGTGAGTTTGCCAGGGAGGGAGGGGGGTTGAGTCATAAGAGGGCCAGTGAGAGCTGCAGAGCTAGGAGGTGTGCCTCTGTGTAAATCCAGGAAGTGAACAAGCAGCAGTTTCAGCTGCCCACAGTTAAAATAGTTGCAGCCAGACTCTGTGGAGGGAGATTTCTGCAGCACATTTGGCAAGTACAAAAAGTGTAGCTGCTGACTTTTAATAAACAAACAGACACTCACCTGCTCCACTGTCCAGCGACGCTCCGCTCCTCTCCCCTCCTCTTCGCCGGCGCCTCCATTCCATGCGCTCTATGAGTGGAGATACGATCTCCACTAGAGGGAGGGGCCGCCTAAGGCGAGAGGAGGAGTCGCCTAGGCGGTCCCTGGGTGGAAATAGGAAGTGGGACAGGAAGTCCCACTACTACCGAAGCCCCCCCCCCCCCCAAAAAAAATGACATGCCAAATGTGGCATGTAAGGGGGCGAGGAGTGCTTAAAGCGGAAGTTCCACTTTTGGGTGAAACTTTGCTTTAAGCATGAGATCTCTACCCACCCAAATAAGATCATGGTAAGGCTGGAAGCGAAGGTGCAGAATATCCCCCAGGCATTGTACAGCATGAAACTATAGGAAACAAACGTTCCTTTATGACAAACAGAATACTTAGAAATCAGATATACATGTTATTCCAGTTGAGGATCAAGGTTATATGCGTTCAAGAAGAAACACACAACACTGAGTAAAGGTCAATTGGAATTAACTCTGTCACCTTCTATGCTGTGGATCATCATTTTACCCAGCGGGCTGAGTGAAAACAAAAAATTAAGCGCTCAAGAGCAGCCGCTGTACTAACTATACAATGTTAGTACATTGATCTCCCCCATTGAGCTATTGTGTTTTGACAGGGGAGCGCCCCCAGCCAGGACACACTGGTAAGCGCTCTCAGCCATTGGCTGACAGTGCTGATCGGCAGACCTTTTTCGGTCATGCCACTTTGACAGAAGCTGACCAAATGGCCAACTTCTCCTGAACCAGCTGCCATACACACAGCTGAATATCGGCAGAATATCAGTGTCTCCACTCTAATTCATCCCAAAGGTGTTCCATCGGGTTTAGGTCAGGACTCTGTGCAAGCCAGTCAAGTTCCTCCACCCATCACGCATTCATGTCTTTATGGGCTTTGATTTGTGCACTGGTCCAAATCATTTGGTGGAGGAGGGATTATGGTGTGGGGTTGTTTTTCAGAGGTTGGGCTTGACTCCTTAGTTCCAGTGAAGGGAACCCTTAGACCTCTTTCACACTGGGGCGTTTTTCAGGCGCTTTAGCACTAAAAAAAAGCGCCTGAAAGAAGCTGCATCTGCAATCCCAATGTGAAAGCTAGAGTGCTTTCACACTGAGGCGCTGCGCTGGCAGGGCATCAAAAAAAGTCCTGCAAGCAGCTTCTTTGCAGCGCTTTAGGAGCGTTGAATACACCACTCCTAAGGCCCCTTTCACACTGGGGCGTTTTTCTAGCGATATTCGAGCATTTTTCGAGCATTATTACAGCGTTATTCGAGCGAAGCCTCATCTGCAATCCCAATGTGCTGGTAAAGCACTGCTAAGACCCTAACGTTTTAGGGCGTTTTTGCAGTGCCTCAGTGTGAAAGGGTAAGGCGTTTTTACAGCGCTTTTCAATTAATTTCAATAGAGAGGGGCGTTTTTGGAGCGTTTTTTTCAGCGCCCAAAAGCTGCTCCAAAGATGCTGCCTGCAGGACTAAGTGTAAAACGGTCCATTGAGATGCATGGAGAGCATTTTATGAGCGTTTTAAGAGCGCTATTTTTAACCCTAAAACGCTGTAAAAATGCTTCAGTGTGAAAGGGGTCTAAAGCGCCCCTTCCCATTAAGGCGCTTTTTTTTTAATGCTAAAGCGCCTGAAAAACGCCCAAGTGTGAAAGGGGTCTTAAGGCATCAGCATACCAAGACATTTTGGACAATTTCATGCTCCCAACTTTGTGGAAACAGTTTGGGGACGGCCCCTTCCTGTTCCAACATGACTGCACACCAGTGCACAAAGCAAGGTCCATAAAGACATGAATGAGCGAGTTTGGGGTTGACTGGTGTGCACAGAGTCCTGACTTCAACCCAATAGAACACCTTAGGGATGAATTAAATTGGAGACTGGGAGCCAGGCCTTCTCGTCCAACATCAGTGCCTGACATCACAAATGCGCAGGGGCGCTAATGCTTGGATGTTTTTTCACCTTAATGCATAGAAAACAAGTACCTTTACAACCCCTTTAACTCATGCACCTTAGTGAACTGACCCTAACAAAGAAAAGATCTGAACAGAGTGGTCAGCCAATTCCAGATCCTTACCAGGAGATCATAACAAGACCCGGCTGGTTCCTAAGTTTTATTAGTGTAATTAGCAGACCTATTTAAACAAAAATGATTGTAAAGGCACGATTCTAAAACATTTGAATGGGAACCCATGACTAATGCCAACGAGAGAGAAGATTGTAGTTTCATTACAATAGAACAGTGCTTTGCACGGAGTAGGGCCAAATGAAAGGATAACCGTCATGTGAAAAATATGCAGGCTGCTATTGCTTACTTCTCTTTCTATAAAAATGCTATTTGCCTGGCCTCAGATGCCGATGTAAAAATGTCAATACATTCAATAACGGACAGAGAACAAGCAGAAATAGAAGGAATTCTGACACTTCCCCCCAGCCGTCACTTGCATGCTGTTCTGGGTCTGTGACTCAAAAGAATAGAAAACAAGGCCAGGCGACTAGTATTTTGATAAAGAGGGCAACAATGGTGGTCCCCAGAATTCTCCTATGAAATTACTATCGGCGTATAACACGCACCCTAACTTTAAGAAGGAAGTTTCAGGAAAAAAAACTTTCCACAGCCCCCTGCGTATAACACGCAGGCACAGTTTAAAGTGGAGGTTCCATCAAAAAAAAAAAATTTGCTTTAAACTGTAGATTACACCTAAAAAATAAATACATTTTTTTTTTTTTTTACCCACCTTGAAATGCCTGTTGCTATGCGGAATCGAAATCTGCCTTCCTATCCACCTAGGATCTTGACGTCAGCTACCTCGGCTTCTAACAGCGCTAATGCTCATGGGAAATGTGGAGTCATTCAGCCGTGCACCTCCCCTGTACGAGAATCTCGTTATTGCTAGGCAGGAAGTCATCTCGGCGCCATTTCCAAACCTGGCAGAGCAGGAAATGTCTATCCTATACGGTCCCTCCCGGCTTGTTGTTAATCTGTTGCCATCACAATGGCGTACACTACCGTAGCCGACGCTCGTTACGATGGCAACCCTAGTCATTGACCACGCGGCACTGCAGCAGTATTGCACATGCGTGAGATTGGGGCGGGACGGGTCTTTCGTTCGGGCGCGTCATCGCTGCATTCCAACTAATCCAGGAAGCAACTGCTTGTGGGTTTCACACTGCCCACAAGCAAAATGGGAATTCGCAGGAAGGCTGAGGAGAAATAAATATAAGGTATTTATTTAATATAACTCGGCGGGAAGGCGGGACTTGTAGACGTAGTTAGCGGTAATGTAAAGATTGAAAGAAAGATAAATGAAAGGTCATATTTATAAAAATTCAAAAACAAAATGGAAACCCCGCTTTAACCTCTATTTTCAGGGTAACAAAGTGAGTGTTATACGCCAATAAATACAGTACTTTAAAGGCCTAGTTACATGAACATTATTAGCAAGTACTTGGAAAGCATTTAAAATTCTTTCCAAATGCTGTACATAATCTTGCAAATGTAAAGCCTCGTACACACGACCCGACGGGAAAACTGCTATGACAGCTTTTGTCCGGGAAAACTGGTCGTGTGTATGCTCCATGGCAGTTTTGCCATCAGGAAAACCGCGGCGGGAAAAATTAGAACGTTTCCTTTTTTCCCGCGGGGATTCCCGGCGGTTTTTAACCCGGCAGTTTTTCAATGGGGAAAGCACGCAGGGGAGCATACACATGGCCGGGTTTCCCAGCCAAAGCTCTCATTGCAGTTTTCCTGCCAGGAAAACCGGTCGTGTGTAGAGAGAAAAAGCTGCTGAGCCAGTTCTCGGCTTTCCCCTTGGGCGGTAAAAAGTCAGTCGGGAAACCCGATCGTTTGTACCAAAAGAGTACACTAGAGCTGCAGGATTCTGGATAAAATGAGAATCACCCGGTGACCACGCCCCATGCCTATATAAGTTGTTGTGCACCGCGCACGGGAATTACAGCAGGAGAGAACGTTGTGTCAACATCAGAAGAAGAGAAGAGGGGAAAAAGACGACAGCGACGACTGGGCCAACGCTAGTAAAAGAGCTGCCAGAAGATAGCGGAGGAGCCTGGCAGAAGGCAGAAAGCACCGGAGAGCAGGAGAAGAATCAGAGAGCACTGAGAAGACACCGGAGAGCAGGAGAAGTGGCCGGAAAGCGGGAGAAGTCAAAAGAGACCCCCGAAGTCTGAAGAAGACCCCCGGAGCTGTCTAATAAATAATTACTTTTAAAACTTGTCTAGTGTGTTTTTTTTATTGACACCTTTTTTACCCCCAGGTGAATAGGTAGGGGTACGATGTACCCCATACTCATTCACATAGGGTGGGGGGCTCCTGGATTCCGATAAGCCCCCCCACCCTGTAGACCCCAACAACCAATGGTCAGGGTTGTCGGGAAGAGGCTCTTGTCCTCATCAACATAGGGATTTCCCAAGTTGAGGGCATGCGGCCTGGTACGGCTCAGGAGGGGGGGGGGGGGCGCTCACTTGTACCCACTCCCTTTCCTGACTGGCCGGGCTGCGTGCTCGGATAAGGGTCTGGTATGGATATTTGGGGGGGCCCACGCCGTTTTTTCGGCGTAGGGGGGTTCCCCTTAAAATCCATACCAGACCGAAGGGCCTGGCATGCTCCTGGAGGGGGAATCCATGCCGTTTTTTTATTTAAAATTTGGCGTGGATTTTCCCCTCAAGATTCATACCAAACACAGTGCCTGGTATTGGCGGTGATCCAAGTCGGATCCCCGTTCAATGAAGTCAGACGCGTCTCTAACTTCAAGTCGCAGGGCAAAATCGGATCCAAAAGTAGGACGAGTGTCGTGTTGCACCAGTGTGAACCCGGCCTAAATTGAAAGGACTAATCTGTGTACCACATGAGCACATACTATAGCCAGTCTGTGGGAGCCAGAATTGTTGTTGCTTGGTAAGGGATCAAATACTTACCGTATATACTCGAGTATAAGCCGACCCGAGTATAAGCTGAGGACCTAATTTTACCACAAAAAAACTGGGAAAACGTATTGACTCAAGTATAAGCCGAGGGTAAGAATGCAGCAGCTACTGTAAGCGGAAAAGAGGGTCAACAATGCTCATTTGCACGCCTCCCTGTGCCCATTGCAACCTCACTGTGCCATGCCTCACTGTGCCCATTTCAGTCTCACTGTGCCATACCTTACTGTGCCCATTGCAGTCTCACTGTGCCATACCTCACTGTGCCCATTGCAGTCTCACTGTGCCATACCTCACTGTGCCCGAGTACCTGCAATCTTGACAGGCGTCCATTTTTTTAAAGTCACGGCTTCCTCTTGGTGTTCCGTTCCATAGGCATTTGACACTGTGTTCCGCCCATCAGGGAGGTCCGCTCATTCTCAGTTTCCCAGCAGACACTGTGTTCAGTGTTCCGCCAATCACGGACATTCTTTCATCCTCGAACAAGAGGACGTCCACGATTGGCGGAACACTGAACACCGTGTCTGCTGGGAAACTGTCCGAGGATGAGAGGACCTTCGTGATAGACGGAACACAGTGTCAAATGCCTATCACGGAACGGAACACCAGGTAAAAGCCGTGACTTTTAAAAAAATGGACGCCTGGCAAGAAATCAGGTACTGACTCGAGTATAAGCCGAGGGGGGTATTTTCAGCCCTAAAAAAAGGGTTAAAAAAACTTGGCTAATATTTGAGTATATACGGTACTTTACTCACTGAACTGCAACTCAATTTATAACATTTGTATTGTGTTTTTTTATGGTCGATTTTCTCTCCTCCCCCCCCCCACTCCCTTTCCTCCCCCTTCCCCTTTCGTCCCCCTTCCCCTTTCTTCCTCTTTTCTTCCACCGTTTTGTTTTTCCCCCATCTTTTTCCCTCCTTTTTTTTTCCTTTCCTTTATGCTGTAGGATTTTTTTGGCCTGACAATTCTATTCTTTGGTCACCAATTAGATATCCAATTCCAATGTAGTCCCACACTTGGTTTGTGGCACTCCAACATATTTTTTTTGCTTATACTTTATTTGTACCACTATTCTCTATATTTTTGTATTAGATTAATCTATTTTTTTATATCGTACTAAAAACATTACTTCAATGCCCTTGCCCCTGCTCCAGTTCATAATCCCCTGCTTATGTGAGAATATTGATAGATGTGTGTGCGTGCACATAGCCTAACATAATTACCCAGACATTTGGGAATCTGAATTGAGAATTCAAAACTGATTCCTTATTGATCTATCATACACATATTGCTTTATGATAGGTGCTGCTGTGTCGGTTTTTCCGCCTTGGTCAAATCCTTCTATCAGTTTGGATGCCTGTTCAGAATCCTTTACCCCCATTTTTGTGAGAGTCTGTAAGTCGCTTTTTGAGACACCACGCCTCGCGGCTCTCTCCGGTGGTCTGCCACCGTGTGGGAGACCTTCCTGGGATCTATTTTGGATTACTTCGTTTTTGAAGCGGGGGTTTCGCGGGTTTTCGTTTTTTTTTTTTTTCTTTTAATGCTTCTGCCGCTCCTACCTGGTTCAAATAAGCACTCGTGTCTCCTAGTCTTTCAGCCCGCAGCATTTAATTTCTCCCGAAAAGGATATGTTTTAAAATCCCGAGATGGACGTTTCCATCTTTACTGTGGGCAGTGTGAAGCCCAGCAGCTTGTCCTTCCGGCATACGGTGAATGCTGACGTCCCAGCATTCACCTCTCTATCCCGCGCATGTGCAGTGTTGACGGCGAGCGTCGCCGTCAACACTGCACTGTTGCCATTACAACGGCCGGCGTAGGTCACGCCCCGTTGTGAACAATGGAGAATTCGTCGCCGCCCACGTCACATGACCCACTTGCCGAGTCACGTGACCCGCGAGATATCGCGGGATTACAGCAAAGCGCGTCTCCTGGGATTCTCCTCACTCACTCCCAGGAGACTTTGCGCTGGTCCGGGGAAAATCAAATACACTCCCGCGGGGAAACATTGATTGACGGGAGAGAAAATGCTAGATAAACAAGGTAAAGACGCTGATTAAAAAAAAAAAACGGTTTAGGTATTATCGATGGCTATTGTTTTAATTCAGCCAAACTTGAAATTTAGGGTGAACCTCTGCTTAAACTCTGGTTTAAATACAATCGTGTCCACATACAGCAAGTAGGTAACTATATAATGTTATATTGAAGTGTAAAAACTTGTTTTGCAGTACAATGTAGAAACCATATATGTTCACTCACTTATTTTCGTTATAGTAGTACCATATAATGCCTCTGAAGAAGACCCCCTCAAGGGGTTGAAACGCGTTAGGCTTTGTTTGGCATATTTGTACACCATTTATGTTTACATATGTCATTCTCTTGGTGCTTGTCTTTCTGTATGTATATATTGTACATGAATTACCAGAGCTTATATTTTTACTATTAAACAATTTACTATATATTTGACTCCAACTATCCATTCGCTGCCTAAAAATCCCATTGGGGGATCCTTCCAATTTGATATTCTGTCTCTATCACTTAAAATAGATCTATGATAGAAATTATATATTCATCATTTCTTTGTAAATGGGGAATCGTATAAAATCTGCAGGAGATCAAATAATTATTTTCCCCACTGTATATGTCTGCTTCCTTGTCTACGTGTATCTGCAGAACACCAAGACTGAATAAATGAACACAAACAAAAAAGGATATGTGGAAAGTTGCCACTTTAGGACCGTAGCAACGAATGAACACAAATATTTAGCCCAATGTGTAAAATTGATTATTCAGGCATGAATAGAAATCTGAGGTTTTCAAGAGATGGCATCTTTCTGCAATTTGGAATATTATGCTTAAAATATATCTGAGTTTCATAAATGACGCATGTGTTCCAACACACTGCCCCTAGCATTCCTAGCCTCATTAAAGAGAAAAGGCCATTAGGAAAAGCATAGCGTGAAGTGGTTTCAGACACTGCCCGTTCCATCGCCTTAACCCCTTCACACCTAATGCCACGTACACACGGTCGTTTTTTGTGATGAAAAAAAAAACGACATTTTTAAAAACGTCATTTAACCACTTGACACCCGCACGCCGTCATATGACGTCCAAAACGGGGACCTGTTATCCTGGGTGGACGTCATATGACGTGATGGGCTTTGCGGGGGGGATATCTCAATGATGCCTGCACCCGGAGGCATCATTGAGATATCATTTTTTAGCGGCGGCGATCCTGCGCACCGTAAGAACGATCATAGCGGCGGTTCCGCCGCTAGATCGTTCTTACAGGCGGCGGGAGGGGGGGGGATGTCCGGTGCTTCTCCGGGCTCTCCCGTCCCACCGGGGGCCCGGAGAGATGATCGCCGTCCGCCGGATGTTTGCCATAGAGAAGACTGGTGACCATCTGGTCACCAGTCATCTCTATGACCGTCGGAGGCCCGGGCGCGATGTGATGACGTCACGCCCGGGTCCCCGTAAGTAAACAAACCGCAATTGCGGCTAGTTTGAATGAGATCTGTGAATTTTTTTTCACGATCTCATTCTTTCCAGCCTGCAGGAGAGATGTGGGGTCTTATTGACCCTGCATCTCTCCTTAAAGAGGACCTGTCATGCACATTCCTATTACAAGGGATGTTTACATTCCTTGTAATAGGAATAAAAGCGATTAAAAAAAAAAAAAGTGTAAAAAAAAGTGTAAAAAATAAAGAAATAAGTAAAATAAAAAAGAAAAAATAATAATAAAAAAATTAAAATGCCCCTGTCCCCGGTAGCTCGCGCTCAGAAGCGTACGCACACGTAAGTCCCGCCCACGTATGTAAACGTCGTTCAAACCACACATGTGAGGTGTCGCCGCGTGCGTTAGAGCGTGTGCAACAATTCTAGCACTAGACCTCCTCTGTAACTCTAAACTGGCAACCTGTAAAAATTTTAAAGTGTCGCCTATGGAGATTTTTAAGTAACGAAGTTTGGCGCCATTCCATGAGTGTACGCAATTTTAAAGCGTGACATGTTAGGTATCTAGTTACTCGGCGTAACATCATCTTTCATATTTTACCACAAAATTGGGCTAACGTTACTGTTTTGTTATTTTTTAATTTATGAAACCGTTTTTTTTACAAAAAAAAGCCGTTTAAAAAATTATTTACCAAATACGGTGCAAGATAAAAAGTTGCAATGACCGCCATTTTATTCCCTAGGGTGTCTGCTAAAAAAACATATATAATGTTTGGGGGTTCTGAGTAATTTTCTAGCAAAAGAATGAGGATTTGTACATGTAGGAAAGAAGTGCCAGAATAGGCCCGGGAAGGAGGTGGGTTTTAAAGCCCGGTATTGAAGTGGTTAAAATGATCGTCTGTGGGCAAAACGTTTTTTTGTCTTCTAAAAAACGACCAAAAAAAAAATTCGAACATGCTTAAATTTTTTATATCATTTTTCAATATGTAATTTTTTGTGTCATAAAAAATGACCGTGTGTGGGCTAAAACGACGTTTAAAACAACGTTTTTAAACCCGCGCATGCTCAGAAGCAAGTTATGACGAGAGTTTGAATGGAACAGAGTGCCATTGACGTGCTGTACGTTAACCGCGCTTTGCTAGAGCTTTTTGAAAAAACGATGGTGTGTAGGCAACGCCGTTTTTTTAAATGAAGTTTGAAAAACGTTGTTTTTTTTTTAATGAATAGGGTAATTAGGGTAAAACAAACTAAGGGCCAGATTCACAGAGGAAATACGCCGGAGTATCTACTGATACTCCGGCGTATTTTCAAATTTGCCGCGTCGTATCTTTATTTGTAATTCACAAAAAAGATACAACGGCTTTTGGCTAAGATCCGACAGGCTTCGTACGCCTTCGGATCCTAGGTGTAATTTTCCGGCGGCCGCTGGGTGGAGTTCGCGTTGTTTTCCAGCGTCGGGTATGCAAATTAGCCGATTACGGCGATCCACGAAGATACGCGCGTTCGTTGCAATCTCTTACGTCGTCGCTAGTCGTTTTTTCCCGTCACAAACTTAGGCCTGCTTTTTCATGGCTTACATTTAGAACAGCCATGTTAAAGTTTGGCCGTCGTTCCTGCATCGAATTTCAAATTTTTTTTTTTTTTTTGCGCAAGACGTCCGGGAATACGAAACGACGTAACGCACGTCGTCGTTCAAAAAATACATATGTTACGTCGGCGGGAAGGGGTTAAACAACTTCGTGACATATCCAAGTTCATGATGGATGTCAGAGGGGAAAAAGTGTGTTGATTACCAGTCTTCTTCAGTATGTCACGGACATATCCTTTGTGCTCAGTGAGAATTATCCATAGTGAGATCAGTCTGTAGCATTGTCAGGCGGTGGGGTCACCGTGACTGAAGATGGATAAACACTGCTGGACAACATTATTGCCATTACATTTATATTGAGGATGTTGTTAATATTTGTAATATATATCTGGGGGCCCCCTTCCTAAGGGGGATTCCAGCTTCCTATAGCTCCATTCCCCACAAACCCCACATTTGGTCAGTGATATTGCCCAGGAACCCAAGCTGCTTTATTTAAAGTCTATCACCTGAGCATTCAGGCAGGAAATTTGGCCAAAATATGGCCACTCTGTATGGTCGGTTGCCCAACAGTGAACAGTCGGGTTCTGCTGAGTTTACACATGTTTGTTTAGTCATGGCTCTGGCAGCTGAACAGGACAGAGAGAGAAAGGTGGCAGAGGAGGTGGAGTATCAAGAGAATCTTTTACTTGAATGGGAAAAGTGACTGGTCCACAATGGAAAATTAAAATGGTATCTTTCTCAATATAAGGGTTTAGATGGCCTGCTGAACTCTAGGCCAGGGGCAATGAATTAAAATTCATGGAGGTTAGCTCAGTAAAATTTTCTTCCAGCAGAGGTTCTAATCTCACGTTTGTGCGATGATTCAGATCCTTCATATCACACTGCACTTTAGCAGATTATTGGTGCGCCATTAAGATTCTGCACCAACAGCGCATTTTTGCTCACAACAAACCACATGGTGCCACAACTGTAGCTCGTGCAGCACAACTGGAAAAAAAGGATTGGGGACTTCTTTATTCGTGGTTCTCCTAGATAGGGCAGCGTATTGGACCAGTGTCCTTAGTCCCCCCCTCCCCCCCTGCAGGTCAGTGTCCTCAGCCCCCACTCACCATAAACCCCTCTCTTCCCTTTCACAGTAGTGTCCTCAGCCTTCCCTATTACATCTACCCCTTCACTCTTCACAGTAGTGTTCTCAGCCACACTCCACATCACCCCCCCCCCCCCCACTATTCTTCACAGTAGTGTCCTCAGCCTCCCCTTTACATCTACCCCTTCATCTTTCACAGTAGTGTCCTCAGCCCTTCTTCACATCACCCCCACAATTCTTTACAATAGTGTCCTCATCAACCCCCCTTCATAACATCCCCCATCACCATTCTTTACAGCAGTGTCTTCAGCCACACTTTACATCACCCTATCCCCCCCATCCTTCACAGTTCGTGCCTTAGCCCCACCCACCATTCTTCACAGTAGGGTCTTTATACCCCCTTCACATCACCTCCCCCATCCTTCACACTAGTGTCCTTAGCCAGGCCCCCCTCCTTTACACAGGGCATAAGGTGGGAGGCAAAGTGGGCCTAGGCGATCCGAGTGGGAATGGGTACCTGACAAAACCAGGTACCTGGTCTCTCATTCATACATACACACACACACACACACACACACACACACTATATATATATATATATATATAAATGTGCCAAAAGTTGAAAGCAGGGGGGGGGGTGAAGTTCCACTTTGAACAATCACTCCACTTATTATATGTTCTAGGATTACCAGCCATTAAAAACAAATTGATCATCAGGTCTACCACCACTTTGGTTGTCATCTTTGGTAACCAAATAAATATAAAATCAACAATGCATTGCACTTTCCATTATTGTAAGTAGTATTAATACCATCAGTGCTGAGCAGGACAGTGTCGCCAGAGAAACCATAAACAAGACACAAAGCAGATGGCTTCTGCGGCAACCTCACAGTACACCAACTCCACGGGATTCTGACTTTGCTGGCAACTGGCTTGACCGCTCCCAACTCCGGGCAAGAAAAAAAGTTTTCCCATGCATTGGTGCTCTGCCCACACTGCATGGGTCAACTGCTCGTTTTGTCTAGGGGTGAGGAGAAAGCTTATAGTCACCCAATCCTTCTTTCCATCAGAAAACGCCACTCCTTCATGGTCCAGCGGAGGACTGTTCCTGGTCTATAGAGCCTCTGGGCCTGATGACATCAAGAACAATCCACAATGCAAGACCGCTGAAGCATGGCATGGACCATGGACTAGTGCTGCAAGGATCGGAGAATTAGGCAAGTCAATCTCCTTTCTCCTTTCCTCCAGACAAAAACAAGCAGTTAACCCGTGCAGTGCGGCCACCGAATGGAAAAACGTTTTTTTACCCAGAGACGGGCTTTAAATACACTGGTGTCATCCGGTAATTCCACCAATGTCAGTTTGTTTTTCAACACAGTCTTTGGCAATACAGAATTTTCAACTCTTTCTTTAGCTACAGATATGAAATCTGCTGTCTGGCCACTCTTACCTGGCTCTTCAGTCTTGTGATGGATATTGACTGCAGCAGCAAGTGCACCCTTATCTGTCAGTTGTTCAGCAGCCCTTTGGACAGAAAGTTCCTCCTTTCAATATTACATGGAGAGACTTCTTTCAGTCCTGCTAATAAAGTTTGTGCCAAACCATTCCGATCTACTCCTATGTGCTCCCACCATAGGTACTCTGCAGTACCAACCCATCTATCCAAAGAAAACAAAACTTTCTGCTGGCTTAAACAATAAACACATTATATTCATCTCTGACATCATGTCTGTCACAAATCTACAATTAAATTTCCCTTGGGGACACTCGTGTAACTGATCATGTAGAGTAAGAGCCGGTTCACACAGGGGCGGCACGACTTCGGGGGCGACTCGGCCAGGCGACCTGAAAACGATTTCCAAGGCGATTTGCAAAATGACTTCTGTATAGAAGTCAATGCAAATCGCCCCGAGTCGCCCCCGAAGTAGTACAAGAACCTTTTTCTAAGTCGGAGCGACTCGCGTCGCTCCTATTAGAACGGTTCTATTCACTACAATGGGACGCGACTTGTCAGGCGGCTGTGTCGCCTGACGAGTCGCGCCAGTGTGAACCGGGTCAGACTTATTGGCTGACATTTCAAAGGACACATTTTTTAAAGGGACCACCTCAGTAGAGATAATCCCGTCCACAACTAACACACTAGCATGTTGCTCTCTCAGGCCTTGTACAGACCAACGAACATGTCCGATGAAAACGGTCCGCGGACCCTTTTCATCGGACATGTACCCTCAGAGATTTTGGTCTGATGGTTGTACACACCATCAAACCAAAATCCCCACGGACAGACAGCGCGGTGACGTGGCGGTGACGTTGACGCCGCCACGTCCGCAAACCCGGAAGTTCAATGCTTCCACGCATGCGTCGAATCACTTCGACGCCATGCACGGGTTCTCGGGACAGCGGACATGTCCGATGAGTCGTACTGACCATCGGACATGTCCGACGGACAGGCTTCCAGCGGACAAGTTTCTTAGCATGCTAAGAAACTTTTGTCCACTGGAAACCTGTCCGCTAGGCTGGAAAATTGTCCGGTCGGCCCTACACACGACCGAACATGTCCGCGGAAACTGGTCCGTGGACCAGTTTCAGCGGACATGTTCAGTCGTGTGTATGAGGCCTCAGAGAGTTGATTTGGGCCATACCCTCTCAAGAGTCAGCAACCAGTAGCTGCTCCACAACCTTACCCAGATCATTGTCTGTTTGGACATGGCAGGTTGAATTACCACATTTTCCAAATTGCGAACTTGTAGCTCTGCATTTAACCATTGCATATTCTCTCGTCTCATTTTCTGTTATGGCAGATCGCATTAACATATTATCAACACTGTCAGCCTGTGGCGCTTCATTTAACACCGCTTGTTTCACCGAAATAAGCCTTACCCTGAAAATAAGACCTAGCATGAGTTTCTGGGATCGCTGCAATATAAGCCATACCCCGAAAATAAATATGTAACTACCATGTTTCCCTGAAAAGAAGACCAGGTCTTATATTAAATTTGGTTGCAAAAAAACACACTACGACTTATTTTCAGGGGATGTCCTATTTATTTACGGTATGCACAAAAAAGTTTCTCCCCCTAACAGCTCAGGAGTCAGCATTGTGAAATTCTGTAATCCCAAAAATAAACCTTAAAGTCCTTGTAAAATAATGTAATCCATTCTGTAAAAAGATTATATAATGTGCAGTGTGTCTTCTTGTGTAACTTCCAATGACGCGGCGCGCCGGGGGCGGGTCCGAGTGATACAGTGAGCAGCTATGGCCGCCGGCTGTATCATGGGAGCGCGCCCGCAGGCACTCAACACCATGCTGGCTCGCTTGCCTTAAAGCGCTAAGTCATTGCGGGGGGAGCCGAGACAGCCGCCGAGGGACCCCGGAAGACCACGTTCGGGGCCACTCTGTGCAAAACGAGCTGCACAGTGGAGGGAAGTATAACATGTTTGTTTTAAAAAAAAAAAAAAAAATCCTTTAGTGATCCTTTAAGACCCGCCCTGACATTTTCGAGTTGGGACACTAGTTCTAAGGGCCTGCGGGGGGCGCTCCAATGGATTCCCTTAATTTACATAGATTTCCTCTCACTTCCTGTTTTGCTATGGGGCAGGAAGTGAAGGCAAATCTCTGCAATGGGACAGGGATAGTGAAAAATAAACTGGCAGGGGCCATTACCCTCCCTTACTCTATCCAAAATTTTAAAAAAAAGTGTTGCCTATAGTTCTACTTTAAGCACAAATTTCTGATAATTTTATGGAGAGGACTAAGAAAATATAACCATGTCAATGGTGCAGCAGAAAACATATAGCACAGTGAGGAAGGTTTGTGGTCCAGGACCAGGATGATAGGACATTTAAAATTAGAAGCAGCTCCCCCCCCACAGTTGCGGAATGCCGGCCGCCCACATACCGGAAGCAATGCTGCCGATTTCTTGGGGCACTAGACTAATTTGCCTCTCAGCTCAGTCCTCCCCATAACACTGGCGCTACACTAATAGTGTAGCGCAAGCCGGTGGGGACTCTTTCCGTGCTGCCCCCCTGCAATGTGCTGTCCTAGGCCTGGGCCTTGTTGGCCTAGGCCAGGATACAGCGTTGACTTATACCACACAGTCTTCACTGGTGTGCATAGTGGCATGGTTACAAGAATCTTAAGCTGGCCACAGATGAAGTGATTTTCTTTCCTGCAACTACGGGTTCCCCCATTAACACAGTCAGTGTTGATGGGGGAATCTCTCCCACGGCACCATTGTGTTCTGCTGGTGGGAGAAGCCATCCCCGCCAGGAGAACACAGCGATTACCACTAGTTACTATAACAGCTGCTAGCAATACTCGCATGTAAAATGCGACAGACGTGTTGTACCCAAGTTGATCGATCAAAGGTGTTTTCGATCCTAGCCAAAAAAAAAAAAAATGTATACAATGAGTCGATCAACTTGGATACATTCAGCCTGCCCATTTATGGTTTGAATCTCAGCTGGATCAGCAGGAATTCGAATCTGTTATGGCTGGCTTTATTGTCTCTAGCAGGTTTTTTTTATTTTAAGGAATACGGTATTCCAGATCAGATGTGGATCATTGGCCAAAAAAATAAAATAAAATAAAAAAGGTCACACATAGGTATGCAGCTATTCATATGGCTTATTTATTATAGAATTTAGCCTTCAATGTCAGGGTTGATAGGCTACTGCTGACTATCATTTTCAGTAATGCTTCCCTTTGCGACACACACTGTCCTGACATGTATACGATTATATTTTGGCTAGGATCGAATACACATTTGGCTGGATCTAAAAACCGCATGACCTCCTTGCCAGCCACCAACCGTCACTCTCCATCCTGACATACGGACATATGTACTGTCTGGATTGCGGCTCCCCCTCAATCTGTATTATTCACACATCTGATTTCTTCACAACTTCCTTCCCTCGGAGATAACAGGTCACATGTTAACGGACCTTAGCGAGTAGGTATTTTATTACACAAATGTACAAAAGCATTATCAGTCTTGTGGATGACGGATTTACTGGCACAGGGGGGCTCAATATTGCATCAAGTGGGAAAATGGGCAAGAAAACAAACATATCCGCCAGAGGAGCTCACTGCTGCTCTCAAGATGATCGATATGTTTTCATTTTATGGGCAATCGATGGAAAGAGCTCAGCCACTGCACTTAAAACAGTATTCCCCTGTGTAATTCAACAGTTAATAAATGTTTCTTGGCAGACTAAAATTGGCAATCCAATATTTATGCACTATTATGCTCTGTTAAAGCATGGAGCAAAAGAACCTCCATCAAAGCGATAAAGAGAACATGTCATATTCTCACTAACACATAGGGTACACAGTAAAAAAAAAAAAAAAAAACTAAAGCAGGCCATAGATGGATCGTTTTTGTTTTTTGTTTTTGCTTTTTAAAATTATTCAGTCAGCTGACCAATAAAAATGAATGGATTTCCACATCCACACAATGGAGGGAGGAATTCTTCCTGCTGCGCGATTGTATTCTGGCAACGGGACTCCTCCACTGTTAGAACCACACTGATCATCTCTGCAGCCAATTGGCTGAATGTGCTGATGGAGTGAAAATATTCCCACAGTCCCCTTCAAGAGGGGGGCGATTGTTAGGCCTCGTACACACGACAGAGATTCTCGGCAGAATTCGCCGAGAAACTCGGTCAAAACCCGGATTCTGCCGAGAATCTCTGTCGTCTGTACAGTTTTGGCTCGATGGAGCCGCCGAGGAGCTCGACGAGAAAATAGAGAACATGTTCTCTATTTTCTCGTTGGCCGCGTTGTTCTATAGGAGAAGGCGGCCCGCCGAGCTCCTCGGCGGCTTCATCCCAAAACGAGACGAGGAACTCGACGTGCCAAGCACGTCGAGTTTCTCTGTCGTGTGTACGAGGCCTTAGAGAGGAGCAGAAACAGCCATAGATAAATCAAAATTTGGCAGGTCCCTGATGAACCAGCAGAATTTTTATCATTTTATGGCCAGCTTCAGGAAGTGCGAGGCCATGTAGGTAATTTAGGTTTCCACCCTTGGTGCAGCCTCCCTAACAGATGGGAGGACATGATGGGACATCACCTGAAGTTGGCATTATCAATAGAAGGGGATGCGGAGGATGCCATTGCTGATCTCTCCTTATGAAAAAGTCTGGCTGTCACTTTCAGTCAATGGCTTTAGAAGTTTCTAAGTCACTGACCTGGACAAACATGCAGGTAAGTTCTTTCTGGCTTTGTGCTTGCTCCAGATCAGTGACAAACTGATGCTGGCCATACGCTCCACGAAAAATCATCCGAAAGAACTTTCGAAAAACGAAAGTTCGTTCGTGAGCGCAAACGATAGTGCCATCATGTAATGACCGATAAATCGTTCAGTGGACATAAAAAAAAAAAAATGGTTCGTTTTTTTTTTACATATACCTAGTGCAGAAAGTTTGGACGGGAAACACATTAACCTTCCGATTTATCGTTCGCTCGGCAGAAAATTTCCAAACATGTCCTTCGTTTTTTTGGCCAAAAAACGTCCAAACGATTATCGATTTTGTGCCCATTAACTGGCCGAAAAACGAAAGATCTTTCTTAACGACCGAATGTCGGCCGAATTGTCGTATAGTGTATGGCCAGCATAACCCAAAGGCAGCCAAGCAACCAATGATCTTCAGAGCTCAGCAATGCCTAGCCCCTGTATTTCTCACTTTATTTTAAAGTAGACCTGTCATCAATATCTATCAGTCTTGGGCAATTTGTGAGATAAATTAAAGCCAACATCTATTGTCTCTGCAATATCAGAATACAGCATATTTTTGTCTGCCTTACATTACAGATGAATCAACTGAAGAAAAAAAAAATGGAACACTGCACTTCTCAATCACAGCAATCCATAGGAACTGTTGCAAGTACTGGTAGCAAGTGGGCCTTAACGGTTTCCATTTTTCCTGGAAATTGCCGAAAGAAGCCGAACATCGGTGCGCAGGCGTCGTATAGTGCCGACTCGCAGTTCGGCTTCTTTCGGCAACTCGTGATGCGCCTTATGCGCCGGGGGGAAGCTTTTGTCATCACGTCAATCACTTAGCCTGTGCATAGGAACGCCCACTCCCGCGGGAGCCACTACCCGGAAGCCGGCGGGGAAAATAGCGATACAACGGTATGTACGGCAAAAAAAAAAAAAAACATCAGCGTACTGTCAATGTCGAGAGTGAGCACAATGTAATGTTAGAAAATTGTTTTTAGGGTGAACCTCCGCTTTAAGTTGGAACAAATTGAAAATTTTCCTATACATAATAAAACAGTCAGTCATGGTTAATTAAAATACGTTCTCTGACTTTGAAAGCATGACTTGTCACTTAAATTATTTATCAAAGGCTTCCTTTAACGCTTTTAATTATATAGGTCATCTGGCACGCATGCCTGCATTGCTCACCTTGAGTTTCTCTCTTAAATTTTTTTTTTTTTTTCCTGTGAAATGTATTATATCTATTTAAGTAGCCAATAGCGGACATGAATGACTTCAGCAGTGGCTGGGCTTTACCCATTTAATAAATGATGAATAGGAAATTGTGAGTGAAATCTAAGAGAAAAGCTTAGTCCTCATTCACAAACGTAGTATGGAAAACCTGATACGAGAGAGGAAGTACAACACCTTTCTCAACCTTCATACAAAAGAAGGAATAAGTGTTTAGGTCACAGGAAACCCTCACTAAAATGATCAGACCTACAAAGTACATTGCATAATCAATACGTTGAAGAGATTTTAAAATAAAAAGAATAAAGAAAGGGGTTCACTTAATCATGAAATTAAACAAATAATAATCATGTACAGAAAAGAAACAGCAAAAATTGTAGTGATCTCTTACTGGTGTTCAATGTAGAAGAGACATCTTGCATCAGTGGTAGGCATGAGATCAATCTCCCCCACGCCTCTCTTCTAAAAGGAACCCCTAGAAATCACTGGAGGTAACCCAAAGATTCTACAGAACCCTGGTTGTTAAAGACCGAATGATAAAATCCTAACGAGATGATATAGCTCATCCAACAGACTTTATAAAACATTCCTCTATAGGTCAAACTTACCTTAAAGTGGATGTAAACCCGAATTTTTCTTTTTTTTTATTGATGTCACAATGTACAGTATAAGATTCCTATGATCTGCGCCTTGTCTTGCCACACAGAGTTAATCCAGCTCTGAGCAATCCTCTTTTATTGTTCAGTGAAATAAAATGACTTACAGAGAAAAACCTTAGTCCGTTCCGCCCCCATGCTGTCAGTGACAGGTTATTTACATATCTCATGCACTAGCCCTTACTCTATCAAGTTTTGGCCATAGTTCTACTTTAACTGAGCCCCATCTTGACCCAACAATGTGCATTAGAGCAGAGGCTCCCCCGCCTCTCTCTCCTCATTGGCTCACACAGCAGCGGGAGCCATTTTCTTCTGCTGCTCTCAATCACAACCACCAAGCCAATGAGGCGAGAGTGTGGGGGAGGTGGCGATGTGTGTAAATGGACAATGTGCATTCAAAGGAGCATGGCTCGGGTGCGAGCCTGCCCGAGTGCCCCCATAGCAAGTGTCTTGCTATTGGGGGCACTCGGCAGGGGAGAGAAGCCGGGACCGCTGGCACTGGATCCAAAAGGCTCGGGAGTGAGCTTGCTATGGGGTCATGGGGGAGGGAGCCAGATGCGCTGGTGGGGGACCCAAGAAGAAGATATCGGGGCTGCTCTGTGCAAAACCCTTGCACAGCGACAGTAAGTATAACATGTTTGTTTTTTGTTTTTTTTATTTTAACACTTTTTAAAGGAATGGCAAATTATTGCTGTTGTGCCAAAAAGGGATTTGTTTCTGAGGCCATCATTCCAGCTGTCTGCTCATCTTCACAGCTGGAAAGTTGAATCTCAATGTAATGACATTGTATACTGGTGTCTTTTATATTGGGTAAAAGCCAAGGGGCAGATCCACATAGAAATAGATGGGCGCAGCGTATGTGAGATACGCTACGCCACTGTAACTTACTTTTGGCCGGTTCGAATCCCCAAAGTATTCGCGCCGTAAGTTATGGCGGCGTAGTGTATCTCTGGCAGCAGAATTCAAATCGGCGATTAGGGGGCGTGTTTCATTTAAATGAAGCGCGTCCCCGCGCCGAATGAACTGCGCATGCTCCATTTCTAAATTTCTCGCCGTGCATTGCGCTAAATGACGTCGCAACGACGTCATTTTTTTTTTACTTGGACGCGATTTACGTCCATCCCGATTCACAGACGACTTACACAAAAAAAAAAAAAAATATTCAAAATAAACGCGGGAACGACGGCCATACTTAACATGGCAAGTCCATCTATACGCCGCAAAATCTCAGCTTTAACTATACGCCGGAAAAAGCCGACTAAAGACGCCGTAAAAAATATGCGCCGGCCGCTCGTACGTTCGTGGAACGTCGGAAATAGCTAATTTGCATACCTGACGCGGAAAAAGACGTGAACGCCACCCAGTGGACGCAGAAGTATTGCATCTTAGATCCGAAGGCGTACGAGGACGTACACCTGTCGGATCTAACCCAGATGCCGTCGTATCTTGGTTTGAGGATTCAAACTAAAGATACAACGCGGGTAATTTGAAAGTACGCCGGCGTATCAGTAGATACGCCGGCGTACTCTCTCTGTGGATCTGCCCCTAAGTGTTCACTTGGAATGGTGAGTGGTAAACTCTATTGCTGACCTGCCAAAAAGGCTTTTGACTCTTGGATCATCATTCCAGCAGTTTAATTAAGCATAGCTGAAAACGGCATGAAGATTTTAGAACACCTTAAATGGGTTTCACACTGCAGAAAACATAACTTGCTTTTTTAACCAATGCTGGTTATCCCTCATCAGTAGAGTATCAATGGACATAATGGTTTCTTTGGAATGTAGGGGATTGAGATAGTATATAACCCCAATCAGATGTTTATGAAGGGGCCCAAACACAAACCAAACCCTCTGCAAAAAATACAATTAGGGCTCAATAGTGTTCATTTTTTTTCAACATACGTAAAAATGCCTGAAACGAAGGAGTGAAAATTCTCAAACGCTTGCTAAAAACCCGAAGAGCATACATTTTCACCTTCCTGGTTTGAAGCAGAAATTCTGGTTGAAGCTTTTGGCCGGTAACAAATGAAAAGAGGTTAAAATGATCTGGAAGGACTGTGGTACCAGCATTCTTTTTTTGGTCACCATAGTTACTGAATCCCTGGGATTTGTCATGCTCTGTTGAGAACGTACCTCTCTTGGCTGACAAAAACCACCCAACCATAAAACTGAAGCATCCATAATCCTATGCACCTCCTAGAGCAGTACAAGGAAGGAATTCATGGAAAAATGTATTTAAAGCGGGGTTCACCCGAAAAAAAATTTAACATTAGAATGCGGCTAATTGTGGGAAGCAGAATTGGGTGTTTTTTTTTTAAATCAATGCAGTACATACCTTTTTAGAGATAGATGTTCTCCGCGGCTTCCGGGTATGGTCTGCGGAACTGGGCGTTCCTATTTGATTGACAGCCTTCCGACCGTCGCATACAGCGCGTCACGATTTGCCGAAAGTAGCCGAACGTCGGTGCGCAGGCGCCGTATAGAGCCGCACCGACGTTCGGCTTCTTTCGGCAACTCGTGACGCGCTGTATGCGACGGTCAGAAGGCTGTCAATTAAATAGGAGCGCCCAGTCCCGCAGACCATACCCAGAAGCCGTGGAGAACATCTATCTCTAAAAAGGTAAGTACTGCATTGATTTAAAAATAAACACCCGATTCTGCTTCCCACAATTAGCCTCAATCTAATGTTAAAAAATTTTTTTCGGGTGAACCCCCGCTTTAAGGCAAAGAGTATTAACCAGATTCAAATAATGAAAAACACCATCATTTACTTACCAGGTTTAAACAGTAATAGTTACTCTATGACCATCAATGTAGAACCAACAGGACTGGATGTAGTATAATCCACCAAAAAACAAACAAAAAACACTTATTCTTGGACGTTGTTCAGTAGGGTGTTTGAATGGATCTTGGAATAACTGCAAAAAAAAGAGAAAATTTTTACTATAGACTTTAAGCTTATAGTATGAACAGATTTTACCATATAAAAATGTATCAGGCTCCATGCACACTGGACTTAAAAAAACGAAAAGGTTAGACGAGTTTTACATTTTTTCTGCCAGTGAGCTTCAACCAGAAACGCAAATGAGAAGTTGATCTCAAAATTTGCCTGTAAACGTCCTAATGTGTATGGACACATAGGATAACATTGAGTTTCACAAAACTCCTGTAGAAGCAACGTTATTTTATACCAGTGTGCATGGAGCCTCATAGTGAGGGAAGCAGAAAGTATTCCAACCAGGGGTGGACTGACCATTTGGGCACTCGGGCACTGCCCGAGGGCCCCATGCCACTAGGGGGCCCCATCAGGGTTGCCAGCCTCAGTAAAACCGGGGACAGTATGTAAAAATCTGTGTGTGTATACTGTGTATGAATACTGTATGTGTGTATACTGTGTGGCCCCATAATCTACTGCCTGGGGGCCCCATAATCTCCTATTGCCTGGGGGCCCCATAATCTCCTATTGCCCGGGGGCCCCATAATCTCCTATTGCCCGGGGGCCCCATATTCTCCTATTGCCCGGGGGCACCCATATTCTCCTATTGCCCGGGGCACCCATATTCTCCTATTGCCCGGGGGCACCCATAATCTCCTATTGCCCGGGGGCACCCATAATCTCCTATTGCCCGGGGGCACCCATAATCTCCTATTGCCCGGGGCACCCATATTCTCCTATTGCCCGGGGGCACCCATAATCTCCTATTGCCCGGGGGCACCCATAATCTCCTATTGCCCGGGGGCCACATAATCTCCTATTGCCCGGGGGCCCCATGAGTTGTCTGTCCACCCCTGATTCCAACCTTGCAGGAAATCACAACATAAGGATGAGTGTGCAGACTTTCCTAACCTCCTTTGAAGTTTATTAAGGTCTTTTCAGGTTTTTGCAGACAGAATGTGTGTCTGTATATTGAGCAAGAAAACAGCACCTGGAACCAGAAATTCAAGCCTTTGGCAGTATTCATGTGTGTAGACAAATTACACAGTTGCACATAAGGCTGAATACCGGGATTCTGAGTTACCTAGAGATATGAAAAACAAACACCCAATCCAGCCCAGACTAAGCAATCCTTTCTATCATTATTTTACCAGTACAACTGAAGAACTTGTTCACCTACGTTCACCCTGATAAGTTGGGTAAAATTTTGGCCACATCCTGATGAAATTCACCCACTGGGTGGCTCTGTCCGCTACCTCCTGCTTGACATCCTTCGATTGAAGAGCTGGGGGGGGGGGGGTCTGTCAGCCAAACAGCGGTTGCATTCAATCGGATGAAGCGGATGTTCGGGTATTTTAACAGCAAAATGCACAACACAAAATGCCACATTACAGGTCTTAATTACTATGATCCTTTCCCAAATGATATCTTCCACTACTAGTTAGAAGCAGGACATCTGCTTTTTCTGTAGATCCCCCTTCTTGGCCCTCAACACCTCCTACTAAGCCTCGTTTCCACGTAGCGGATCGGTTTGGGTTGGTTCGATACGGTGCGCTATTTTCAGTGTATGGAGGAGGAGTTTTTATTGTCCCATGATTGTCCTGTCAGGATGCAGGACCCCTGATCCTCTGTCTGGACAGTGCCGATTGGCCCTGTGCTGATCACGTGCACCCTCCCAACAAAAGCAATACACACCAAACTGAGCATGCGCAGCTTGTCCCCCAACTCTGTCTTATCAGGAGATATATTGGTGACAGTGGAAAAAAAGAGAAGAATTAGAGTAGACAGGATCAAACTGCCTTTTTACTCAATGCAGAGGATTAAGGTTCCACAGGGAGTATAGAAAGCATGGTTTACTGCATATACAGACCGATTTTACTGTTGTGGGTTTTGTAACACTTTAAAGGGGTTGTAAATAAAAAAAAAAGTGTTTGCTGAAATGACTGTTTACAGGGTATAGAGACATAATAGTTAACTGATTCCTTTTAAAAACGATAAAAAATTAATCACATAATGAACCTGTAGTTTCTAGTTTTGTTTTTGCATGTTGTTTCCTGCTTCTCTGCCTTACAGAACCATAGAGCAGTGATGGTTTTGAAAACGAAACTAGAAACTAGACACACAGTAATCACACCTCCTTAATTAGTGACCACTGAGAGAAAGCTCCCAGCACTGTGGTTATCAGGAAACAGACAACCAGGAAGTGTGGAGATCAGAGAAGAATTACAGCAACTTGAGAGCAAAAACGAACAATGAGGACATGAAAACAGCACTGCATTAAGGTAAAGGAAGCTATGAAGATAAAAAAAAAAAAAAAATCCTTTACAAACCCTTTAAGTTCTACTGGAGGCAGCATGGTGCACTGCATCACACTGCAATTAAAAAAAAAAAGACTGCATCCTGTACTTTTTTTCAGCGCACACCACCGCAGCACAGTGAACTGGCCCCATACGGAACAATAATTTCTATTAAAACAAAAGGCTGTGGAGGGGAACAACAGAATTTTGTTTTTTTACGGACACAAAGTTGAGTTGTCGTCTAATGCGGTCTTTTATTTTCAGGAACCCTCAGATTTACTTTGCTTTAAAAACACCCTTTTCTTCTGTAATCTATACAATAATAGAAAAATAAAAAATCTAGACAAAATTTAAAGTGGAAGTAAACCCTACTATTGTTTTCAGCCAAGGAAGCTGCCATATTGGCCTCTGTTTATTCTGCAACTGCCACAATGCTGCACATGTAATCAGTTATGAAACCAGCCATTGGATGGTTTGACAGTTTGGTTGAGAGCACAAGCAAATGTGACATCTAGCATTTCCGGCATGCCGGGAATGTTAACTGTTTTTTTAAACTATCAAAAAGATGGGTTTACTACCGCTTTAAGAGATCATGATTTTGGGAGTAGATGGATGATTTCACCCAACAATGAATCAGCAGACTAAAGCTAGCAATAAACTGATTGAATTTCAGAGGGCTCTTGACTCTTTCTTGGGTGGCCACGTAGGGCATGCTCCGCCTGACTAACTAAAAATGTCATGGTGCTTGTTCAATGAAAAGCTGGTAGACATTTTTCATGATAAAGTCAAAAAAAGGTAAAAAGTTCTGGAATCAGTGACTATCGTTCATTTGGGGGCAATTCCAACAAGTTTCTATGGACATCTTAAAAGGGGTTGTAAAGGTTCGTTTTTTATTTTCTAAATAGGTTAAGCTAGTGCATTATTGGTTCACTTACCTTTTCCTTCCATTTGCCTTCTAAAAAAATGTTTTCTTTGTTTTCCTTGTCTGAATTTCTCACTTCCTGTTCCTCCTCAGTAAGCTGTTCTGACTGACTTTCCACCGCTCAGATGATGGGGGAAAGCTTACTTAGGAGACACAGGAAGTGAGAAATTCAAACAAAGAAAAAAAACATTTAGAAGGGAAATCGAAGGAAAAGGTAAGTGAACCAACAATGTACTAGCTTAAAAGGAACCTATTTAGAAAATAAAAGACGAACCTTTACAACCCCTTTAACTCTCCATAAAGATTTGGGGAGTCACTTCATATGTAGACATCCATGCCGGCCCAACTGCAACTCTTTATCCCAATCTCTTTCCCCACCTTCTACCCTTCAGCAAATTTGTTCTGTTTTTAGCGTCTCTTTTTTTGGGGTATTTTTTTACCCTCACAGTAAAAATCTTTCTTGTTTTGGAACATGTGGGAGGATTTTCCCCCACTACAATACTCAAAGTTTTGATAGAGGTACTCCAACTCACCTGTCGCTAGATCATCCCGATGATAACTAAACCACATTTCCTTGAAAGAAATGTTCACCACTTATGTCATACGGTACAGTAAAACCTTGGTTTGAGAGTGTTTTGCAAAACAAGAAAAAAATGTAAATAAATTTTGACTTGATATACAAGCGATGTCTTTATATACAAGTAGCGTCATGTCACAACCGAGTATAAAAGAGAAGAGAGGTGACTCTAAGTGTAGCAATATGGTTACATTTAACCGCTTGAGGACCGCCGCACGACGATATACGTCATCAAAATGGCACGCCTCTTCTCAGTGACCGTCCCCGTGGGAACAGTGGACCCGATTGCCGCCGACGTCCCGCAATCAGGTCACAGAGAGGAAGAACGGAGAGAAGTGTAAAAAAAACTCCCCGTGCTTCCTAGTGAGCCTGTCACTGATCGTCTGTTCCCTGTCATAGGGAACGACGATCAGTGACTTCACACGCCTAGGCCACGCTCCCCCACAGTAAGAATCACACATTAGGGCACACTTAACCCCTACAGCGCCCCCTCCTGGTTAACCCCTTCACTGCCAGTGTCATTTTTACAGTAACCAGTGCATTTTTATAGCACTGTTCACTGTAAAAATTACAATGGTCCCAAAATAGTGTCAAAAGTGTCCGCCATAATGTCGCAGTCATGATAAAAAAAAAAATCGCTGCTCACCGCCATTACTAGAAAAAAAAATATTAATAAACATGCAATAAAACTATCCCCTGTTTGGTAGACGCTATAAATTTTGCGCAACCCAATCAATAAACGCTTACTGCAAAAAAAATTTTTACCAAAAATATGTAGAAGAATACGTATCGGCCTAAACTGAGGAAAAAATATGTTTTTTTTTAGATATTTTTTAGGGATATTTATTATAGAAAAAGTAAAAAATATTGTATTTCTTTCAAAATTGTCGCTTTATTTTTGTTTATAGTGCAAAAAATAAAAACCGCAGAGGTGATCAAATACCGCTAAAAGAAAGCTCTATTTGTGGGAAAAAAAGGACGCCAATTTTGTTTGGGTGCCACGTCGCACGACCGCGCAATTGTCAGTTAAATCTACGCAGTGCCGAATCGCAAAAAGTGGCCTGGTCTTTACGCTGCATAAAGGTTCGGGACTTAAGTGGTTAATGTAGGTACAACATTTAGCAACATATCGCTACACTTAGAGGCGCCTCTCTCCTCTTTTATACTCTGTAGCTCCTGCTGGATTTTGCTTCTAATCCCCTTGTGGATGGACATGTTATGGTTACACAACCTATCACGTTGCTATAATCTTTTTATATGGACTATAAACTGAAGAACCTATGAATAAATGGTCGTGGAACGAATCGTTTGAGTTTCCATTATTTCTTATGGGGAAATTGACTTTGATAAACAAGTGCTTTGGATTACAAGCATGTTTCTGGAACGAATTATGCTGGCAATCCAAGGTTTTACTGTATATATTTCCTCATGTGCGATGCATTAATGTTTTTATCGGTGTTTGTTTGTACCCCATGTCAAAAGGTATATTTTTATACGTCGAAGTTCATCTAAGCTTTTGTATTCATATTACCGTATGTAAAACACGTTTAAAAGAAGTCTATTGAAATGGAAAGTACAGGATAGGTTGAGTAGGTCGAAGAAAGTACAGCATTACAAAGACAGGGATGTTAATGTGTAGTCGAAAACCCAGAATTAGGGAGACTTAAAGGGGAGTTCCAGCCATTTGTATGTTTATTAAAAGTCAGCAGCAACAAAAAGTGTAGCTGCTGGCTTTTAATAAACAGACACTTACCTGCTCCAGCGCTCCAGCGACGTGCCGGCCGGGGCTCCGCTCCTCTCCCCCCCTCCCCGGCCGGCGTCTTCATTCTCAGTGTGGGCACCCGGCCGTGACAGCTTTCGGCTTCACGGCCGGGCACCCACTGCGCATGCGCGAGCGGCACTGCGCATGCGCGAGCGGCGCGGCCCGGCGCTGTGCCGTGTAATTGGCCAGGAGATCGCCTAGGACCTGTGACGTGTCCTAGGCGATCGCCTACAGCAGCCCCTTCCTGTAGGCGATTAAGCTTAGTCGCCTACAGGAAGGAGGAAGTGGGACAGGAAGTCCCACTCTTCCTGAAGCCCCCACTCCCCCCCAAAAAAAATTACATGCCAAATGTGGCATGTAAGGGGGAGAGGAGTGGGTTAAGAGGAAGTTCCAAATTTGGGTGGAACTCCTCTTTAAGGAAGCATTTTTCTAAACATGGGGACAATTCACTGAAATAAAGGACTGGCAACCTGACATATGCAAGTAGGCAGCTGCCTGGTGTAGCACGCAGTGTACATTACTTGTACTAAATCCACTCAGAGGCTTTCAAAATGACTTTCCCTGAGGGGAAAAGGCTTGTATGTGCATGCTGCTTTTATGTCACTGGTGTCTGAAAATAAATATGTACTTCTAACACTTTAAAAATAAAATTATGACAAGTCTACAGCTTATCCTCAATTTCTAAAATACAGTTTTGAATCTGGGGCATGGTGGCAACTATATGTTTTCACATCAGACTCCTAGCCCCTCATCTACTCAACACTAAAGTGGAAATCATCTATAAAAGGAATCTATAATTATTGTATTTATTCACATGAATACATGGTGAAGGCTATATTTAATCATTATTTTAGGTACAGTTTGTTGCGCTTTCTGCATAGGCCACCTTCACACTTTACCTCAAAGAACAACATTCTTGCTGTGGTCTCCTTTAGGGCCGAAACAACTAATCGATTATGAAATTAATCGATTACAATTTTCATAATCCATTAATCGGCCAGTAACATAAAAGGGTTAAAAAACTAAAATTAGCCTTTCATAGTACAAAAAAGCAAATCGCTACTGTAAATATTACTTTTACTGTCCCACAGTAAATAAAAATGAACCCCCTAAGGCCGCGTACACACGGTCGGACAAAACCGATGAGAATGGACAGAGGTTCAGTTTCATCGGTCCAAACCGACCGTGTGTATAGCCCATCGGTCTGTTGTCCTTCGGTCCAAAATTTTAAAAAATGCTTTAAAATCGAAATGATGGCCCGCTGCCCGATCGGTCCAAACCGATGGTTAGTACAGAAAGCATCGGTTCAAAACCCGTGCATGCTCAGAATCAAGTCGACGCATGCTTGGAAGCATTGAACTTCGTTTTATTCAGCACGTCGTGTGTTTGACGTCACCGCGTTCTGACCCGATCAGTTTTTGGAACGATGGTCTGAAGTGCGTACACACCATCAGGCCACTTCAGCGGTGAACCGATGGAAATGGCCCGTCGGACCATTCTCATCGGTTTGGTACGACCGCGTGTACGCGGCCTTACAGTAGCGATTATTTGCTCTTTTTGTACTTATTTCTTTTAACCCCATTATGTAAAACATCTCAGGCCGGGTTCACACCTCTTTTTGCAAAAACACACTACAGTTCATTTACATTGTTTCCTATGGGACACGTTCACATACATGATTTTTTTTTTTTCAGCTGCTGCATATTTGGAAAGGGACCTCTTAACGCAAAGCGGCGCTATTTTTTTTTTTTTTGGTTCAATATACTTCAATGGAGAACCTGCAGAAAAGCATGTAATGTGTTTTTGCAGCAATTTGTGTTTTGTAATCTGCCCAACAACAGATTGGCCCAAAAAAATGTAAAAATGCTTTTTTTTTTTTTTTTTTTTAAGGCTTTTATCCGATTAATCGAAACAATAATCGCCCAACTAATCGATTATGAAAATAATCGTTAGTTGCAGCCCTAGTCTCCTTCATTCGTTCAGTAAGGCTGCATTCACACCTGAGAGTTTTGTCGCCTGAAGCGCGACGCCCCAAAAGCTAGAGGGGAAAAAATACATTATTCTCTATGGAGATGGTTCACATCTCCACTACAAAACGCCTGACGCCGAACGCCTGAAGCCCAAACAAGTTCTGGACCCTTTTTTGTCGCTCGAATTTGGGCGTTTGGGCGTTTTACATTGGTGACCCTAGACCTGTAAAAAATCACGGTAAAAAACGCTGACGATGGATGTCTGTCTGCTGGGGCTGGTGGACCCGCTGGCCTATCAAAAAGCCTCTAGAACCCTTATCAGGTTATTGTTTTATGCTAGGAAGGCAACTGATACCCTCTCAATTTTTGGAAAAAGCTAGTCAATTTGAATCTGCCACTCTAGAAGGCCACTTTTTTATCAAGGGGATGCTCCAAAAATGTCATAAAAGTGTGGGATATCTGGGTTGCCACTCCTTCCACTAATGCAGACCCCAAACTTTCTGACAAAATTAACTGGCTTCATGCGGACCCTTTTGATCCTACTGGTATCCAGAGCTATTTTTTCTCAGAAAATAGGTGCAGGAACTCAACCAAGACACCGTTCAGATTTCAAAAACAGTAGAAGGGACTTAAAGGGGCATTAAATACCAGGATTGCATTACATACATAAACCAGACTTCTGTGTTTACAAGTGATTGTGGTAAGCAGGCACCAAAGGGTCTGAGCCAGAGGTGGTGGAACTGAGTTCCTCCAAGTTCCCCCTGAAAAAAAAGCCCTGCTGGTATTACATTACTTTGGTATTTAGAATGAATCATGGAGAGTGCCTTTTATATCCTAGCCCTGGAGTCGACCCTGGCTTCTATGAGCCCTTGTATATTGTGAAGGTTCCTACATGGTTGATGAGCACAACGTACTTGATGAGCGTACTATTGTTTAGTTGATAGTTAGAGTGTACATGTTGTGTTTTTTGTTGTGTGATGAACCCATGTACAGTACCGAGCCTGGGAATGCCCAATAGACTCTGTTATATATTTATATATATCTTGAAACTGAATAAAAAAAAAAAAAAAAAGACATTCTGTGTGGTGTATTTATTTAGAAGGGTACAGTAACGCAAAGTACAGTAAATGCTGTAAAAACCCACACTGCGGCATATCACACCAAACATGCCCTGTGTTGTGGCAAGCTACATAAAAAAGAAGATCCAGGTTTTTATCCATTGTTAGGGTTGGCTGTTATGGTGTTCAAGAGCTCTAAGGCTGCATTCAAACCTAGGCGTTTTCACGCCCGCCGCCCGCCGCTATTGAAGCCTGCAATACGCTGGAGGGGTGATTTTACATTGTCGGCTATGGAGATGGTTCACATCTCCACGCCGAACGCCGAAACGCCTGAAGCTCAAAACAAGTCCCGGACCCTTTTTTTCGGGCGGCTTTGGCGTTCGGGCATAGCCGACAATGTTAAAATCACCCCTCCAGCAAAAAACAAGGCTAAAAACGACGCGTTTTGTCGCCGTAAATCGCGGGACAAAACGCCTATTTTATGTCGCCGCATATCGCCTACGCAAAGGTGTGAATGCAGCCTAATGCCGCGTACACACGATCGGTTCGTCTGATGAAAACAATCTAATGGACTGAATTTGCTTTGATCGCATTTGGTCCCCATCGTTTTTTTTCCCCATCGGTGAAAAAACTTAGAACCTGTCTTAAAATTATTTGATGGTTAAAAAAACGATAGAAAAAAAACGATCGTCTGTGGGGAAATCCATCGGTTAAAAATCAACGCATGCTCAGAATCAAGTCGACGCATGCTCGGAAGCATTGAACTTCATTTTTCTCTTTGTCACCGCGTTCTGACACGATCGTTTTTTTAACTGATGGTGTGTAGGCAAGACTGATGAAAGTCAGCTTCATCGGATATCTGATGAAAAAAATCCATGAGACCATTTTCATCGGATGAACCGATCATGTGTACAGGGCAAAAAAGAAAAATAACATTCAGGGCCGATTCCCACTGCTGAGATGTCAGACATCGCATGCGATTCGCACCGTACTGCTGTGCAAATCACATGCGATGTCTGTGCGATGCAAATTCAGCCGTACAGCTTGCATGGCTGAGTTTGCATCGCATTCTGACCAAATTCGCACAGGACCCTTTTTTTGGTCCGCACCAGAATTGGATAGCATGGGTGTTCACACTCATGCGATCTGATTTCTGTTGGAATGGACAGTTCGCACTGCGATATGCGAACCAATCTGGGGGTGTCATTAACTTTGTATTGGCACTCCTAGCGGTTCGCCAAGGGGCCGTGTGAACTGCCTGCGGGAACCTACACTGGATTTGCAGGGTTCTCGTATCGCAGTGGTGGAGCCACGGATACAAGCGGGGGAGGGGGGTTTGATTATGGAGGTTGCTCAGAGTTGGGTTTTAATATATGGATACCTTCAACCTTAATTGTGTCATTTGTTGTACAGTGTAGCTCGAACATTCATTTCACACTGAGATCGTTTTACTTGTTCTTCTAGTGACATTTATTTCACCGTGAAGTCTACTTATGTAGCAATTCTTTTACGGGAACTCCAACCTGAACAATAGAAAATGTTCTTGGAATTGGAATTGCTCTATCAGTTTCACGGAGACGTTGGAGGCTTTGTCAACACTGACAACTGATATGGTCGATTAGTTCAAGCTAAAATCAGAAAATGTAAAAGAAACTTAGGACCTGACTGAACCATTACACCAGGGCGGAATTCAACATTCTGCATTTGTTAATATAAAAAAATACTAGAAAACCAGTTACAGATAGACATGTTAATACATCCTACTAGGGCAGTGGTTCTCAACCTGGGGGTCAAATGATGATTTGCCAGGGGTCACCAAATCCTGGGCCGTTTCTGAAGCCCGCACTTTTTTTGCAGCCACCCAGCAGGGCTGTCCCTGGAGCACACAGCCGCCCACTCAGCCTCTTTGCAGCCACCCATTCAGTTCACAACATGGCTGGAGGGGGCAGAGACTTTAGGTCAACTGACTGGTGAGGAATGTGAAGTGGGAGACATAGTGAGTAACACTACCTGTGATTATAGTTCCCATTAAAAGTCCCCACTACAGTTCTTAGATCAGCAAATGACCTTGATCAAGAGCATCGATGTTAGCTGATCAGAACTCTCCCACCAGCACTGCCACTCATCCCAACTCTCCCACCAGCACTGCCACTCATCCCAACTCTCCCACCAGCACTGCCACTCATCCCAACTCTCCCACCAGCACTGCCACTCATCCCAACTCTCCCACCAGCACTGCCACTCATCCCAACTCTCCCACCAGCACTGCCACTCATCCCAACTCTCCCACCAGCACTGCCACTCATCCCAACTCTCCCACCAGCACTGCCACTCATCCCAACTCTCCCACCAGCACTGCCACTCATCCCAACTCTCCCACCAGCACTGCCACTCATCCCAACTCTCCCACCAGCACTGCCACTCATCCCAACTCTCCCACCAGCACTGCCACTCATCCCAACTCTCCCACCAGCACTGCCACTCATCCCAACTCTCCCACCAGCACTGTCACTCATCCCAACTCTCCCACCAGCACTGCCAATCATCCCAACTCTCCCACCAGCACTGCCACTCATCCCAACTCTCCCACCAGCACTGCCACTCATCCCAACTCTCCCACCAGCACTGCCACTCATCCCAACTCTCCCACCAGCACTGCCACTCATCCCAACTCTCCCACCAGCACTGCCACTCATCCCAACTCTCCCACCAGCACTGTCACTCATCCCAACTCTCCCACCAGCACTGCCAATCATCCCAACTCTCCCACCAGCACTGCCACTCATCCCAACTCTCCCACCAGCACTGCCACTCATCCCAACTCTCCCACCAGCACTGCCACTCATCCCAACTCTCCCACCAGCACTGCCACTCATCCCAACTCTCCCACCAGCACTGCCACTCATCCCAACTCTCCCACCAGCACTGCCACTCATCCCAACTCTCCCACCAGCACTGCCACTCATCCCAACTCTCCCACCAGCACTGCCACTCATCCCAACTCTCCCACCAGCACTGCCACTCATCCCAACTCTCCCACCAGCACTGCCACTCATCCCAACTCTCCCACCCCCACTGCCACTCATCCCAACTCTCCCACCCCCACTCATCCCAACTCCCCACCCCCAAGGAGTAAGGGAAGGAATAAAAATAGAGATTACGTGGAAAGGAAAGGAAAAGAGGGGGAACAACAGATAAAAAGGGAGAGAAAGATTAAGAGAAAGAGCAAGAAAGATGGCTACATTGAGGGATGGGGAAAAAAAAGAAGAAGAAATTAGGATAGAGAGATAAAAGGGGAAAGAAAGGAGAACAAAGAGTGGTACATACTAAAATGTACCATAAGGGGTTTTAATACTTCACAAATGTAAGGGTTAGGGGCGCAAACTACTTGTTTTGCCTTGGGTGCTGACAACCCACGTTACAAATTTTTTTACTGTTAGGGGTCCCCACAACTTGGGAAATTTTATCAAGGGGTCACGGCACTAGAACGGTTGAGAACAACTGTACTAGGGGAAGTGTTTTAACCCTTTTGCCAAATTTCAGCTCACATGACTAGACCATTTTTGTAAATTTTTACTCGTTTGTCATTTTCCACTATTGTTTTACTTACAGATTGTAAAATTAGCAAGACTCCCCTAAATGATAGGTTTATCAAAACAATATATTACATAAAAATATATATATATATTATTAGCACACACAAATACAACATACTTTCAAAATGCTTACTGAGCTCTAGTTCACACAGGTGAGATTTGTCATGCAATTTTACAGTTCCAAATCGCATGACAAGTTGCACCCCATTGCCTACTCATGTGGCAGTGACTTTGAAAAAGGTTCCTGCACTAGCTTTTTCCGATTTCATTGCGACTTGCAAAGACTTTGTTAAACAAAGTCACAGGCTGCAACGAAATCAGGGGTGTATATCGCACTGATCTGCAGCTTTGAAATCACACTAAGGTAGCACGATTTCAAAGTCACACTGGTGTGAACCAGGGCCAAATCTAAAAGACAACACTGTAGGTTTACACATTCAGCAGCATTTGCTGTCCCTCTGAAATGCAAACGGCTATAGATTGCTTTTTAACCACTTCAGCCCCGGAAGAATTGGATGCTCTATGACTAGAGTATTTTTTGCGATTCGGCACTGCGCCACTTTAACTGAAAATTGCGCGGTCAAGTGACGTACCCAAAACAAAATTGACATGATTTTTTTTCCCCACAAATAGAGCATTATTTTAGTGGTATTTGATCACCTCTGCGGTTTTTATTTTTTGCGCTATATAAAAAAAAAAATAGCACCAATTCTGAAAAAAATAAAGCAAAAAAACCACACAATATTTTGTAATAAATAGCCCCATTTTTATTTTATTTTTTTAATTAAATTTTTTCCTCAGTTTAGGCCGATATGTAATCTTCTATATATTTTTGGTACTAAAAAGCGTATATTAATTGGTTAGCGCAAAAGTTATAGCGTCTACAAAGTGGGGAATACATTTATGGCATTTTTATTATTTTTATTTTTTTACTAGTAATGGTAATTATTATCCTGCTTAAAGTACAGCTACGACGGCCTGCAGGAACAAGCTGACTTATGACGGCGGCTGGTCGGCAACGGTTAAAGGCAATCTGTGGTGGCAACATTGCTTTGCAGAGGCATTTGACAGGCGGTGAGAACGCAATATGTTGCCACCTCATCACTTGTTTTAATCCTGTAAATGGCCTGGTCAGGTCATACGCATATACAGTATGTAGAAGCAAAGCAGCGGGCTTCATGCCACGTTACATGTATTTGTGTACAGCCAGTGTTTCTGATTGTGCTGGGGAATGCTCAATCGCAAATCTGCAGCAGTCTCACTGAGCCGTCACCGATAGCTCCAATTCACTGTTTATGTCAGGCTCCCAACAATCGAGAAGTTAAGGAAATACCTCTGGGATTAAGAACACCTTTAAGGGCTGGCATAGAGAGAATAGGTGCAGGTACCTACACCCATCCACCTACCGCCGAAAAACAAAACAAAAAAAACATCCATTTAGTGGACACCACCATAACTCCTGTTTAGTGCACACGGGCGGAATGCCCGGCGACATCAGCTGATTCAATAAAAAACGTCTGACATTTGACCCATGTGTATGACCGCCAGACGAAACAAAAGACAGCTGTCAGACGTACTGAAAAAACAGCAGGCTTTAAAACTTATCTGCTGGAAACCCGTCCGTCCGACATGTCCGCTGGTTAGTACACCTAACCAGCGGACAGAAATCTCCCGCATGCGTCGAATGGATTCGACGCATGCGTGGAAGTATTTTACTTCCCGGTTTGGCGACGTGGCGGCGTCAACGTCACCGCCACGTCACCGTGCTGTCTGTCCGCGGGGATTTCGGTTTGATGGTGTGTACAGCCATCAGACCAAAATCTCCCAGCGGACATGTCTGATGAAAACGGTCCGCTGACCGTTTTCATCGGACATGTTCTATCGTGTGTACAGGGCCTGAGTGTTTGCGAGATGTGGTACTGATGTGTTTTTTATATACAGTCAATGTTTTTTGTAATCAAACTTTTTCCATTTAGCTCAGCGAGTTGACTATAATTTAATTTTTTGACATTTACTTGAGGGTTTGTTGAGCATAAATCTGTTTTTCATCTCTCAGTTGAAGTTGGAAGTTGAAAATACTAGGGCTACTAATAATACTATTTGTGCAGTTCTAGCTTGGTGGTAACATTTTGGGGAAGGCCCTTTTTCTGTTCCATCATCAGGGTTGGTTGAGCATAAATCAGTTTTTTACCTCAGTTGCAGTTACATGTCTTTTACTAATAGCTCCCACCTCTATTCATGGGGAATACTAGTTAGTCTGTCCCCCTTTTTCACTTTATTGTCTTGTTTTTTTTTTTGTTAAAATTAATATTTTCATTAAGAGGCAGTATCTGGAGGATGCAATTTTTCTAGTTTGTTGTCTATATTTAACTTCCACCTGGCAGCACTAGGGTTGTCGGTTTAAATCCCAACCACGGCACTACTTGCCTGGAATTTGCATGGGTTTCCTTCCACACTCCAATAATATGCTGGTAGGGTAATTGGCTCCTGTCTAAAATGGTCCTAGCATGTGTTTGTATGAATGTGAGATAGGGACCTTAGATTGTAAGCTCCTTGAGGGCAGGGAGTGATGTGAGTGAATAATATAAACATAAAGCACTTGCTAAATTGACGGCGCTATACAAGTACCTGTAATCAATTCATAAATAAGTGGCAGATTACCGGCCCTTTCTTCTCAAGAACATATTTATTTTTATTTTTTTTAAGTTTAATTTCTCTTTATTGTTTTCCGTTTTCTTTTTATACAAAAAAAGTGTATTAAATTACAGGTAGATGATACACATTATCAATACATCATATACATGAATACAGCAATCGTATAATTTATAAATCAGCTAGATTCATATGTTCCCCCCCTCCCCCCTGCCCTCCCCCCCCTTCCACCCCCCCATTAACATTATAGGATTTTAAAGGAGAAGAAAAAAAAGAAAAAAAATGAAAAAGAAAGGAAAAGAAGAGGAAAACCTAGTAGGAGGTATCCTCGTCCAGGCTGTCGAGTGATCCAAACACAGGAGAGTAGATTAAGAGGAGGTCAGGAGAAAGAGAGCCCGAGGGGTATTGCCAACAAGCAAGCCATAAGTGTTGGAGAGTGGGGAGACCCTGCTTTTCCTCAACAACTGTCCACAGCTATAAAGAAGTTTTGGCACCCAATGGGGAAAAAGGATTTTCCAACCCCCTGTACCGATTATCTATCCAAGGGGAATCCCATTTCTCTTAGCCACGGCCCCCACACTCTTCTAAATCTACCATAGTTTCCCTGCTTAATAAAGGCCACCCTTTCACACCATATCAGAGCGTTGATTGTTTCAACCCAGTTTTCAACAGATGGCGGGGCATGCGCTTGCCATCTCTGAGCTATCAGCTTCCGAGCTTGGAATAAACACCTAAGTACACTTTCCATAGCTCCTGGAGGAATTCTATGGTCTTCCATACCTCCTAACAAGCAGGTTATAGCCTCCGGCTCTAAGGAAGTTTTAAAAATTTTGTTAATCCTGTTTATCACTTCTGTCCAGTATCTAAAAAGCTTCGGGCATCTCCAGAACATATGAATAAGATCCCCAGATGTCTTGCACCTGGGGCATTCATCACTCTGCTTCCAACCTAAAAAAAACATTTTTTTAGGGGTATGGTAAACCCGGTGCAATAGAAATAAATGGGACAATCTCTGTGCTGGAGCGATTGACACCAATGTCCCTCTATATAAGATATCGTTCCATTGCTCCGAGGTTAGCAACCCAATATCTTTTTCCCATCTTTCTCGGCTATTAGACACCCCACTTTGGCTTATAGATTTAGTGCCGAGTTGGTCATATAGTACCGAGATTTGGCCTTTCGTGATATTCGTTTGAATTGTCTTAAGAAGCACAGGAATGTGTGTCCTAATCATTGGGTAAGCCTTAAACTGGGTCTGGAGGGCATGTCTGATCTGTAAATAACTAAAAAAAGTTTTGTTTGGTACATCATATTCTTCTCTCAGTTTCGAAAACGTTTTAATAAGGTTGCCCTCATACATATGTAGAAGCCGTGTTATTCCTTGACTCTCCCAAATTCTGGGAATTTCTAAATCTTTAAGTTCCATTAGGTTCTTATTGTGCGAAAGGGGAGCAAACTCAGTTATCCCAATATAGCCCAACAAAGCTTTCGTAGTCCGCCACACTTTGTTAATTAGCCTTATAGTCGGGCATTGGTAGACAAATGAGTTTGCCTCCAGGGCTTCTATTAGAATTTTATGTGGGGCCCTTAATAGCATTAACCTAAAGCAGTTATTACCAAAATTTAGGTTGCCACAGCCCGCTAATTGCTGTAACTGAGCCGCCAGGAAATATGATCTTGGATGTGGAACCGCCATCCCCCCTTCCTTCACCGGGAGCTGCATCGTCTGCAATCTGATTCTGGACTGGCCTCCCTTCCACATTAACTCCCTAAATAATGTTTCAAATCGTTTAAACCATATTTGGTTTAACCAGATTGGAGAGTTGTGTAGCACATATAGTATCTGGGGGAGCCAGATCATTTTTATCAGGTTGCATCTCCCAGCTACAGAGAGGGGGAGCCGGTTCCAAGTGTCTTTTTTTAATTTCAGTTTTAACAATAGTGGAGCTATATTGTTACTGGTGTACTCCTTAGCCTCGCTAGTGATCCAAACCCCTAGATACTTCAGTTTTGATGTAATTCTCAGCTGGGGTATCTCGGCAATTGTCTGTTCCCCTATTGGATCTATTGGAAGTAAAGCCGATTTATCCCAGTTGACAATTAGTCCCGAGAACCTTCCAAATTCCTTTACCATACGGACCACTGGAGCCAGCGAACTATCCACATCTCCTAAGAAAAACAAGACATCGTCCGCGTAGAGCGATATTCTGTCTTCCTCCGCGCCCCTTCTAAACCCCAGTATATCTTTGTTTAGTCTAGCTTTAATAGCAAGAGGTTCCATTGCCAATGCAAACAAGAGTGGGGAGAGGGGACAACCCTGTCTCGTTCCTCTTTCAAGTTTGAATATATCTGAGGCTTCACCGTTTATTTTTATTTTGGCTCTTGGTTCGTTATATAAGAGTTTAACCCACTTGGTAAATATTGGACCAAATCCAAAACTTTCCAATACCTTCCATAGGTATGGCCATTCGATGCTGTCAAACGCTTTGGCAGCATCCAAAGCCAACAAAGCTCTAGGCCTATCGATGTCAGTGGGAATCTGGATATTTAGGAAAGCTCTTCTGATGTTTATGCTAGTTGACCTGTTCGGGATGAACCCTGATTGGTCAGAATGGATAAGGCTCTCAATGCACCCTTTTAAACGGTTTGCCAGTACCTTGGCAAGGATTTTTGCATCTGTACAGAGCAATGAAATTGGGCGATAAGAGGAAGGGTCTAATTTATCTTTTCCCTCCTTATGGATTACCACAACCGTTGCCTCCATCATAGAGGACGGTAGCTGTCCCTCCAGAAACGCGCTTTCCAATGTCTGAAGCAGTTCTGGAAGCAAAATTGCACCATACCGCTTATAGATCTCTATTGGGAGACCGTCAGGGCCAGGCGATTTATGGTTAGACATCCCCTCCATCACCAGCCGGAGTTCCTCCAATGTAACAGGGGACTCCAATTTCTCCCTATCGTCGTCTGACAGAGTTGGAACCGGAGTTCCACAAAAAAAGGACTCCATACCTTCACTTCCTCCCTTGGATTTGTAAAGAGATTTATAAAAATCATAGAATACATGTCCTATCTCCCTACTCTCAGTACGAATATCTCCTGCAGGGGCCCTGATTGCTACAATATTAGAAGAGGAAGAGTTGGCCTGTATCAGCATGGACAACACTCGTCCAACTTTCTCCCCTTCCCCAAATTGGGTTTGTCTCTGAAATATTTGATGATTCTGTGCTTTCCTCATAGTCACCATTCTATAAACCTCTTGCTTGTCCAGCCACTCTTTTTGGGTGTTTAGAGACGGGGCATCGATATATCGTTGTTCGGCCACCATCGCTTCACTCCTTAGATCCTCCTCCCATGCCCTGGACTCTTTGCGCACTCTGGCCACACTCTGAATCAACAAGCCCCTTAAGTAGGCCTTCAGCGAGTCCCAGACCACTCCAGACTTTGCCGAGCCTGAGTTTATTTGCACGTATTCCTTCAGGCTATTAAGAAGTACCTGTGGTTCGCCCAGCAACTCAAGCCAGCATGGGTTAATTTTCCATTCTCTTGGAGAAATTCTCACGTTTGTCCTAATAACTAAGTCCAAAGGTGAGTGGTCCGAGACCCCCCTTGGCCCGTACTCTACCTTCTCAACCAAATCCATTACCAACTCATTGCCCAGGGCCAAATCGATTCTCGACAGGGTAGAATAGGATCTAGAAAAACAAGAGTACTGTCGGATATCAGGATGGCGAGTGCGCCAGATGTCCAATAGTCCTGTCTCGTCTAGGAATTGGGTCAATCGGCTCACTTGTTCTAGCTTTGGTTCGTGTGTCAGAGGGAATCTGTCATAGGCTCTATCTAGAACTTCGTTGTAGTCGCCTACCGCAATCAGGGGGATATCGTTTTTATCAAGCATAAATTCGACCAGCCTCTGAAGGATGTCAAATTTAAAGGGGGGGGGGATATAAATGTTAGCTAGTACAAATGGCCTGTTCCCGATAGAGCAGGCCAGAAATATGTACCGACCTTGATCATCGATCCAGCTTTTCTCACAGGTAAATGGCACATCCTTTCCCACCATTATGCTCACCCCCCTCGAATAAGAGGAGTGAACTGAATGATAGCGAAATGGAAATTTCCGTGAGCCCAACTGGGCCATTGTATCTTTAGTAAGATGTGTCTCCTGTAGGCAAAGTATCCCCGGCCCCCTCCCGTCCATTGACGCTAATACCAAGGCTTTCTTAATGGGGTCCCCCAGTCCACGTACGTTCCATGATCTAACCCTCAATGCCATAGACTGTAGAGAAGCGAGCAATTATAGAGAGTAGCAAAAGTAGCAAAAGTAGAGATAGTAGATAGAGAGCCACCCCTTCTGGTCTCCCCCTCCCCTCTCTCTCTCCCACCCTCCCCCCTCCCCCCCCCTCCAGACAGCCATGCAGGCTACAACTCCTCCTTTTTCCTGTATTAATTAAGATAACTCCCTTTCTCAAAACACCCTCCCAGCTTCCTCCCCCCCAGCCCCCCCTCCCTCTCCCCCAAACCCCCCTCCCTCTCCCCTCCCCCCCCTGCCCACCTGGGCTCCCCCGTGGGGCTACACCTGTGGCCTCTCCTCTCCCATCTTCCCACAACCATACTCTCATTCTTACACTCATACGTCTCTTGCCCTCTATTGAGGTGCAAAGATCTCCACCCTCCCCCCCCATCAATTAAATCAAAATCAGATTATGGCTAAGTGTAACACCTCAAATCAAGTATAACTTTTAAGAATGCAGAAAAACAAACCTAAATAGAACTTAAATAGAGTATAAAAGTGACAATTGATACATAGTGCCCCCCCCCCCCCAAGCCAAAAAAAAAAAAAAAAAAAAAAAAAGGGAAGGGAAAAACCCCCCTTCGTTAATAAATATTAAGTGCAGTTCATCTTATAATGCAAGTTTTCTTGTGCTGATTTTCCTTGTGAAAACAACCTAAGACAAAAAGTGAAGGACAAGTAAGTCCAAATACACGTGCGTCTAATAAGTAAAAAGTAATTAAAATCAATGTAAACTACCCCCCTCAAAAAAAAAAAAAAAAAGGGGGGGGGAAGAAGAAGAGGGGCAAAAAGAAGACCCCATATTAAGTAATAAGTGCAATTCATCGTGTAGTGAAATTTATCTGATGCTAAATTTTCTTGTGAAAATGATCTAAAATAGAAAAAAAAAAAAAAAATTTTTATCTAAAAAAAAAAGGATTAAAAAAAGGGGGTATCTATATGGACTTTCTGTGCACCTAACAAGTGAAAAAATTATTAAAGTCAATATAGAGTCTCCCCTCCCGAAGGGAAGGAAGGACGGCTCTCCCCCAAAAAAAAAAAAAAAAAAAAAAAAAAAAAAAAGGGGGGGGGGAGAGAGGAGGATAAACAGCTATGTAAGTGACTATAGATCCTTGGAGTTTGCTTCCAGCCACTTTATCCCCTCTGCCGGGGAATTAAAGAAAAAGGTCCTGCCCAGGGCTGTAACCCGTAGGCGGGCTGGGTACTGTAAGGCGTATACCACCTTGTGCTGTTGTAAGGTGCGCTTTATTGGTATAAATTCGGCCCTGCGCTTTTGTAGGTCAGGAGAAAAATCGGGGTAAAATGAAATTCTAGCTCCCTTATACATGATATCTCCCATTCCCCTAGCTCTTTGGAGGAGAGTGACTTTATCACCATAGTAAAAAAACTTGAAAAGTAATGGTCTAGGCCGCTCTCCTTCCTGCGGGGGTTTAAAGGGCACACGGTGCGCCCTCTCAATAGAGAAAAAAGACGAGAAAGTAGCAGGGCCAAAAATCTCCTTAAGCCAGCCGTCCATGAAGGCTACAGTATTGGGCCCCTCGCTCCGTTCTGGTAGACCGATCACCCGGACATTATTCCTTCGGAGCCTATTCTCAATTTCATCCATTTTTGCTGCTTGTTGTTTCGTTTTCTCCTGTAGGCCTCTGAGTTCATTTTCAAATGGATATAAAGTATCTTCAACTGTACTCACTCGTTCTTCAAGGGTAGTAACCCTTTCAACAGTTTTACGCATGTCTTGATGTATTGAGACAAGCTCTTCTCTCAGAGTTTTTAGCTGGTTATCAAAGCCCACCATAAACTCTTTACAGTCATTGACTGCCCGCAGCACGTCTTTCAATGTTGGCTCTTCTGCTAGCCCCGGGGCGGGTGGGGTAGTAGTGTCCAATACTCCTTGTCCAGCTAGTGCAGACACAGTCGCATGAACCCCCCCCCCAGACCCTTTAATAGTATTCATAGTGTTCGGGCCTTTGATTGCATTTGAATTTATGGGGTTGGACGGTTTAGAGACTGCTGCCCCCAGACTTTTCCTAGCCCCTGATGGTGCTGCAGAGCTCTTGGACTGTGTTGCTGGGGGTGATGGTGATGGGCCTCTTTTAGTAGGTGATTGAGGAATAGCCTGAGAAGGATGAAAAAAGCGCTCCAGCTTAGCTGCTGCAGCCTGGCTACCTTTATCCTTTCCCTTAGCGGACCGTGTGGTCGGGGCACCCTCTATATGTTGCTGATCCTCAGCCCCGCGTTTACTAGTCATAGTGAACATATTGGGGAAGAGAAAAGAGGAGAAAATATAAAATGGAGTGACCCCCAAAAAAAAAAAAAAAAAAAAAAAAAAGGGGGGGGGGGGGGGTGACAAGACTTCTAAGAGCCCCTATTGGCCAGCAGTTGTAGTCCTTAATAAACACAGTCTGTTATTACCACAAGGATTAAAAGCCGATCTGTCAATCCCCCTCTTTAAAGTTAATTTAAGCAACACACTGTGAAAATATGCAATTTTGTTATGTGCGTTTTTTTTTTTTTTTCCGCCCTGTACCACCCAAAAAGGAGGGGGGGGGGGACGGTCTCCAAACTTGCAATCCTCCTTAGCTTTGGCTATTAGGCTATTCAGGCTTTTTTGAAGGGGAAAAAATCCACATCCCCCTTCTTGCAGAAAACAGAGAGTTAATGGGAGGGATGCACCCAAAATCAGCAAAAGTTCTAGTACATGAAACACCAGTAGACCCTGGGAGCCACAAGGAAGCCTCAAGTTCTTATCCCTGCATGCCGCAACAGCAACTGTTGTCTTACCAGTACCCCCGCATGTGGTGTGACAGTCCTCTGTAGGCTCCGGTGGCGACTCTGGCGTCGACAGCCGTTCTCCTCCGTTCTCCTCCGGTTCAGCTCCCCGGCTTCTGGTCTGTACAATGAGGAGACTCGCTCGTTCTACAGGGACCCGTAGTCTCGCGAGATCTCGGAAGTCAGGTGGTGTCGGGCAGCTCTGCCTACCTGACACTCCTCCGTGTAGTGTAGTGAACCGGCTCCGTCCAGGCAAGAACACGCAGCCAGGGAACACAGCTGCAAACACACTCCGGCTACTCCAGGCTCCAGCCGGGCATCAGAAACTAAGGTGAGATATGGCCTTAAAGCTGCGGCTTTCAGGGATAGGGATCCGTTTTTAACGATAGGGCATCGGCATGGTTTTCACAGAGGGGAGGGGGAGAGTGGAAGTCCATATACGCTCACATCTCTACTCACACTCTCACTCTAGCTCTCACTCCCTCCTGCATCCGGCCACGCCCCCCCAAGAACATATTTATGATTGTATGGCAACTCTTAGTGAAAAAACAGACAGAACATTTTTTCAGGTGAATCGAACTTTTGAAATCTTCGAAAGGTATTTATATGAAGCTGCTGGTCAAAGCTGAAATATTTATTTGGGAGGTGTTGGAAATGTATCACTATATATAGCTGCATAACAAACAGGTTCTCTAGGTTACACGTGTTTTGTAAACTCCATGGAGATTCAATGACCTAAGACCTATAATCCCTGTGAGGTAAACAGAATGAGCTGTCATCAATTCACGACTTTCAATCTCAACAACAGAGAATAATAGAAACGCTATATATTTCTACTGTGCAATGTATGTAAATGACTCATCCACTTCACCGGCGACCGAATCATAAAACAAAACAACACAGGACAGCGATGACAGGAAAGCCAATAGTCACATCTGGTGCTGGAGATTATCTTTTGGCTCAAGGTACCGTGGTTCAAAGGCAGCTGGCTGGGCACCCAAGAAGCCCAGTTAAAACCTGCTTTTTTAATTATTAATTATGCCTGTGCTTTGGTGTACAATTAGCAGATAAAAGCTCTCATAATAAAGCAGAGTTTAAAGGCAAATCTTTAAACAACAAATAACAGGATCATAATGAACATGCGAACATAATGCTTACATAATACTGGGAACTTTACTGCAGGAAGTAAGAATGTAAAAATAGAGCAAGCATGTAACCAGCTTTAACATGAACTTCATTCATTTCGCGATACCCAAAGAAATCAAAAGGATGGCTGTATTTTTTACCAAAAAACAGTGTGCACCTTCACATATACAGGAGAAACTCGAAAAATTTGAATATCGTGCAAAAGTTCATTTATTTCACTCATGCAACTTTAAGGTGAAACTAATATATGAGATAGACTCATTACATGCAAAGCAAGATAGTTCAAGCCGTGATTTGTCACAATTGTGATGATTATGGCTTACAGCTCATGAAAACCCCAAATCCACAAACTCAGAAAATGTAAATATTGTTAAAGGTGCCGTATTCTAGGCTCAGTGTCCCACTCTAATCAGCTAATTAAGCCATAACACTTGCAAAGGGTTCCCTGAGCCTTTAAATGGTCTCTCAGTCTGGTTCAGTAGGAATCACAATCAAGGGAAAGACTGCTGACCTGACAGTTGTGCAGAAAACCATCATTGACACCATCCATAAGGAGGGAAAGCCTCAAAAGGTAAAAGAAGTTGGATGTTCCCAAAGTGCTGTATTAAAGCACATTAATAGAAAGTTATGTGGAAGGGAAAAGTGTGGAAGAAAAATGTGCACAAGCAGCAGGGATGCCCGCAGCCTGGAGAGGATTGTCAGGAAAAGGCCATTCAAAAGTGTTGGGGACTTTCACAAGGAGTGGACTGAGGCTGGAGTCAGTGCATCAAGAGCCACCACACACAGACAGATCCTGGACACGGGGTTCAAATGTCGTATTCCTCTTGTCAAGCCACTCCTGAACAACAAACAACGTCAGAAGTGTCTTACCTGGGCTAAAGAAAAACAGACCTGGTCTGTTCTCAGTGGTCCAAAGTCCTCTTTTCTGATGAGAGCAAATTTTGCATCTCATTTGGAAACCAAGGACCCAGAGTATGGAGGAAGAATAGAGAGGCACACACTGCAAGATGCTTGAAGTCCAGTGTGAAGTTTCCACAGTCTGTGTTGATTTGGGGAGCCATGTCATCTGCTGGTGTTGGTCCACTGTGCTTCGATAAGTCCAGGGTCAACCCAGCCGTCTACCAGGAGATTTTGGAGCACTTCATGCTTCCTTCCGCAGACGAGCTCTATGGGGATGCTGACTTCATTTTCCAGCAGAACTTGGCACCTGCCCACACTGCCAAAAGTTTCAAAACTTGGTTCAATGACCGTGGAATTACTGTGCTTGATTGAACAGCAAACTTGCCTAAACTGAACCCCATAGAGAATCTATGGGGCATTGCCAAGAGAAAGATGAGAGACATAGGAACGAACAATGCAAGTTGCAGTCAGAGTAGCCTTTTTATTTGTATTTTTTATTACAGATTCAACGATTCACTTGTTTTAGCCATATCTGACTTTCTACAAAATGGGTAAACCCTTGTTATTGTACCACTTCTGAGTCCCTGGACTAGGGGTATTCCGACCTATGAGAGATGGAGATGTACCTGAACATCATGAAAGAAATCAAAGATCACTGGGGTTTGGCGCCCTTTTCTTTTCATTTTGTTTAATCACCTCAGCTCTAGAAGGTTTTACCCCCTTCATAGCTAGGCTACTTTTAGATATTCAGCACGGTAATCCTTTAACTGGCAATTGCATCCTAATGCTATACTGTACCCAAATGAAATTGTTGTAATTTTTTCACACAAATAGGTCTCTCTTTCGGTGGTATTTGATCACCACTTTTTTTTTTTTTTTACCCACCATTTAAAAAAAAAAAATTGAAAAAAATAAAAAAACAATTTTTGACTCTGGTATATGACAGATACAATAAAATCGAATTTCTTCATTAATGTAGGCCAAAATGTATTCTGTCACATATCGTGGAAGGAGGCCATCAGTGCTGCGGGAAGCACCAGGGGGCCTGGCAGCAGATGTAAGGGGATTCTGGAGAGCAGTGGCAGCATGGTTACATTTAGTGGAACAAAGTAGCTGTATTTTCTTCCACTTGCAGCAGCTGAGGAGAAGCAATCTTTCAGCTGAGGAGAGAAGAGAAGTGAGGTCAGCAACCCCGATCTGCCTGTCGCTAATGCCTCCTGCTGCTGCAAAGTCCCCAATGAGAAGAGAGAGACAGGGAAGAAGAGCTGCTGCAGATGGACAGAGCGCTGGATCCTGATCAGGCTTAGGTAAGTGTTTAAGGGGGGGGGGGGGGTTGGGTCTAGGGATACCTTAATGTAGAGAATGTATTAAAGGTATGAAAACCTTTTTACTTTGAAATCACTTTAAGCCCTGCATAACGGGGAGACCTTTGGGCCCCTGAATCGTATTGGATGTTTGTTGTCCATTCTGTGGTTATTTACTGAACCAATAAATCCAATGATAGACACTTGGACTGTTTGGTGCAACAGTAGAAAGACTACCCAACTAAGTTGAATCCTAATTTTCAAGGGGCCCCCACAAGCCTTTTTGCTCCACGGAGAACTTTTTTTTCTGTTGGTAGAGCATGCATATCCAGCACCTTTAAATTTGTAAGTCACTTTCTAAATAAAAGAGGAACTTTATTTAGCAGCTTCAAGTAGTGTAGTTGCTGACATAAACACATACTTACCGACCCATGAAGTCCACTGCCGTCTTCCTGGCATCCAAAGTCTTCACATCTATTTATGTCCAAACACCACCATCGTGGATTGAGAAGCCAGCTATTATCTCCTGCTCACTCACGGCTGGCCCCCATTTTGCATGTGGGTGAGCCGACTCAGGGGAGACTGTCCTGAAGGCTCCTGGGATGTGTGACACGTATCCCAGGAAGCTGTGGTATGGGGGAAGGGGGGGGGGGGTGGACTAAGTGCAATGTCATCCTCGCCAAGGTAGACAATGCCCTCATAACTGAGATCCGAGATCCGTGTTGGGCAAAGCACTCAACTTCCTAATCTAGGCGGAGGTAATGACTGGCTGAAGCTGGTAGAAGTAAAGACACTAATAAAAAATAAATAAAAAATAAAGCACATCAAAGACCCAGGCACTGATGCTTAATTTGGCAATCTGTTGTGTGGGATTTGTCAAGCGAATTTGATGCGTTTAGAGCACCTCTAAAAAGTGTTATTGTTTCGGACCACTGGGGTAATATCCCTTCAATTCCTGTCCCATTGAAGCATCACAAAGCTAGAGGGAATCTCCTGAAGTGAGGGAAATTTCCATCTTAGAGACAGTTGTCCCTGAAGCTGGTGACCCCATTGGAAGATCTTCCCTTGCTTCGTATTCTGGGGCACATCAAAAATGTTGGTTTTCCCTCAGTTATAGTCATCACCAGTTCAGATAAAGTGGTGACTAAGACAATGGGGACACAGGGTCCAACACTCCCCAACTTTATTAAAAACAAAAAAAAAAATGAAATTTAGAGTTTTGCTTAGAGATTATGGGCCAGATTCAAGTAGATGGGCGTATTTGTGGGCGGGCGCAACGTATTTGATTAACGTTACGCCGCTGCAAGTTTATCAGGCAAGTGCTTTATTCACAAAGCACTTGCCTGTAAAGTTGCGGCGGCGTAGCGTAAATCACCCAGCGGAATTCAAATTCAGCGGGTAGGGGGCGTGTTTCATTTAAATGAAGTGCGTCCCCACGCCGAACGAACTGCGCATGCGCCGTCCCTAAAATATCCCGGCGTGCATTGCTTTAAATGACGTCGCAAGGACGTCATTGGTTTTGACGTGGACGTAAATGGCGTCCAGCCCCATTTACGGACGAGTTACGCAAACGACGTAAAATTTTCAAATTGCGACACGGGAACGACGGCCATACTTAACATTGATACGCCACCTAGGGGGCATGTTTATCTTTAGGCGGCGTATCTCTTACAGAAACAGAGTATCTTTACTGCGACGGGCAAGCGAACGTTCGTGAATCGGCGTAACGACTCATTTGCATATTCTACGCCAAACTCAATGGAAGCGCCACCTAGCGGCCAACGTAAATATTGCACCCTAAGATACGACGGCGCAGGCCGTCGTATCTTAGGCATGTTTAAGTGCATCTCAGTTTGAGCATACACTTAAACATACGACGGGCTTAGATTCGGAGTTACGTCGGCGTATCTACTGATACGCCAGCGTAACTCTTTGTGAATTTTTCTTTGAAAAAAAACTTGTTTTCAAAATGTTTAATTCAATTTTCCAATAGTGGAGTCAAATCGACAACGGTTTTTACTGTAGTGACAAGAAAAATTGAAGGATAGAAAAAAAAAATTCCTCGAACTATTGAAATTCTAAAAGTGAATGTGGTTTTAGTTTAGGAAATATTTTATTTAACGAAATATGAAGTTGAACGTATAATTCAAAACACGGTCATGGCAATCATACTAATAATTTTAGGGTCTTCATATTGGTCCATAATGGTCCGACAAAACGATTTTCCTACATGTATGTATCAATGTTTTAACAAAATTCTGCTGGTATATGACGAGCTTTAGATGGGCAGTTTCAGAGTCCATTATAATTTAATTAAAGCTGAACTCCGGGCAAACAGCTAAATTTACAGTTGAAATACATCTATGGGAACTGAGGTGCTCAATAGTCTTTGCCATTCTGAATAGAATCCGTACGGCTCTTCTAAGGAGATCATTACACCGGACGCAATACACTCCTCCCTGTAGTCGATCTGACCAGCAAGAGAGCTTCAGCCGCCAAAGTAGAGCTTATTTGCTTACGTGGGATCGGAGGTCTACCAGGACACATAGAAGATATGAATCTTTCGACCTTGCTAGCTTGTTGAACTGATGGATATTTTCTAGATACTTTGATATGAGCCAGCTACCAAACATTTACTTAGAAAGAGCTGCAAGTAAAAACGAATGTTGCCACTGTGTATTAGCATGTCACAGATTACCGTATTTATCGGCGTATACCGCACACTTTTTTGCCCTGAAAATCAGGGCAAAATCGTGGGTGCGCAGTATATGCTGATACCCGCTTTCCCGGACCGAGTTTGAATACTGCGCCGGCATATACCGAGCGCAATACACTCGTGTATCGTCGGCCAGTCTCGGCTCCTCTCGCGCTGACGTCCTGGACGTACAGGACGTCAGCGCGAGAGTTGCCGAGCCTGCCCGACGATACACGAGTGTACTGCGCTCGGTATATGTCGGCGCAGTATTCAAACTCGGCGCGGGAAACGAGCGGGGAGGACGCCGCAGAAGGACGCCGAACCCGACGAAGAGGACACCCGAAGCCGCAGACGGACGCCGGACCCGACGAGGCCGCCGATAGACGCCGCGCAAGACACCAAAACTGTAAGTACAAAAAATCTTTTTTTTCCCACAGGAATTGGGGCAACTTTAGGGGTGCGCGCTATACGCGGGAGCGCACTATACCACGATAAATACGGTACTTCCTGGAAAGGATCTTTTAATCTGAAAGTACAAATGAGGAGCAATACATTTTGCTTTAGGAGACAAATTTAAAGCGGAGCTCCACCCTAAAGTGGAACTTCCGCTCATCGGATTCCTCCCCCCCTCCGGTGCCACAATTGGCACCTTTTTTTGGGGGGGGGAGAGAGGGGAGAGGTATCCTTTCCCACCCCGGGAATCTGGCCACGGCAGTGACGTCACCGCGGGGCTCCCTACTCCCCTGGCCCCCGGGCTAATAGGAGAGAGGAGCAGGGCCTCGCGCATGCGCAGTAGGGTTTCTGGCGTGAAGCCGAAAGGCTACACTGCTGGGTTCCCTTACCTGCAATGGTGACGGCAGTGTAGCCTTTCGGCTTCACCCCGGGAACCCTACTGCCCACATCGAGGGACAGCAGGACAGGCAAGTGTCCATTTATTAAAAGCCAGCAGCTACACATACTGCTTTTATTTTATTTTTTTCCCGGACCTCCTCTTTAATTTAGGATCTAGCTTAAAGTGTTACTAAACCCAGGACCCTACATTCACTACATCTGGTCTCCCACAGTACACAGAACATGGAAATGCAATAGTTTTAGTAAATATAAATTGCTTAATACCTTTTCTCATCAGCAGTTAGACCAGTCTTGTGACTTATATCAGTGTCTGGTTAAAGCTTGTAGGAAGACACTGCTTATTGGCCCTGTGCTGATCACATGCACTCTCCCAAAAAAAAAAAAACTCTCTAGCAATACACACTAAACTGAGCATTTATAGCTTGCCCCAAGCCTCTGTCTTATCAGGAAATGATTTGGGGACAGTAAAAGAAGGGGGGGATCAGAGAAGACAGGATCAAACAGCCTTTATACACAATACAGAGGATTAACCGCTTAGGCTCCATAGTGAGTATAACAAGCATGCTTTACTGCATATAAAGACTGATTTTACTTTTATGGGTTAGTAACACTTTAAGTGAAGGACCTTGCTTAGGCTGATGTCAGATAGGTGATTCTGCCTCTAGAGACAAATTGCCAGTGGCATGACCGCTAAAGACGCGGTCTGTTTGTTCCTATGGAATCACTCCCTCTGTAGCCAGATGCAGCAAGAGGTCACTGTCGCTAGGCTCTGCTGAATCTCAATTACTAGCAATGAGAGCGACATCTTTCTGCTTGAGCTTCAATATGCAGCAAAACACCCACAGGAAAAAAATAAGCAGCCTACTAGAAATCCTGCTGCTTGAAATTCAACAATTTAAGTTGCCTGTCTAACATCAGCCTTAAAAGTAGCACCAATATAAAACGTGCTCTGACTACTTCTTACACATTTGGAAATGATGAGTAAAAAACGGTCACATGCTTAGACTTTTGCAGACGGCTGTCTGGAATAGAAGACACAGAGGTCACAAAACGCACTGAGCGGCTGTTAGTTTATTTTGCTAAATGAAAGGGAGCCTGGTTTTAACAAGATATCACTGCTTCTGTAGAGGCTGTGCTTGATCAATCCCATCTCACAATGTCTAGGTATTTCTCAAGCTTGTCCTGTCATTTAGGCTCCAAAACGTACATATTAACCACTTAAGGACCGGACCAATATGCTGCTAAATGATCCAAGGGGTTTTTACAATTCGGCACTGCGTCGCTTTAACAGACAATTGCGCGGTCGTGCGGCACGGCTCCCAAACAAAATTGGCGTCCTATTTTCCCCACAAATAGAGCTTTCTTTTGGTGGTATTTGATCACCTCTGCGGTTTTTTTTTTTTGCGCTATAAACAAAAATAGAGCGACAATTTTGAAAAAAAAATGCAATATTTTTTACTTTTTGCTATAATAAATATCCCCCAAAAACATATAAAACATTTTTTTTCCTCAATTTAGGCCTATACGTATTCTTCTACCTATTTTTGGTAAAAAAAAAAAAAAAAAAAATATCGCAATAATCGTTTATCGGTTGGTTTGCGCAAAATTTATAGCGTTTACAAAATAGGGGATAGTTTTATTGCATTTATTATTTTTTTTTTTTTTTACTACTAATGGCGGCGATCAGCGATTTTTTTCGTGACTGCGACATTATGGCAGACACTTCGGACAATTTTGACACATTTTTGGGACCATTGTCATTTTCACAGCAAAAAATGCATTTAAATTGCATTGTTTATTGTGAAAATGACAGTTGCAGTTTGGGAGTTAACCACAGGGGGCACTGTAGGAGTTAGGGTTCACCTAGTGTGTGTTTACAACTGTAGGGGGGTGTGGCTGTAGGACTGACATAATCGATCGAGTCTCCCTATAAAAGGGATCACTCGATCGATGCGCCGCCACAGTGAAGCACGCGGAAGCCGTGTTTACATACGGCTCTCCCCGTTCTTCAGCTCCGGGTATCGATCGCGACAGAGCGGCAATAACTGAATAGCCGCGCCGTCGTCCCGGATCGCTCCCTGCGGGAATCCGACTGCCACATGTAGCGGGGGGGGGGGGTCCCGATCGGAACCTCCCGACCCGTGGAAAGGCAGGGACGTACAGGTACGCCAATGTGCCTGTACGTGCCATTCTGCCGACGTATATCTACATGCGGCGGTCGGGAAGCGGTTAATGTGCCAAGCCAGGAAAACTTTCCAAAATGTGCAGCTCTGACAACACAGAAAGCACCCAACTGTCATTGGACCAAAGCGGTCACAAGATAAAAAAATTAAAAGTAATATATGACACACACACACACACACACACACACACACACACACACACAACAAATATATATATTTTTGAAGGGTTTATTTTAAAGTAAATTTTGATATTCCTGCCCCAAAGAAAAAATGCTGAAAAAGTAAAAATGCTTTCATAAATATACTGTATATTTTAACCACTAATGCCCTGTACACACGATCAGTTCATCCGATGAAAAACAGACTGATGGATTTTTTCCATCAGATATCCCATGAAGCTGAGTTTCATCAGTCGTGCCTACACACCATCAGTTAAAAAACCGATCGTGTCAGAACGCGGTAACGTAAAACACAACGACGTGCTGAGAAAAATGAAGTTCAATGCCTCCTAGCATGCGTCGACTTGATTCTGCGCTTGCGTGGTTTTTTAACCGATGGGCGTGCCCACAGACAATCGTTTTTTCTATCGGTTTTTTAACCATCAGATCATTTTAAAACAAGTTCTACGTTTTTTCACTGATGGATAAAAAACCGATGGGGCCCACACACACACGATCGATTCATCTGATGAAAATGGTCCATCAGACGAACCGATCGCGTGTACGCGGCATTAGTGTTTTAAAAAAATAACAAAAATTTCAGGCATACCCCACTTTTAAGTACACAATGGGACCACAGCATGTATGTAAAATTAAAAAAAAAACGTACTTAAAGTGAAGCAATACCTTTTTTTCACTTCTCAATGCATGTACTGTATTGCAATAATCATTTACAGGCATAACTAAGCTGGCCGACCCAAAAAAATCGCATAAACCAGGAGCAGTGAGATGTTAAGCTGACCAAGATTTTCCATAGATGCCAATGTGTCCGTACTCGTGAGTGAATGTAAAGTGAGGGTACGTAAAGCAGGGTATTCCTGTACTTACCTCTTCAGCTCTCCTGCCCCCTTCCTCCTGTCAAGTACCCCCACAGCAAGCAGCTTGCAGCTGAGCTGCAGCTCTGTGTGTCCATTCAGACATGGAGCTCCATTCGGCCCCCTCTCTCTCCTGATTGGCTAACTGACTTCCAATGTCGCCGCTTCTTTTTTTTATCCAATCAGGAGGGAGAGTCTCAGACGAGGGACTCATGGACATTGCTGGACAGAGATGGGGCTCAGGTAAGTATTAGGGGGTGCTGGGGAGGCTGCTGCACACAGAAGGCTTTTTATCTTAATGCATTAAGAAAAAAAAAAAAAACTTTCCTCCTTTACAACCCCTTTAAAGTGATTGTAAATGATCACCTTGTAAAACAATCCATTCAGTTTAAAATAGAAATGAAAGTCAAAACATTTTTATATAGATAAAAAAAAAAAATACATTAGTGATCACATTCCCTCTGTTCTCAGCTGCATAAGAGCTGGGGGGGGGGGGAGCAGTACACTGGCTTCCCAGTGAATGGCTGTGCAGCAGGAGCATGTCAGGACAAGTCTGATCATTGGAAGAAAGCCCACAGATTTGCCAGCATAGCTAGAGAACTGACCACGGTGGGTTCTCCTGCTTAGTGTGGTCAGTTTTTAATAACCGGTAGGAACACCATGAATTTCACATAAAAGGAAGCAATACAAAGAGAACAGGATACTTTCTCACACAAGAACATGGTGCAGCAGGCACATAGCAGGAATATGAAGTTTTGGAGTAACAAACGCTTTAAGGTCCGCCCTATAGCATTTTTACTGCTATAGGGTGGCACCTGTGTGTCGGATCACGTATAAATACTCACATCATCCGACACTTCCAGGTAGGGGCAGGAATGCGCTTGCTTTCGCTGTGATTACACACTGCGGAAGCGGTTTGGCCGGGGCATGGTACCTGGTGTCCTCCAGCACCCGCCGATCAATGGGCAGAGGAAGAGGACTGCAATCTGCCTATGTAAACAAGGTATGTCGCCATTCTGACAGGAGGGAAGGGATGGAAATTGTGTCCCTGCAAAGCAGGAAATAAATTCCATCTCTTCCCCTAGTAAAAGCACATCACACAGTATAGCAAAACACTGGCTAGGCACACATTTAACCCTTTGAGCGCCCTAGATGTTTAACCCCTTCCCAGCCAGTGTCATTAGCACAGTGACAGTAATTCTATTTTAGCACTGATCACTGTATTAGTGTCACTGGTTCCCAAAGTGTCAAAAGTGTTAGTTAGTGTCAGAATGTCTGCCGCAATATTGAAGCCCCGCTATAAGTTGCTGATCACTGCCATTACTAGTAAAAAAATCATTCATACATATAAATTTATGAAGAAATTTGCTTTATTTCTATTTTGTATTGGACATTACTATATATATATATATATATATATATATATATATATATATATATATATATATATATATATATATATATATATATATATATATATATATATACATATACATATACACATATACATACACATATATATATATATATATATATATATATATATATATACACACACACACACACACACACATATATACATATACACTAAATATTCCGGAACATAATATGATATACTAAATATATATATAAAACTAAAAAGAGTATTCAATACTTTGGAGTACCCCATATGGGTACCAATGGCTTTACCAGGAATATCGGCAAACTGTCACTGCTGGATAAGTCTTTTGGCTAAGCTCTAAAATGTTCTTGCGGCTGCCCATATTTCTGAACTGTCTTTTTTAAAACTTTGCATTTTCAGTGTTTGCAAAGTTATTATTTTTAGCAGTATATCAATTCACACAAGTAGCTTCCAGCGCTCAAAACATATTTTAGATAAGAAAGCATCTCTTGTAAAAGATGACTCAAATCCCAGACTGATAGATCATTCCTCAAATGAAGGCACAACGAGTTCAGAAATTCTCATGATCTGATACCAGCAGGATAAAAGTTGAAACAAGAAACCAGCATATTTTCAGACCAGTTAAATGAAAAATCGGGTCATTTAACTGCCCTTTATGTACAATGGCCAGGTGAGAGCTTCACCGTTCTGAATGGACGTACAGGAATGTCCCTCAGAATGGGAGGCCGTGCTGCGGTGCGATCCTATGATGGCTGTGATCATCCGACACAGCCAAGCACAGATCTGGATATGGGCGCTGTAATTGGCCCTCTAGATCACATGATGGCTGTGTCCAAACACAGCCTTCACAGGGTAAACAGAGAGACGTGTCTCTGTGACAGTTCTCCCCGCTATGCCCAGTGAGAGCTCAATGCAGGGGTGAAGTATGGGAAGCAGGAGCCTCCAACAAGCTTTACGGAGATGTCAGATGTGTTTTTGCTAAATTTAGCCGGACTTGGATGTTTTTCTTCGTAAGAAAAGGCTTCCGTCTTGCCACTCTACCCCACAGCTCAGCCATATGAAGAATAGATTGTTGTCACATGTACCACACAGCCGGTACTTGCTACTCCTTTAATATTTCTGTAGGCCTCTTGGCAGCCTCCCTGACCAGTTTTCTTCTCGTCTTTTCATCAATTTTGGAGGGACATCAAGTTCTTGGTAATGCCACTGTTGTGCCAAATTTTCTCCACTTAAAGGGTCACTAAAGGAAAATATTTTTTTAGCTAAATAGCTTCCTTTACCTTACTGCAGTCCTGGTTTCATGTCCTCATTGTTCGTTTTTGGTCTGATGTTGCTGTAATTCTGCTCTGTTCTGGACACTTCCTGGTTGTCTGTTTCCTGATCACCACAGTACTGGGAGATTCTAGTTTCATTTTCCTAACCATCACTCTCTATGGCTCTGTCCAGCACAGAGGCATTAAATTACATGCAAAAACTAAGCTAGCTGCAAAAACGAAAGTGAAACTAGAGGCACATTATATGATTGATTTTTATCTATTTTTAATCATTTTTAAAAGGAATCAGTTAACTATTATGTCTCTATACCCTGTAAACAGTCATTTCAGCACAAAAAAAAAATTCCTTTAGTGACCCTTAAATGACGGTCTTCACTGTGTTCCATGGTATATCTAATGCCTTGGAAATTCTTTTGTACCCTTCTCCTGACTGATACCTTAGATCCCTCTGATGCTTTGGAAGCTCTCTGCAGGCCATGTTTTTTGCTGTAAGATGCGACTAATGGCCCTTACACACGATCCGAATATCAGACAAAAACGATCGTCCGAGGAAGAATCGTACGATTTTCGGATCGTGTGTACACTACTTTCGAGAGCCAATCACAACAGTTCATCTGATATTATTAGATCGGACAAGCACGAAATTTTTTCTTGTACGATGCCAGATCATATACGATTTTTGTTTAGTCAGTATAGTTGTCGTCCGAAAATACAAACACATTACAACACATGACATCACTTCCGATTTTTTTTTTTTTTGTCATACGAGAATTTTTCGTGACTTTAGTAACCTATTCAATTTCTACTTACTACTGAGCAAAAAAAAGTCGTACGATCTGTCGTACAATATTCGGATCATGTGTACGGGCAATAAGAAAAATGTCAGGAAAGACCTACTAGAACAGCTGAACTTTGGGGTTAATCAGAGGCACTCCAAGTGCGTACCGACTCCTATTTAACACGAGTTTGAATGCGATTTCCTAATTCTGAACACAGCTACATCCCCAGTTATAAGAGGATCTGCACGCTTATCCAACCACATTATATATTTTATTACATTTTTTTACTTCTATCCCCAAAAGATTTCAGTTTGTTTTTTAATTGAGTTGTACAGTTTTTAGGTCACATTAACCACTTAAGGACCCCTTCACGCCGATAAACGTCGGCAGAAGGGCACGGCTGGGCACAGACACGTACCTGTACGTTGCCTTTTAGAGCACAGCCGCAGGGTCGTGAGCGCTCTGCCGGTCCGAAGCTCCGTGACCGCGCCTGCGGGACCCGATCGCCGCCGGTGTCCCACGATTGGTCACAGGTGCTGAAGAACGGAGAGAGGTGTGTGTAAACACACCTTCCCTGTTCTTTTGTGTGGCAGTGACACTAATCATCTGTTCCCTTATTTGGGGAACGACGATCAATGACGTCACGCCTACAGCCACGCCCCCCTACAGTAAGAATCACTCCCTTAGGGCACACTTAACCCCTTAGCGCCCCTAGTGGTTAACCCCTTTACTGCCATTGTCATTTTCACAGTAATCAGTGCATTTTTATAGCACTTTTCGCTGTGAAAATGACAATGGTCCCAAAAATGTTTCAAAAATGTCCGATGTGCATGCCATAATGTCGCAGTCACGAGAAAAAAAAAAACGCTGATCGCTGCCATTACTAGTGAAAAAAATAATTATTACTAAAAATGCCATAAAACTACCCCCTTTTTTGTAAAATCTATACATTTTGCACAAACCAAATCGATAAACGCTTATTGCGATTTTTTTACCAAAAATAGGTAGAAGAATACGTATCGGCCTAAACTGAGGAAAACATTTTTTTTTATATTTTTTGGGGTATATTTATTATAGCAAAAAGTAAAAAATATTTTTTTTTTTCAAAATTGTCGCTGTATTTTTGTTTATAGCGCAAAAAATAAAAACCGCAGAGGTGATCAAATACCACCAAAAGAAAGCTCTATTTGTGGGGGAAAAAAAAAAGGACGCCAATTTTGTTTGGGAGCCACACCCCCCACGACCACACAATTGTCAGTTAAAGCGACGCAGTGCTGAATCGCAAAAAGGGGCAAGGTCCTTAACCTGCATATTGGTCCGGTCTTAAAGTGGTTTTATAGGGGGTTTTGTAACTTTTACCTACAGGTAAGCCTATAATAAGGCTTACCTGTAGGTATAAAGAATATCTCCTAAACCTGTACGGTTTAGGAGATATTCCCCCCCCGCAATGCGCCGCTGATTGCAGCAGCGCATGCGGAGTGGGAATCCTTGGCTAAAGGGACCTTGCCGGTTTGAAGTCTCCCGCGCGCATGCGCGGGAGTGACGACATCACCGCTACAGCCAATCACAGCGCTGGAGCGGCGATACCCGGAAGACACGCCGAGTCAAGATGACATCTCGCTCAGCGTGGACCAGGTAAGTTATATATACAACCGCTTTAAGTGGTTAAAAAGGTGGAAAAAGTTCTGAAACGATTTATCTTTGTCTCATTTTTTTACATCAGAAATCTGACATTTTAACAGGGGTGTGTAGACTTTTTATATCCACTGTAAGAGTTTACAACCACTTTAGTAGTGCTTTATACCTGCTTGGAGTTCATCTTTAAAAGGAATGTACAGTCTTTCTAAACAATCTAAAACAGGTCAATGCACAATACACAATGGACATTGTTTCCATAAATAGCTTGTAGTTATTAAAGCGGAGCTCCACCCTAAAGTGGAACTCACGCTGATCAGAACCCTCCCCCCCTCCGGTGTCACATTTGACACCTTTCAGGGGGGAGGGGGTGCAGATACCTGTCTAAAGACAGGTATTTGCACCCACTTCCGGCCACACAGCTTTGGGTTTTCTCCGGGCATGACGTCACCTCCCGTTGTGCTCTGGGAACACTCGGCTCCCAGAGCACAGCGGGAGCCAATCAGCGGCGCAGCCCAACTCGCGCATGCACCGTAGGGAACCGGGTAGTGAAGCCGGAGCGCTTCACTTCCTGGTTCCCTCACTGAGGATGGCGGGGGGAGCAGCAGAGAGACGAGCGATCGCTCGTCCTCTGCTGCGGACGGCACTGGACTCCAGGACAATGCTATAAAATTTTTTATTTTACTGCACCCACAATGTAACTATAACACAACCAATTCAATGAAACAAATGCGTGTCCCTTGTAAGAGAGAAATGCCGCGTACACACGGTCGTTTTTTGTGATGAAAAAAAACGTCATTTTTTAAAACGTCATTTAAAATGACCGTGTGTTGGGAAAACGTTGTTTTATGTCTTCTGAAAAACGACAAAAAAAAAAAAAAATTCGAACATGCTTCAATTTTTTATGTCGTTTTTTAAAACGTCGTTTTTTGTGTCATAAAAAATGATCGTGTGTAGGCTAAAACGACGTTTAAAACAACGTTTTTAAACCCGCGCATGCTCAGAAGCAAGTTATGACCAAAGCTTGAATGGAACAGAGTGCCGCCGTATGTGCTGAATGTAACCGCGCTTTGCTAGAGCATTTTGAAAAAACGATGGTGTGTAGTCAATGTAGTTTTTTAAAATGAAGTTTGAAAAACGTCGTTTTTTTTCCCATGAGAAAAAACAACGTTTTTTTTACAAGACAAAAAACGACCGTGTGTACGCAGCAAAAGAGTAGGTGCAGTGAGCCACTCAGAGTTCCCTCTAGTGGCTAATCTACAAATCTTTCCATTCTATACAAAACCAAAAACGTAAACAGAAAGAAGAAAAAAAATATATGAAAAAGCCTTCAAAATTAGTCATTACAAAAATTGTATAAAAACTCTCAAAAAACTGCAGAAAGAAATCATCAGAATTAAATAACTGATATGCAGACTTTTTATCTGTAAATTAAATATAATGTCGCTCTTTAGCAAAGTTTCAATCGCAGATTAACTCTGTGATACATAAGGAAAAATAATATTAGCATACATTTAAATCTGAACATAGGCTAAAACAGCCAAGTACACAGTTGCAACACATACTGTATCATAAAATACCCAAAGAGCAAAAGATGGAGTTTTAAAGTGCAGAAAAAATCAAAATCAAATTTACAAAAAATAGAAAATGTTATTACATAAACCGTATAAAACTACTTATAAAATTCGGGCAAAAACAGCCCTGTGGTCACAATACAAAAGAATGGTTGCCTTTACATGTTTTACCACAAACGTGGCTTCTTCTGGAGCTTTTGTAGGACCTTTTTAATACAATACAATACAATACCATACCACTAAAACAGAGAAAGCCTAGGTTATAAGAAGATTGCCAAGACCCTGAAACTGAGCTGCAGCATGGTGGTCAAGACTATACAGCGGGTTAATAGGATAGGTTCCACTCATTACAGGCCTTGCAATGGCCGACCAAAGAAGTTGAGTGCACATGCTCAGCTTCATATCCAAAGTTCGTCTTTGAGAAATAGACGTATGAGTGCTGCAAGCATTGCTACAGAGGTTAAAGGGGTGGGGTTCAGCCTTTCAGTGCTTAGACCATACACCGCACACTGCATCAAATTGGTCTGCATGGCCGTCATCCCAGAAGGAAGCCTCTTCTAAAGATGATGCACAAGAAAGCCTGCAAACAGTTTGCTGGAAACAAGCAGACTAAGGACGTGGATTACTGGAACCATGTTCTGTGGTCTGATGAGACCAAGATAAACTTATTTGGTTCAGATGGTGTCAATTGTGTGGCGGAAACCAGGTGAGGAGTACAAAGACAAGTGTGTCTTGCCTACAGTCAAGCATGGTGGTAGGAGTCTGCATGAGTGCTGCCAGAACTGGGGAGCTACAGTTTATTGGGGGAACCATGAATGCTAACATGTGGGAATGGAGTTGGGTGTATAGGATTTTACTGTGTTTTTTATTTTTGTTTTTTTATTTTTTGTGGTTGAACTGGATGGACTTGTGTCTTTTTTCAACCTGACTAACTATGTAACTATGTAACTATGTACTGTGACATACTGAAGCAGAGCATGATCCCCTCCCTTCGGAGACTGGGCCGCGGGCAGTATTTCAACATGATAACGACCCCAAACACGCCTCCAAGACCACCACTGCCTTGCTAAAGAAGCTGAGAATAAAAGGTGATGGACTGGCCAAGCATGTCTCCAGACCTAAACCCTATTGAGCCTCACCTGGAGGAGCGCAAGGTCTCCAACATCCACCAGCTCTGTGATGTCGTCACGAAGGAGTGGAAGAGGACTCCAGTGGCAACCTGGTGAACTCCATACACAAGAGGGTTAAGGCAGTGCTGGAAAATAATGGTGGCCACACAAACTATAGGCACTTTGGGCCCAATTTGGACATTTTCACTTTGGGGTGTACTCACTTTTGTTGCCATCAGTTTAGACATTAATGGCTGTGTGTGGAGTTATTTTGAGGGGACAGCAAATTTACACTGTTATACAAGCTGTACACTCACTACTTTACATTGTAGTAAAGTGTCATTTCTTCAGTGTTGTCACATGAAAAGATATAATAAAATATTTCCAAAAACGTGAGGGTGTACTCACTTTTGTGAGATACTGTGTAGGCCCCAACTCTATTCCTCTCCAAGCAAAGCATATGAAAAAGAGAATAACTGAAATACAGAATGCTCTAAAAAGAGATCATGCTAAAGCTAGAAGGAAGAATTCTGGAATGTCTGCAATGTCAAAATTGCAGGAAGCCCACATTTTTATGCCAGGGTCAGCCAGCCATTGTACAATATTGCATGCAGGTAGAAGTAAGGAGTAAAACAACGCAGGCCCGGTCTCTATGGCCTTATAGGCAGGTTTAAAAAACCATGTTTCATAAGTTATCCATTCATGAAGATTTGTTGAAGGATCAGTTCCCTCAAAATGGATAGTTTAATTTCTGGCTTATGCAGAATCTTGTGGGCCAAACAGCTTGAATTATGACCGACTCTCACTGAATCAACCAAAATTCAAGCTGCTGGTGGCCCTGTCAGCACCACCTGACTCAAAAACGTTATTGGAAAGATCAACTGATCCGGGTAATAAACTTTCACTTTAATAAACCTGCATCATCCACTGTTCAGGTTCAGCTATTTTGCCCTGAAAATCAGGGCAAAATCGTGGGTGCGCGATATACGCCGATACCCGCTTTCCCGCGCCGAGTTTGAATACTGCGCCGACATATACCGAGCGCAGTACACTCGTGTATAGTCGGCCAGTCTCGGCTCCTCTCGCGCTGACGTCCTGGACGTACAGGACGTCAGCGCGAGATTAGCCGAGCCTGCCCGACCATACACGAGTGTACTGCGCTCTGTATATGTCGGCGCAGTATTCAAACTCGGCGCGGGAAACGAGCGGGGAGGACGCGAGGACCCGACGAAGAGGACACCCGAAGCCGCAGACGGACGCCGTGCCCGACGAGGCCGCCAATGGACGCCGCGCAAGACACCAAAACTTTAAGTACAAAAAATCTTTTTTCCACAGGAATTTCGGGCAACTTTAGGGGTGCGCGCTATACGCGGGAGCGCGCTATACCCCAATAAATACGGTACTTTTTTAGGGATATTTAGTATAGCAAAAAGAAAAAATTATTATAATATATATATATATTGTAAGGGGTTAGCTCGGTAGCGGGGTGTGTGACCCCCTGGATGGGTTCACCACACACTGAATTTATACAGACTGGCAGTCGAAGACGGTTGAAAACAAAGATTTTGGTTTATTCTTCCATCTTGCTGGAAACAAGTGCAAGCATCCAAACAGCATAAACAAAATCAAACATAAAATAAACCCTGGCCACTTGGGGCGTCTACCTTCACCACACAGGAACCTATCTATGGAGTCTGGCACAGCCTAGTGCTGGGCAGACATTGCTGGTCATACAGCAGAAAAACAATAGTCTCTTTTTGATTTTTATCACACAGAAAAATCAGTCACCACCTCACCTCCTCAGAAGACTTTCAGCTACTGCTCTCCTTCACTCAGAAAGCCTCAGGATGCAGCAAATCAGTGGTAATCCTCTGGATTACTTATAGAGGCCTTAATTGCCTCATTCTGAACAGCTGAAGTTTTCCAACGCCCTTAGACCTTTCCTGGCTACTTTTGCAGCCGACGCCTAATAACAATTGGTGTATTGTCTAAACAAGGCAGAAATGTATGTCCCGTCTGTGACAACACCCACAGATTTTCCTGACTTCCTGTCACAAATATATATATATATTTTTTTTTTTTGTTTGGGAGCTACTTTGCACGATCGCACAATTGTCAGTTAAAGTAGCGCAGTGCCGAATCGCAAAAAGTGCTCTGGTCTTTGGGCAGCCAAATGGTCCGGGGCTGAAGTGGTTAAGCATAATTTGGGGTTTTGCCTAACTAATCTTAAAAACGCTCCCTTCCCTCAGAACACCGATTCTGACTAACTTATGTGTATAGTTACCCGTTTTCAGTCAGCTCCCCTTTGCTGGCCAGCGCTAGCTGCAGGGGAAAGGGAAGAGCACTCAAACATGGCTGGTAATGCCTGGGAGCGTTGATATCACCCATAGGCTTACTGCAGGCCATCCACATTATCGGCGATCCCCTGCAGTGGCTACTGGATGACACAATGGAGTCGAATCAAGTTAAAGCGGGAGTTCACCCATTTGTAAAAAAAAATTTTTTATCCCCTTAGCTTCCTGCTCGTTCGGTCTAGGGGAATCGGCTATTTGTATTAAAATATGAGCAGTACTTACCCGTTTTCGAGCTGCATCTTCTTCCGTCGCTTCCGGGTATGGGTCTTCGGGAGCGGGCGTTCCTTCTTGAGTGACAGCCTTCCGAGAGGCTTCCGACGGTCGCATCCGTCGCGTCACTCGTAGCCGAAAGAAGCCGAACGTCGGTGCGGCTCTATACTGCGCCTGCGCACCGACGTTCGGCTTCTTTCGGAAAATCGTGACGCGATGGATGCGACCGTCGGAAGCCTCTCGGAAGACTGTCAATCAAGAAGGAACGCCCATTCCCGAAGCCCATACCCGGAAGCGACGGAGAGGATGCATCTCGTAAACGGGTAAGTACTGCACATATTTTAAAATAAATAGCCGATTCCCCTAGTAAAAACGAGCAGGAATCTAAGGGGGAAAAGTGCCCTCTAAGGGTGAACCCCCGCTTTAAGCCACGATCAGACATATGTGAACCGACCCTTTTACGGGTCAAATTTCAAAAGATTTTTTTTTCGAAGATCTTATCTAAGAATTTTCATTAGAATTTAGCACCATTAGTGGGGCTGCAACAAACCGATTTTCGTTCGGCCATCAAATTTGAGTAGATCGGTTATGTTGAAAATTATTTGAAAAACAAACGATTTTCGAATCAATGATGGGAGAATCATGCGAGAAATGTAAAAGAAAAAAGGAATGTGCAAAAAAAAGAAAATTCCTGGAAAGAAAAGAAGATTCCCGGCCACAAAAATTATTTTCTGTAGCAACATGAGGTGAAATTGAAGGCTTGGTTGGCCGAATTTCGAAAATCAGTGGTGGCATCGGACCACAAAACGCACAAAATTTCTGGTTTTGAAAAGATTTTTTTTCCCCAAATTCGACCATGTAGACTAGTTAGGTGAACTCAGAATTTTACATTAAAGCGGAGGTTCACCAAAAAAAATAACTAACTATCGCATCACATTCCTTACTGTAAAAAAACATGTTCAATAGCCACATCCTTTTTTTTTTAATGTTGTAATTACTGCAGTACAGCTGGTTGAATTGCGACTTCCAGGTTTTCACTCCAGCGGGAGTAGGCGTTGCTACTCCTTTCCCCAGCGCCGCAATGTAGTTCTCCGCAATGTCTCCTGGGAGCACAGTGTCATGCTTCCCAGGAGACATTGCTCTACGCCGCCCAGTGAAATACAATCACAACGGGGCGTGAACTATTAATGACACCGCCCATTGTCATGGCAACAAGGAAGTTGACGATGCTACTCGTAAACACTGCGCATGTGCGAGTAACAGCGGTGAATACTGGGAGATGAGCATTCACCGCTTCCAGGAAGTCATTGCTTGTGGGCTTCACAATGCCCACAAGCAAAATGGAAACTGCCTAACACGGGATTTTAAAAGTTCTTGTTTTAAATGAAAACGGACAGGGGACATTTGAATACACCAAACAGGTGAGTAGTACTTTGTATTGGGAAACCACATTGAATGCTCCAAAAAAAAGATTGGCCGCGGAACCTCCGCTTTAAGTAATATATGCAGAGAGAGCAAAGTGATGACATTATCATTATGCGGCTTCACTACCCGGTCATAGGTTAGGAAAAAGCCAACAGACCATGCTGGGCAGAGGAAGCGCTTTTAAGACTAGTTAGGTAAAGATCAGAATTATCAGTGTGCTGCAGTCATAGGCTGGGAAAATGTCACGGACCAATCTGTATGGTTTTAACTGAAGAGTGAAGTCAGGGATACGGCTATACTGTCTGGTAGGAGTGAATGAAGTACACATCTTTGCAGAGGTGCAACACTTTCAACGTATGTATACTAACTATTCAACTGCCTGTGTATGAGCATGACATAACTGAAAGACCATCAGCCAAGCGATTCTTCATTGAGGTAAGGCCCTAAACATTAGGGATGAGCCGAAAACCCCCCCCGTTCGATTCGCACCAGAACGTTCGAACAGACCGTCCGTTCGCGCGAACATTTAGAACCCCATTGACGTCTATGGGACTCGAACGTTCGAATTCAAAAGTGCTCATTTTAAAGCCTAATATGCAAGTTAATGTAGTAAAACGTCTTTGAGAACCCGGGTCTTGCCCCAGGGAACATGTATCAATGGAAAAAAAGTTTGAAAAACTGTCGTTTTTTCTGAAACAGAGATTTTAATGATGCCTAAATTAAAAAAAATGTCTGGTCCCTGCAATATGGATGAAAATCATTGAGAAAAATAGCACAGACACAGACAGTACACACACCACGTAGCTTTAGGTGCACGCTGCAGAGGATACAGGCAGTACACACTACGTAGCTTTAGGTGCACGCTGCAGAGGACACGGGCAGTACACACCACGTAGCTTTAGGTGCACGCTGCAGAGGATACAGGCAGTACACACTACGTAGCTTTAGGTGCAAACTGCAGAGGACACGGGCAGTACACACTACGTAGCTTTAGGTGCAAACTACAGAGGACACGGGCAGTACACACCACGTAGCTTTAGGTGCAAACTGCAGAGGACACGGGCAGTACACACCACGTAGCTTTAGGTGCAAACTGCAGAGGACACGGGCAGTACACACCACGTAGCTTTAGGTGCAAACTGCAGAGGACACGGGCAGTACACACCACGTAGCTTTAGGTGCAAACTGCAGAGGACACGGGCAGTACACACCAAGTAGCTTTAGGTGCAAACTGCAGAGGACACGGGCAGTACACACCAAATAGCTTTAGGTGCAAACTACAGAGGACAAAGGCAGTACACACACCACGTAGCTTTATGGTGCACACTGCAGAGGACACAGGCAGCTAGCACAATCATCTGCCTGCCAGTAAATTAGAAAGAGCTGATCTAGCTAAACTATACAGTGTATAAATATATACACACACACACACACACACACAACACCTGGGATGCATATATATCCTCTAAACACTAACTTTAACTGACTAGCCTGCCTGCTCTATCTACCTACTAAAAATCTCTCTCTCTCTCTCTCTCTCTCTCTCTCTCTCTCTCTCTAACACACTACACAAGGCCGACCTGCAGGCGGCCTTTTATAGTGTGGGGCGTGTACTAAACCCCCTGTGCCATAATTGGCCAAAGCCACCCTGGCTTTGGCCAATTATGGCTCTCCGTTTTTTGCAAGCTGTGATTGGCCAAGCATGCGGGTCATAGTGCATGATTGGCCAATCATCAGCCAGCAATGCACTGCAATGCCGCAGTGAATTATGGGCCGTGAAACGCAACTCGAATTTGGCGCGAACGGCCCAAAACGTTCGTAATTCGGCGAACGATCGAACATACAATGTTCGAGTCGAACATGAGTTTGACTCCAATACGAAGCTCATCCCTACTAAACATCACCAGTGTACTAGGTCAGTGACATCAAGGGAAAGCAACTTAGTTCATCATGCAACAGAGCACACTGAGAAAACAGTGACCTCCAAGTGCTCAGTACATACCCTCATAAATATTAAATCTAGTTTCCATCCATTTAGAGCTCACTCTCCAATTAACCATGCACTCAGATGCCGAGATAGGAAAGACAGAGGTTGTCAATAGCAGACTGTACTTCATCATCAGAGACGGGGTGTAGTACATTAGTATGGGTTATGGTTTAAATGGAGATGGAATATGTATTATACCTGTAAACCATGTCCCAGGAGATGGAATATGTAATGCACCTGTACATCATGTGCCTGGAGATGGAAACCACCCACTGGTGATTCCCAACTTAAACATCGGACAGCAATTGGAATTTCGGAAATAAACCAACCACTGAAATAGACACTCAGATCACCTTATCTCTGCCGTAACATGAGGTTACCTGGAAACTTTTATCTTGGTCAATAAAACATTTAGCCCCACAGAGAGGGGATCCCATAAATATCTAGGGGTGTCACTGGTAACCTACAGACAGGCTACAAAACATGAAGTTTACGGAAGGATAGGCACGTAGAGAGACCTTAACCGCTTGCCAACCGCCTCCTGTAGATATACATCGGCAGAATGGCATGGCTGTACAAAGCAACATACCTGTACGTTGCTTTAAATTTGGTTCTGTGCCGGTGGCGCGCACGTGTGCGCCCCTGCCGCATGCTCTGTGACCGTGCCCGCGGACTCGATGTCCGCTGGTGTCCTGCGATTGTGTCACAGAGAGGCAGAACGGGGAGATGCCTATGTAAACAAGGCATTTTCCTGTTCTGCCTAGTGACAGGGCAGTGATCTAATGCTCTCTGTGATCGGGGGCAGTGATCAATGTCATGTCACTGGTAGTCCAGCCCCCACACAGTTAGAATCACTCCCTAGGACACTTAACCCCTTCCCTGCCAGTGTCATTTACACAGTAATAAGTGCATTTCTAAGGCACTGATCGCTGTATAAATGACAATGGTCCCAAAATAGTGTCAAAAGTGTCCGCCATAATGTCACAGCCACAGTAAGTGCATTACACTACTTCAAAGGCTCACACTGATGCGAGACGCATTTCGCTCAGGCATTCATATGAATAGGCTGGCGCGCCTCCTGAAATGCACGAAAAAGGTCCCTGCTCCATTATTTGGAATTGAAGCCCACACCGGAATCGCAAGTGCAGTGTGTGTAGAAATAATGTCACCCACACATATCTCCAGCATTTTTCTGTGCGGATGGTTGTGGCTGCAGAAACAGGTGCCAATCCGCAGCAGGAATCACTCGTACAGATGTGAACCTAGCCTTATAGATGGGGTTTAAGTATTTAGCGAGAAATGTACACTCAAAGGCCATGTTATTGGGTACACCTGTTCAATTGTTTAGTAACACAAATTGCTAATCAAATTGCTAATCAGCCAATCACATGGCAGCAACTCAAGGTATTTAGGCATCTAGACACTGTGAAGACAACTTGCTGAAGTTCAAACCGAGCATCAGAAAGGGGAAGAATTTTATTTTATTTTATTTATTACTATTTATTTGGGAAGCGCGCATATACCACCGGTCGGTGGTGCCAAAGCGGGATTTCAAGCGGAGGTCCGGCTTAAAAAAATAAATAAAAATTAAAAGTCAGCAGCTACAAACACTGTTGCTGCTGACTTTTAATAAGGACACTTACCTGTCTAGGGTGCCCGCGATGTCGGTAGCCGAAGCCGAGCAAATGCTTGGGTCTCAGCTGCTCGGCTGCCATCCTCAGTGAGGGAATCAGGAAGTGAAGTATTGCGACTTCACTGCCCAATTCTCTACAGCGCATGCACGAGCCTCGCGACGCTATGTGAATGGGCGGATGTCTCCTGGGAAACACACACAGTCCCAGAAGACACCGCTTCCTATTACCCAGGAGGCAGCGTGAGAAGTAGAAGAAAGAAGACCCACCGCGGACAAGGAAGTGTCTAATTTTTTGTAGCCTTTTTAGCTATTTTTAGGGTGGACCTCCGCTTTAAGTGACTTTGAACATGGGGTGGTTGTTGGTGCCAGACAGGCTGGTCTAAGTATTTAAAAAACTGCTGATCTACTGGGATTTTCACACACAACACAACCATCTCTAGGGTTTACAGAGAATGGTCCAAAAATGAGGAAACATCCAGGCAGTTGTGTGGACGAAAATGCCTCATTGATGTCAGAGGAGAATGGTTCAAAATGATAGAAAAGCAACAGTAACTCAAATAAATGCTCATTACAACCAAGGTATGCAGAATACCATCTCTGAACGCACAACACATCAAACCTTGAAGTAGATGGGCTACAGCAGCAGAAGACCACACCGGGTGCCACTCCTGTCAGCTAAGAACAAGAAACTGAGGCTGCAATTTGATTAGACAATAGAAGGTCAGAAAAACGTTGCCTGGTCTGATGAGTCTCAATTTCAGCTGCGACATTCAGATGGTAGGGTCAGAATATGGCGTAAACAATATCAAAAGCCTGGATCCATCCTGGTGGTGGTGATGTAATGGTGTGGGGGATATTTTCTTGGCACACATCACAAGTAATGAGACAAAACCAGAGACAGCAGCTTATCCAGGACGATTCCCTAAATACAGTCCGATCACTGGTTTCCATTCAGACAGAGTACAACCGAGCTTGGTCAGCCTAAAGCCTAGTACGCACAATCAGAAAATCGGTGTAGAAATATCCAGCATTTCTACATTTTTTGCACTGTGACGCACATAAAAAACATGTAAAACCAAGGCTTTTTTTCAGAGGGAACGAAGTTCTGGTTCCTCCAGAACAGATTGTAAGTAATGGCAAAGGTTGGGGTGTGTTGGAGGATCTATTGATGCAGTCGGCTAAAGATCTATTGTAGCTGGGGGCCCAGGCCAATTTTCAGCTTTCAGTACTCTCACACTTTGAATGAAAGTTGCATGGTCATGCAGAACTGTACCCAAATACATTTTTTAGAATTGTATTCACACAAATAGAGCTTCATTTTGGTGGCATTAATCACCGCTGTTTTTTTTTATTTTTTGCTACAAAAACTAAAAAAGGGCAAAAATAAGAAAATAAATAAATGTTTTTCTTCATTTTTGTCCAAAAAAATTGTATATATGTAATTTTTCTCCTTCGCTGATGAGGCTGCACCGATGGGCACTGATAGGCTGCACTGATGAGGATGCACCAATATGCACTGATAGGTGGTACTGATGGGCAACGATAGGCGGCACTGATGGGCACAGACTGGTGTCACTGATGGGCTTTGTTGGCACTGCATTGTTATCAAATCACTGATGATCAGTGCTCCGATTACCTATACACGCCTCCCCTGTGAAGAGATAGCTGATCGGCTCTCCTATCCTCACACTCTGTCAGTGTGAGGCGAGCCAATAAACGGCATTTCCTTGTTTACATGTGATCAGCTGAAGCCCGCTGTCGGCTGACATCACAGAGCTGGTCCAGGCTTGGGAAAGATCGTGCCCATATGGTCTGGATCTGCCCACATGCCTGGACTGGCACCCGGCTCAGCATTAGAGATGCTGGGGGACCGATATGCATCCACCTAGGTAGGTATAATCTTTAAATGAACACAAATTCCATACAGTACTTCTATTTTAAATATAGCTAGCCATTGCGGACTACTGCCCTAATACGCTAAAGAGCCTAGCTGTCTCCGGCTTCAGCCCTTTATGAGTCACTGACCTGGAACAAATGATGACACCACCAATCCCCTTCGAAAAATGCTAGTTATAGAAGTTCAAAACTCGTTTAGCCACTACCAAAAACGTCTGTATATCTTGAGTTCTTTACTTTTTTTCTGCAGGCTTATTCTAGGTCAGTGACCCAGAAAGTACTGAAGCCATTGGATCAGTATGACATCGAGCCAATTAGCTGAAGGAGGTCAGCAATGGCCGCCTCCCCATTTCTCATGACAGGTTTCCTTTAACATCGTTAACTCTACCAGGTCATTAGGAAGCAGACACGTCCCCATGCTGTCACATGGAAGGATCCTGGTGCCAAGGGAACCGATAAGCTGCATTCTCTAAATGATTGGAGGAATCTCCTAAATGACCGTCTCAGCCCTTTGTGGGCACAGGTCCACTTTAGATTGTAAGCTTCTATGAACAATGCTGGATTGTATCAGAACTGTACTGTCTCCATTCATTTTGTAAAGCACCGCGCAAGCTATTGGTTCTATATCAATCCTGTATAATAATACCATCAATAAATAGGTGCAGGAACTCAACCACAAACCCATTCAGATTTCAAAAACAGTAGAAGGGTCTTATAGGGGCATTAAATACCAGGATTGCATTACATACAGAGTGCAGAGTTCAGGTGGTCATACACAGAGTGTAGAGCTGTCACTTGTAAACACAGAAATCAGACTTCTGTGTTTACAAGTGATTGTGGTGAGCAGGCACCAAAGGGTCTGAGCCAGAGGTGGTGGAACTGAGTTCCTCCAAGTTCCCCCTGAAAAAAAGCCCTGAATAATACTATTTATCTTCATGTGCTCATCTGCATGGATTGCAAGCTCTGCGGAGGCAAACACTTCACTAACACAAAAAGAAAGTGTGCCGAGCGGAATCCTGCGGAGACCCCATCCCATTCATGACCCCGAGTGTCCCAGCCCACAGCATCCTAGAAATGAAGGCTCATTACCTGGCAAGTCCTTGCACTGGGCCGCCTTGTGCTGATCGAGGAAATAATACAAAGATATACTGTGAGGTTGCGAGCCAGTGCCAGCAAAGCATTTCCTCGCCGATGACAAGAATTGGAGGGAAAGAACTATGGCTTAGCCGTGTGCTCAGGCAAGCTGAAAACGACCTTGTTTTATAGAAATAAAGTTGCGGATGTTTGTGCAGGGTCCCGACTAGCTAGAAAGGGGCCCCTTAGCAAACCCAATAAGGGCCCTCTAGATCTCTAGCTTCCTCTCAAAGGCAATTTCTCTAGCAATTCCATGTCACAGCAATTGTATAGAGCAGCCTTTCTTAGAGCGGACCCATTCACTTTGTGTCACTCCACCCCTACCCTCCTGCACTTGAAACAATCCAAATCTTCTCTTCGACACATCAGCATTATGGTTACCCTCAAAAGGGACGGTTGTATCTGTGAGATTATATAATTGTATGCAGGGCTTTTTTCTCAGTAAATAGGTGCAGAAATTCAACCACACGCGCCCCTGCCCCCCTGCGCTGAACCGCATAAAATGGTGAAGCCCAACTGCACTAAAAGTGGGTGGATCTTAAAGTGGTAATAAAAACCAGACGTGCATTATATGAAGAGTTCAGGGGTGCGCTATGTGCAAAGTTCAGGAGTGTGCTACGTACAGAGTGCATAGTTCAGGGGTGCGCTATGTACAAGGTTCAGCGCTTAGGGGTGCGCTACGTACAAAGTACAGAATTCAGGGGTGCACAACATCCAAAGTGCAAGGTTTAGTGGTTTGCTTTGCAGTGTGCAGGGTTCAGCTCTCCTTCACATGCTGTTCACAACTCACTTCCACCTCTCAGTGGTGCACTATGTGCAGAGTTCAACGATGCACTACGTACAGAGTGCAGAGTTCAGGGGTGCGCTATGTACAGAGTTCAGGGGTGCGATACGTACAATGTGCATGGTTTAGGGGTGCGCTACGTACAGAATTCAGGGGTGCTCTACGTACAAAGTGCAGGGTTTTAGGAGTTTGCTATGCACAGTGTGCAGGGTTCAGCTCTCTTTCACATGCTGTTCACATCTCGCTTCCACCTCTGAGGGGTGTGCTATGTGCAGAGGTGCGCTACATAGAGTTCAGGGGTGCGCTACATACATAGTGCAAAGTTCAGGGGTGCGCTAAGTACAAAGTGCAGCCTTCAGGGGTGCACTACGCACAGAGTGCAGCGTTCAGGGGTGCACTACGCACAGAGTGCAGCGTTCAGGGGTGCACTACGCACAGAGTGCAGCATTCAGGGGTTTGCATTCAAAGTGCAGGGTTTAGGGTTTGCTATGCACAGTGTGCAGGGTTCAGCTCTCTTTCACATGCTGTTCCCCCTGCTTTCTGTCATTTCACTCCTACTGCCTCCTCTAAATACATTTGTGTATATTATATATTTTTTTCTTTTTAATATATTTCTGGGAACTTTCCCCTGCACTTCCTGGATCCTTGCCTAGGCAGGAATGACATTTGTGGGTATCCCAGAAGGGCTGGGAAACATCGCACATCCCGAAAACACTGGCTTACGTACTTGACTGATGCGACATTGCATAAGAAAAAAATATATGTTTGTAAACGAGTGCTGGTGACATCTCATTGTTCCACTGTAGTTCACATCCAGGGACTGCGTTTCTTTCCACAGCTAATCACCCAGTTTGTATGCAGCCATAGCACAGTGTGCTGGTGAGCCTATTCACCCATCTGAATGAGCCCTTACATTGGTAGTCAGAATGCCATCCTTACAGACAGCTAAGAACATCATTGCCAGTGACAGGGTCATGGATGGCCAAGGCTCATTGATGCACGTGGGGCCCGTGTATACTGATCCAATAGAAGAGCTACTGTATATCAAATTGCTGAAAGGGGTAATGCTGGTTCTAATAGTAAGGTGTCATAACACACAGAGCATCGCAGTTTATTGTGTATGGGGCTGCGTAGCCAAAGACTTGTCAGGGTGCTCATGCTGACCCATGTACACAGCCAAAAGTGCCTACAATGGGCACACAGCATCACAACTAGACCGCCGAGCAATGAAAAAAGTTGGCCTGGTCTGAGGATTCAGGTTTTCTTTTACATCATGTGGATGTCTGGGTGCATGTGCATTGCCTACCTGGGGAAGAGATGGCACCACGATGCCCTATGGGAAGAAGGCAAGCCAAAAGAGGCAGTGATTGGCTAATGACGGCTTGGTGCCAGATATGACAGCACACCTTCAGATGTCTAGTGAGGGACCTACCCAATATCAGGTGGGTGGTCATAATGTTAAGGCATAATGTTAAGGTATATACAAATTCCCTTCATGTCAATGTATTGGCCAAATGCTATTACTCCGTACACAAATCTCAGTATGACCGGAGAGATGTGGGTCCCCTGATCTTGTGGGTCCCCTGATCTTGTGGGTCCCCTGGTCTTGTGGGTCCCCTGATCTTGTGGGTCCCCTGATCTTGTGGGTCCTGTAGCTCTCCCATGGTGATCTTTCAGCTCTGAATAAGTATTTTTATGTAAACCTAAGCCCTGAATTACTGGAATTTTCTGTGCACTGTGCTGAGTAAATACATACATCTTATTCCGAGGACTAGTCACAAAAACATTACTGTGCCACAATCTTTCCTGATGATCAGTGGTAACCCCAGGTGCCCCCAACAATCAGTGGTGACCCCGGATGCCCCCAACAGTGGTGACCCCGGATTCCCCGACAAACAGTGGTGATCCTGGGTGACCCCGAAATCATTGGTGGTCCTGGGTTTCCCCAACGATTAGTGGATCCCAGGTGTCCCTGATGTACAGTAGCGACCCCAGGTGTCCCCTGATGACCAGTGGTGACCCTAGGTGTCCCCTGATGACCAGTGGTGACCCCCGGTGTCCCCGTTGATCAGTGCTGACCCTCGGTGTCCCCGTTGATCAGTGGTGATCCCCTGATGATCAGTGCTGACCCTCGGTGTCCCCGTTGATCAGTGGTGTCTCCGATGATAAGTGTTGTCTCCTGGTGTCCCCGATGATTAGTGGTGACAACCGGTGTCCCCAATCATCAGTGGTGACCCCGGGTGTCCCCAATCATCAGTGGTGACCCCCATCATCAGTGGTGACCCCCGGTGTCCCCGATCACCAGTGGTGACCCCCGGTGTCCCCGATCACCAGTGGTGACCCCCGGTGTCCCCGATCACCAGTGGTGACCCCCATCATCAGTGGTGACCCCCGGTGTCCCCGATCATCAGTGGTGACCCCCGGTGTCCCCGATCACCAGTGGTGACCCCCGGTGTCCCCGATCACCAGTGGTGACCCCCGGTGTCCCCGATCAAACAGTGGTGATCCTGGGTGACCCCGAAATCATTGGTGGTCCTGGGTTTCCCCAACGATTAGTGGATCCCAGGTGTCCCTGATGTACAGTAGCGACCCCAGGTGTCCCCTGATGACCAGTGGTGACCCTAGGTGTCCCCTGATGACCAGTGGTGACCCCCGGTGTCCCCGTTGATCAGTGCTGACCCTCGGTGTCCCCGTTGATCAGTGGTGATCCCCTGATGATCAGTGCTGACCCTCGGTGTCCCCGTTGATCAGTGGTGTCTCCGATAAGTGTTGTCTCCTGGTGTCCCCGATGATTAGTGGTGACAACCGGTGTCCCCAATCATCAGTGGTGACCCCGGGTGTCCCCAATCATCAGTGGTGACCCCCGGTGTCCCCGATCATCAGTGGTGACCCCCATCACCAGTGGTGACCCCCGGTGTCCCCGATCACCAGTGGTGACCCCCGGTGTCCCCGTTGATCAGTGCTGACCCTCGGTGTCCCCGTTGATCAGTGGTGTCTCCGATAAGTGTTGTCTCCTGGTGTCCCCGATGATTAGTGGTGACAACCGGTGTCCCCAATCATCAGTGGTGACCCCGGGTGTCCCCAATCATCAGTGGTGACCCCCGGTGTCCCCGATCATCAGTGGTGACCCCCATCACCAGTGGTGACCCCCGGTGTCCCCGATCACCAGTGGTGACCCCCGGTGTCCCCGATCACCAGTGGTGACCCCCGGTGTCCCCGATCACCAGTGGTGACCCCAGGTGTCCCCGATCATCAGTGGTGACCCCAGGTGTCCCCGATCATCAGTGGTGACCCCCGGTGTCCCCGATCATCAGTGGTGAACCCCGGTGTCCCCGATCATCAGTGGTGAACCCCGGTGTCCCTGATCATCAGTGGTGACCCCCGATCATCAGTGGTGACCCCCGGTGTCCCCGATCATCAGTGGTGACCCCAGGTGTCCAGAAGGTGGAGCTGATGTTAGTCTCGGAGCTCACACCTCGCCATGTAGTAATCTGCCAGTAGCCGATCCTTCCCCTCCGCACAGCACATGGTAATCAGCCCGCTACACCCGCCCGGTGTCCCCCCGTCTGCCCTGTACACAGATCGCTCTCCCGATGACAGCTCTAATTCCTACCTGTCACAGCCGCGCCATGTAATCTCCTTTGGGTTGCCGAGTTACAGAGGATAGAATCACAAGAGGCTTTCCATGTGCACTGCTGAGGTGTACAGTCCGAGGTGTACAGGAAACTGACAGCGCACAGCGGACACCTCCTCTACTTCTTCTACAGACTACTGACACCAGACCTCCGCCGCAACTTCCCCGTACACTCCGCTCCCGGGCACACTCCTCCCACTGGGCGGGCACACACGTGGGGGCGTGTTCTTCCCTATGTAATTGACATGCACGTTAGAGCGGAGTGGGTTCAGGGAGGTGAGTGATGTCAGGGAGGGGGTGTGGACGTGGGCGGAGCTTGGTCTCCGGAGGTGCGGTTTGATGTGGGAGCCAGGGAGAGCGCTGCCGGTGATCCGGGTGTGTGTAGTATCCGCCCGGCGTGTGATCACTATGGACAGGGCTCCTCCCGAGGAGTTATTATCTATGATAATACAGAATCCACTTCCTGTGACATTCCGCACATGACCCGCGTGATCCCTGAGTGATGTCATACGAGACATGACAAATGTCACAATGATCGGGATCGTGGCTGCATTCCTCACCTGGAAATACTGCTTTCCTGGCTGCCATGCTGATCCACATACTTCCAGCTCACACAGCCTTTTCTTCTATTGAAAGTATTTTCTTATATCTGTGTATATATATATATACATGCACTCATGGCCAAAAATATTGGCACCCCTGCACTTCTAATACGCCACCTTTGCCCAGATAATTGTTGCAATTACAAATGTTTAGGCATTCTCATGTTTATTTCAATACGCCACGTCTGGCACATTCCACGCAAATCTTCTACAATGGACTGGACGCAATTATTGGCACCTTCTCAAAATTGTAAGGAATAATTACATTCCAAATTTGTGATTCCCCTGTAATTTGTAATTCACCACTTAAGGACCAGAAACATTTACCCCCTTAATGACCAGGCCATTTTTTGTGATACAGCATTGCGCAGCTTTAACTGACAATTGTGAGGTCGTACAACGCTGTACCCAAATAAAATTGATGACCTTCTTTTTCCACAAATAGAGCTTTCTTTTGGTGGTATTCGATCCCCTCTGCGGTTTTTATTTTTTGCGCTATAAACAAAAAAAAAGAGCATACATTTTGAAAAATAAAACAATATTTATATTTTTTTGCTGTAATAAATATCCCCCAAAAAATAAACAATTTTCTTCATCAGTTTAGGCCAATATGTATTCTTCTACATATTTTTGGGGAAAAAAATTGCAATAAGCGTATATTGATTGGTTTGCGCAAAAGTTATATCATCTACAAACTATGGAAAAGATTTATGGCATTTTTATTATTTATTTATTTTTACTAGTAATGGCTGTGATCTGCGATTTATAGCTGGACTACGGCATTGCGTTGGACAGATTGGACACTTTTTTGAAACCATTGACATTTATACAGCGATCAGAGCTGCAAATATCCACTGATTACTGTAAAAAAGTCACTGGCAGGGAATGGGCAATCAAGGGGTTAATTGTGTTCCCTGACTGTGTGTTCTAACTATATATGTCAGCACCCCCACACACACATATATATGTCAGCACCCCCACACACACACACACACATATATATGTCAGCACCCCCCCACACACACCCATATATATGTCAGCCCCCCTCCCCCACACACACACCCATATATATGTCAGCACCCCCCCCACACACACCCATATATATGTCAGCCCCCCCCCCCCACACACACACCCATATATATGTCAGCACCCCCCCCCCCCCCCACACACACACCCATATATATGTCAGCCCCTCACACACCTGTATATATGTCAGCCCCCCTCACCTGTATATATGTCAGCCCCCCACACCTGTATATATGTCAGCCCCCCACACACCTGTATATATGTCAGTCCCCCCACACACCTGTATATATGTCAGCTGCCCACACACCTGTATATATGTCAGCCCCCCTCATACCTGTATATATGTCAGCCCCCCTCACCTGTATATATGTCAGCCCCCCACACACCTGTATATATGTCAGCCCCCCACACACCTGTATATATGTCAGTCCCCCCACACACCTGTATATATGTCAGCCCCCCTCATACCTGTATATATGTCAGCCCCCCCACCCACACCTGTATTTATGTCAGTCCCCCACACCTGTATATATGTCAGCCCCTCACACACCTGTATATATGTCAGTCCCCCTCCCCCTGTACATATGTCAGCCCCCTACACATCTGTATAAATGACAGCCCCCCCCCCCCCACACACACACCTGTATACAGTGGCGACTGGTGCTCAATTTTTTTGGGGGGCGCAAACAAACGGAAAACTTCAGAAGCTTATTAGAGCCTATGGCTCTAATCAGGTGCTTCAAAAATACACGCCCGCTGCTGTAATTCAGCGCCTGGCATCCGAAAAGGGGCCGAACGTCTAAATAGGGGGTGGTGGCGGCGGCCATGGATAGATTCATGCAATGCAATGCATGTTGAATGACCTGTTTGAAAATCACGGAAATTTTATTTATTTCTCCCCTTAGATTCCTGCTCGTTTGGTAATATATGAGCAGTACTTACCCATTTTCGAGCTGCATCTTCTTCCGTCGCTTCCGGGTATGGGTCTTCGGGAGCGGGCGTTCCTTCTTGATTGACAGGCTTCCGACGGTCGCATCCATTCGCGTCACTCGTAGCCGAAAGAAGCCGAACGTCGGTGCGGCTGTATACTGCGCCTGCGCACCGACGTTCGGCTTCTTTCGGAAAATCGTGACGCGATGGATGCGACCGTCGGAAGCCTCTCGGAAGACTGTCAATCAAGAAGGAACGCCCATTCCCGCAGCCCATACCCGGAAGCGACGGAGAGGTTGCATCTCGTAAACGGGTAAGTACTGCACATATTTTAAAACAAATTGCCGATTCCCCTAGAGAAAACGAGCATCCATCTAAGGGGAAAAAGTGCCCTCTAAGGGTGAACCCCTGCTTTAAGGACCGGAAGATTTGCCCCCTGAATGACCAGGCCATTTTTTGTGCAACACTGTACCCAAACAAAATTGACATCCTTTTTTCCCACAAATAGAGCTTTCTTTTGGTCGTTCACGATCCCCTCTGTGGATTTTTTTTTTGCGCTATAAACAAAAAAGACAGACAATTTTTGCTATAATAAATATTCAAAAATTTAAAAAAAAATATTCTTTAGTTTAAGCCAACATGTATTCTTCTACATATTTTTGTTGGAAATATTTGATGTGAAGATGTATGGAGCCAAATACAGGGCAATCGTAGAAGAAAACCTTTTAGGCCTTGTACTCACGGCAGGACATGTCCGATGAAAACGGTCTGCAGACCGTTTCCATCGGACATGTCTGGCCGGGGACTGCCCGGGGACTTCTGTTCGATGGCTATACACACCATCGAACAGAAGCCCGCGCGTAAACATTACGCGGGGCGTGTCCGCGGTGTCGCCGCGTCGATGACGCGGTGTCGCCGCGACAATGACGCGGCGACGTGGGCGGGCCGCCTTAAATATGCTTCCACGCATGCGTCGAAGTCATTCGACGCATGCGAGGGATGCGGGCGGCAGGACATGTACGGTAGGTCTGTACAGACGACCGTACATGTCCGGGCGGACAGGTTTCCAGCGGACTGTTTTAAAACAAGTCCGGGAAACAGTTGTCCGCTGGAAACCTGTCCGATCCGTCCCAAAATGGTCCGCTCGGGCCAACACACGGCCAAACATGTCTGCTGAAACTGGTCTGCGGACCAGTTTCAGCAGACATGTTTGGTCGTGAGTACGGGGCCTTAGAGTCTGCAAAAGACCTGAGACTGGGTGGAGGTTCACCTTCCAGCAGGACAACGACCCTAAGTATGCAGCCAGAGCTATGAAGAAAGTAGAGGTGAGTGTTCAAATGATAGACACCACATACCAAATTGGAGGATAAAATACTGGGGGGAAGAGAGAGGTCACATGCCTCGGGACTTTTCGGGTGTCAATAGGGTATTAAAGCGGGAGTTCACCCATAAAATTTTTTTTACCCTGAGGCCCCGTACACACGACCGAGAAACTCGATGGGCAAAACACATAGTTTTGCTCGTCGACTTCCTTGTTCGGCTGTCAGAAAACTCGTTGAGCCAAATTTTCCCATTGCCCAACGAGGAAATAGAGAACATGCTCTCTATTTGGCTCGACGAGTTTCCCGACGGGTTTCTCGGCGAAAAGTGTTCACACGACCGGTTTTCTCGGCAGAATACGTCTCCCATCAAGTTTCTTGCTGGATTCTGCCGAGAAAACCGGTCGTGTGTACGGGGCCTTAGATTGATGCTCATTTTGTCTAGGGGAATCGGCTAGTTTTTTTTAAATCGAAGCTGTACTTACCGTTTTAGAGAGCGATCTTCTCCGCCGCTTCCGGGTATGGTCTTCGGGACTGGGCGTTCCTATTTTGATTGAGAGTCTTCCGACAGGCTTCCGGCGGTCGCATCCATCGCGTCACGAGTAGCCGAAAGACGCCGAACGTCGGTGCGGCTCTATACTGCGCCTGCGCACCGACGTTACTTTCGGAAAATCGTGACGTGATGCGACCGTCGGAAGCCTTTTGGAAGACTGTCAATCAAAATAGGAACGCCCAGTCCCGCAGCCCATACCCGGAAGCGGCGGAGAAGATCGCTCTCTAAAAAGGTAAGTACAGCTTTGATTTAAAAAAAACTAGCCGATTCCCCTAGACAAAATGAGCAGGAATCTAAGGTTAAAATTTTTTATTTCCGGGTGAACCTCCACTTTAACCAGGAAATACTGATCAACCAAAATTAAAATTTGAAATACTTTATTACAAAAGATTTGGTTAAAAATATGAGAGCAAGACACATCCTATGTTAATTGTTCCCTAAAAGTAGTGGTTGAACAGACAATACCAAATTTACTCTACATGTTTTGCTCAAGGGAGCTTCTTCAGGAGTTAGATCATGGCGTCTATTATGCTACAGGCAACAAAGAGAAAAAGGAAATGAATACTCATATTGAACATTAGAAATAAAAATATATAATGTTACATGTTGGCATAAACAAGGTAGATATGGAGTTTATATCAAAATAATATACATAATAGTCAAAGTAAGCCAGCCAGAGCTACAATGGAATGGTTAGATCGAAGCATATTCATGTGTTAGAATGGCCCAGTCAAAGTCCAGACCTAAATCCAAATGAGAATCTGTGGCAAGACTTGAACATTGCTGTTCACAGACGCTCTCCATCCAATCTGACAGAGCTTGAGCTATTTTGCAAAGAAGGATAGGCAAAAATGTCACTCTCTAGATGTGCAAAGCTGATAGAGACATCCCCAATAAGACTTGCAGCTGTAATTGCGGCAAAAGGTGGTTCTACACGCCACACTTTTCCTTCCACTTCACAATTATGTGCCAATTTGTGTTGGTCTATAACATAAAATCCCAATAATATAAACAAAATGTGGATAATTTCAAGGGTTATGAATACTTTTTCAAGGCACTGTATATATATATTAAATGTATTACTGCTTTAAATGATAAGCAATAAGGAATCTATGATTCATCGCTCCAGCAGCAAAGTGTCTCTGAAATATGGTGGCACTGTACCCTCATACATAGATGTAACATTTGACGTTTTCCAGTTTTACGAATTTGCTGTTGAAGCAAAATAGCTAAGCACAATTTATTGCTAACTTTCTCACAGGACTGCAGTGCAGCACAATCCATTCATAGCATTCTTCGTAAACCATTTTTATTTTTAGCGTTTAAAAAAAAGTCATCAACATAATTTCTTAAAGGGCAGTCCTTATTGCTTATCATTTAAAGCAGTAATACATTTAACCACTTCCGGACCACCGCATGTACATATACGTCGGCAGAATGGCACGGACAGGCACATTGGCGTACCTGTACGTCCCTGCCTAGACGTGGGTCGGGGGTCCGATTTGGACCCCCCCCCCCCGGTACATGCAGCGGTTCCCGTGGCTTCAGTAGCGATCTGGGACGAGGGCGCGGCTATTCGTTACAGTTGTAAACACACACTAGGTGAAACGAAACTCCTACAGCGCCCCCTGTGGTTAACTCCCAAACTGCAACTGTCATTTTCACAATAAACAATGCAATTTAAATGCATTTTTTGCTGTGAAAATGACAATGGTCCCAAAAATGTGTCAAAATTGTCCGAAGTGTCCGCCATAATGTCGCAGTCACAAACAAAAATCGCTGATCGCCGCCATTAGTAGTAAAAAAATAAATAATAAAACTATCCCCTATTTTGTAAACGCTATAAATTTTGCGCAAACCAATCGATAAACGCTTATTGCGATTTTTTTTTACCAAAAATGGGTAGAAGAATACGTATCGGCCTAAACGGAGGAAAAAAAAAATTATATATGTTTTTGGGGGATATTTATTATAGCAAAAAGTAAAAAATATTGAATTTTTTTCAAAATTGTCGCTCTATTTTTGTTTATAGCGCAAAAAATAAAAACCGCAGAGGTGATCAAATACCACCAAATAAAAGCTCTATTTGTGGGGGAAAAAGGACACCAATTTTGTTTGGGAGCCACGTCGCACGACCGCGCAATTGTCTGTTAAAGCGACGCAGTGCCGAATTGTAAAAACCCCTTGGGTCATTTAGCAGCATATTGGTCCGGTACTTAAGTGGTTAAAATATATCCGGAGCACCAGATCCGACACGCACTGACGGCGGAAAGACGAGCTCGCCGCTCATAGATTTTGGTCCTTGTCCTTTTGTTGTAAATGTGAGTTTTTACTTTGCTACTTAGTTTGTAATACATTTTTATATACGGTACTGCACCATGGGTGTCCCTCTTCTGTCTTTCATCCATATCCTTTGAGCACTTACCGTTACCATGGGTCAAGATAGGAGGTGGAAGATTTAGAGGAGTGGCATTTGTTTATATATCCAGTGACCTTTCAGCACACAGAGAGGATCAGGATACGAACTCGGTGTTCGTGGAGATAGGCCCGCTATCCATGGCCTCCATGTGAGTGCGTGTATATGTGATACATCAATCCTTCTTTCAAGTACTCCCACAGGATTACGCTATTATTCCTTTATATTTCTGTTTTCATGTTCTATGACCATTTGATGAGGAGTCTTCTCCCAGCTATAATCAGTGTGGCTGCATCCTTGAGGATACACCTGTGGTATTTTGAGCTGTCCGTGCTATAGCTCTGAGGTGAGCATTTAGTACCACAAGAGGTGTCTGCACTGAAGTCTGCCCACTTTAAACACTGGATTTTGGGTGTCTTCCTTTGGTATCACCATCCAAATAGACTTTATTATTTTTATGTACACGCGTGGCGTTTTTTCACGTCTCTGTGCCTGGAGTCGACATTATATATATTTATTTTCGCAGTTCTCTGAGTTATTCACTTTATCTGTTTGTATACCTACATTATTGCACCAGTTTATATTACTGTTTTTAGTTGCTATATATAGTATGTCACATTGTTGTTACACATTATATTATTTTGCTTTACTTGTATTCACCTCCCCCCTATTTATTTATTTTTAATCTACTTTTTCCACATAAGGGTCTTATTACCCAGTTGGCGGGTTTTATATTATTCCCTTGTTGTAGTTAGTAGTCTCACAGCGCGTCACCATCACCTATTTACATGTAATGTAATGGCACAGTGAGATCTGAAAAAAGCCTGTTTCTGTCAGCGGTTGTTCCTGTCAGCGGTTGTTCTGGCTACCCCTCAGCTTCCTGAAAGACTAGTAGGAAGGGGGTAGTCTTATACGGCGAGTATATCCCAAAACCAACATGTTTCCTGGAAAAATAGGGGGTCGTCTTATACGCCGGCAAATACGATAGGTTGATTTTGAGGAAGTGATGTGACATCCAGGCTGATATGTCTGATAGTAAGTTGATGATGCGTGAGGAGACAAATGGAGAGAGCTGTGGGGTGTCATCAGCGTAGAGATGATATTGAAAGCCATGGGAGGCAATCAACTGACCCAGGGAGGAGGTGTAGATTTATATATGGGTATAATGTAATAAAGATCTTATGGTATATCCTTGCAGAGCTGCTTGGAGATCAGAGGAAATCGATATCAGCATTCCTTTCTGATGCATGATATACACCCACTTCCCTGCAAAATTGGCTTTAGTGCCGATTCATAACTACACCGACAAGAAAGTTGGCACGACTTTGCGAGGCAACTTCAAGTTGCCTCCAGGACAGGCAACTTTGCCGGTGGCCAATCAAACAATAATCAGCTCTGTGGGAGGGAGGGGTTTGCATGAGAAAACTATTTTCTCTTCTTGTAAAGTTTCTTCAGTTAAGACAGTGATCCAATCCATCTTTGGAGGCAACTTCCATTGAAATCAATGGGTACATGTCGACTAGAAGTCGGATTGAAGTAGTACAGGAACCTTTTCTGAAGTCGGAGCGACTTCAGTAGTGTACATTAAGACGGCCCTTATTCACTTTAATTTCTCATGTCGCGCGACTTGGGGCGACACAAGTCAGATACCAAGTCGCAGTAGTGTGATTTTATATATGCAATAAGAAACAAAGTATAATAATGTATTTTGCCTGGAAATCGCAACATTGACCATGCATAAGCATTTGAAGAGTAGAATTATCTGTTAGCTAAAACCAGTGTATGTTTCTGAAGTGTGTGTGGTTGCCTTGGCCAATGTTGATTAGAAACTTTATGGTAGTCGTCATAGTGGTTATTTAATTGTGTTTGGATTTTTGTGGCATGCTGTGATATAGGGATTGTTACTACTAATAAAATATTGAAATTTTGTGGTAATACTGTAGAAACCATTTGTTCTCCTTTGTGTATAATAGTTCAGTTTTGCAAATGATATGATAGGCTGACAGTGTTGCAATGTATTTAAGTATGGGAATTTAAAACAGTTGAGGTTGTTTTTATTACTTCCTTATTTGGTTTAAATATTTACGTATGCTTATTATAATCCGAATGAACGCAACAATTAGTTTACACTTGAATTGGGGGGGGGGGGTAGGAAAGCAATGTGGGTCGGCCCTCCTTACTGAAAAGGTGATCTGGAGCACTCTGAGAATTGCCACAGGTGATAGGATGTGGAGCATGCCTGAATCAGGAAACATTTTATACATCTCTTAAAGGGTGACTCCACTTTCATGGGAAACAAAAAATAGCAAATAAAGAAGAAATAAGATAGTGCATATTCAATTACACTAATGATATTGTAATTGAATGTTATTTAACCACTTCCATGACGGCCATACGACTTTATACGGACGCGGGGTGGCTTTAAATCTCTCGGAGGCCGTGTTTTTACGGCCTCTGCTCCTCCTAAAAACACGGCCTCCCAGAGATTTAAAGCCACCCCGCGGCCGTATAAAGTCGTATATTTTATTAGTAGTAACAATCCCTATATCACAGCTCAGCCCCGCCTCCAGCTCCCGTGTCACTGGATTTGACTGACAGCAGTCAGGGCTGGCCTTAGGTGTTCAGGCGCCCTGTTCGAGCTAATCCTGTGGCGCCCCCCCCCCCCCAGACCGCTACACACTGACCGCTACACAATACACACTGACCGCTACACAATAAACTACCCGCAGACCACTACACACTGACCGCTACACAATACACACTGACCGCTACACAATAAACTACCCACAAACCACTACACACTGACCGCTACACAATACACACTGACCGCTACACAATACACTACCCACAGACCACTACAAAATGCGACAGCGGTGAAAGCTGAAAATTGGCCTGGACAGTAAGGAAGTATAAGTGCCCAGTAAGCAAGTGGTTAACCCAATATCTTTCACATGTATTATTGTTCCTTTTTCAAAATGGTACTTTCCAATCCAGTTCCACTAATATACTATGCTATTTGTACTGTGCTATGCTAATCCACGGCAGTATGATACATTATAAAATTTGTAAAACCACTTTGAGGACAAAGTGCTTTTAAAAATGATGCTATTATGTTGGAACCTATGTTGATTAATATAGATTAGAGATTCATCAGGTTAACATTTTTTTTTTTAAGGTCAAAATGTGCAGTGCTGTCATTGTATGCAAGTTTATTGGGCTACATTGTTAAATTATGAGTCGTACAATGTGGCATCAAAAGCTGTACAAATCTATACATAGTACAAATAGAAGCCGAGGAACCACACCTATCATGTGATTTATTTTATCTATTACACACAAGGTGCTGTAATCATGTGGACTGCAATCACAAATAACTATGTATGTGTAGCGCTACCCCCACAGGAGCTGCTGGATAGAATAGGGATGGCGTATTACCTCTTTGATGCGTCTAGGAGTATGATGATGATGAGAGCAATGACAGAATGTCCAAACAGCAGGGTGTCGTTTTCTGTGCTTTTATTCTTGCCCAACACGGCAAACAGTGAACTTGAGGTAGATAGAGAAAGATGGGTGAAAAGGAGAATTGCAGATTCAGGTATTGAACAAACAGAAGCAGTCCTGCTTCTAGCGACACTTTTGCTTCGTCGCCACTCCAGCCGGAGTGGGTATAGTGTACCTGGACAGGCCTCTCACACCGACCTGGCAGCCAGGGTATCACTCGGAACCTTGAGAAGGAACAAGTCTCTGCCACAGACTTGGCTGAAATGAAGATAAGAGTGGAACCTCTGCCACAGGCCCTTTCTCCAGAACGTAGATAGTAGAGCGAATCCTTCTCAATAATGTAGTTGCCTGAATCTCCCTCAGGTAGCTCCTCAGTTTGCAGGTCACCAACTGACAGGTTGCCAAAAGACAAACTCCCAATGTCCGGTCACCTTGATCCCCTATGGATTGTCTAGGCCCTATCGGATTGCCTGCCTCCGGGCTCTCCTCAGACTGACTCCCCACCGAACAGCACAACTCACTTGGGATCTTCCCCAGAGATTTGGGGACCCAGTGGATGACTGGGGCCCCGCCATAGCTTCAGTTGCTCCAGGCCATAATGGTCCTGGAACCAAGGACACTGCGTAGCACGTGCGCCCCGGCCTGGTAGGCCATATCGCCGGGGCCCGTGATGTGCGCACACCCTGAAGGTGGGTGCCGCACCCTGAACCAAACAGGAACTCCCCTCACAAAATGACGTCTCACCAGAAATACCCTCCCGCAGCATGCCCCGCGAGGGAGAAAACCCCTTTGATTGGCTGCTGGAGAGAGGCACCTCTGCTTGAACCCCTCTGGCGCCACCTGTCACCCAGAGATGGAAAGGCATCTCTGGAACACAGAACGAAACCACAGGCAGCCCAGCCCTGCAGAGACCCAATCTACACAAATTAACCGGATGAGAGCAAAGTAACTCTCTCATCCCCCTTCTAAATTTAACATAGCACCTGGACTGAAAGTACACAGACGCTACATATGTATTTAAAAACTGTGTATGTACCTAAAGCAGAATGGAACCTCGCCATTTATAATTTATATTATTTATTATTTATTATTATTATTATTATTTATATTATTATATAATATAATTTATATTCAATTTATTGCAGTATTGCTAGGAAAATGTATATTAGGAAATGGAAAAGGACACGAAGGGGGTAGGGAAAGTGCTGCTCACCCCTAAATAATATAGTAAGTGGAAGGGCTCCCCAATGGGGTTTTTAGGCAGAAAATGGGTAAAAGATTGAATGAAATGCACAGATGTAAAAAGTAAAAAAGTTTAATTAATTGTAAAAATAAGCTCTGGTATAGTATACACTAAAAAAGTTTACACAAGGAGTATGCACCAAAATACATGACATCAATTAACATGAATGGTTAACATGCAAGTCACGTAAATCCTGACGCGTTTCAACCCATATTGGGGTCTTCTTCGGAGGAAGTTGAGGTGCTACTGTAACAGAAAATGAATGTATAAAAGTAAAACAGTCTTAACAATTACCACTGAGTATTGTGGAACATGAAAGTATTAGTATATATAGTTACCCACTCACAGCGTGTAAACGTAATTGTGTCTAGACCAGAGTTGACTTAAATCCACAGAAGGACCCCTGGATGGACATTTTCACAAGGAGGGCAGACCCCCAAACGGTACCGCCAAGGCGCCAAACCAGACGGCCTGCAGGGGCCCACAAGCACAAGGGGAGGGTCCAATGGGGTCTGGGCCGGGCGGGGGGAGGGAGACCCAGCAGAGCGACAGCCATAGAAAGCACCTATTAAAAAGTGTAAATATTAGGGTTGTCCAGATACCGATACCAGTATCGGTATCGGGACCGATACCGAGTATTTGTGCTAGTACTCGTACTCGCGCAAATACTCCCGATACCAAAATAGAATACTTTTTTTTTTTTTTTTTGGATGGCACCATTGGATGGCACTGATAGGTGGCACTGGCATTGATTGAATGGCACTCATAAATGGATGGCACTGATAGGTGGCACTGGCATTGATTGGGTGGCACTGATGAGATGCACTAATAAGCTGCCTCCCTGCACTGATGCACAAATGGGCACTGATCTGCACTGATAGGTGGCACTGGCTAGCTGCACTTTTGGGCACTGGCACCGATGAGCTGCACTGACAGTGATCACTCAATGATATGTAGTTTTCCAGTACCGTATGCTAAAAAACAGCCCCACACCATGATGTACCAGTTCTTCATAATTTTAAAGAAAATATCTTTGGTCTGTATTGTGGTTTGAAAACGGTCACATGACATTAAAAAAAAGTATCGGTACTTGTACTCGGTCCTAATAAAGTGGTATCGGGACAACCCTAGTTAAGTCCATGGTTGGAGAATCCAGAGTGGAGGTGTCCATTGTTATGAGGATCTTATGTGTCGGTGTCCTGAAGGTGGATGACAGGTCCCAGCAAGCCTCTTCAATTGTCCCCGTTCTTTCACTTGCGCTCTCAGGACCCAAAACTCTTCCCTTTTACATATCACAGGAAGGGAGGCCGGGTCCCAGAAAACTCACAAACATGACCAGAGAAGGTGATGAAAAAACATTAACCCCCTCCCCCTGATCTGGGCAGCCAAGCTGGCTAACCTAAACACAGTAGGCAACTTGCCTACATGCCGCCTCTACAGAGAGAACTGAGCAATCAAAGACCAATAATCTCTCAGTTCTCTGTCTTCAGTGACAGTCATCAGCTCTCTTCTCTGCCCCTCCAGCGCTCACTGGAGTGCCGGGCTGTCCTGGCTTAGGCATCTGGGTGGATCCTGACATTAAAGTTGGGATCTCTCCAAAGTCTGGAACTAAATGCAATCCTGTGATTCCCAGGAAAAGTAGAGCTAAAACTTGCTTTGGTCCTACTTATCCTTTACAATTTTGCAGCATGGCCTCTTAAAATCCCATGGTCTATAACGCGAGTGGGCACAGATTTCTGTGGCTAACAGCGTTATGACTAGGTAGCAGGATTCACCTTACTGGAAAGGGCCATGCAATTTTAGGGCAGGTAAATGTAAATGGTAAAGGCATTTTCTTCTATTTCCTGTGCACCGGCTCCCTGTAGTCACTGATTTATAATATTGCCATTAGTCAGCCACATTCCCCCTTGTCTGCTCCCTGAATTGCTAAAAGCAATTACATCCGGATCCAGAAACTGCATCAGTATTCCCACCTGGGAAACAATAAGCATTCTCGATTGTACTAACATGTTTTGTCATCCACATCACTTTCTATGTGCTATTCTGTGTTATACATGGGCACACGCAAATTTGTATTTCCTTTGTACATGGAAGAATAATATGCTTAAGTATCTTTCTGGTTATTTAGCAGACATGCTTTAGTATTTTCTAGCCTATCTCATGGACGTCCTAGTTGATGGTAACCATATACTGTGACGACTTTCCCTCTATACATTTTCAGATGATGTCAATAAGAATTACATTAACTACTTGCCGACCTGCCGCCGTCATTCTACGGCGGCAGGATGGCTCTCCTGAGCGAGAGCCCATAGCTCTACTACGACTCTCTCACAGGCCACTAGGGCCGCTCGCCCCCGACTCCCGTGCGCATGCCCGGCGGGCCCGATCGCCGCCGGGCACACGCGATCGCTCGTTACAGAGCGGGGACCGGGAGCTGTGTGTGTAAACACACAGCTCCCGGTCCTGTCAGGGGGGGAAATGCTGATCCTCTGTTCATACAATGTATGAACAGAAGATCAGTGATTTCCCCTAGTGAGGCCACCCCCCCTACAGTTAGAACACACCCAGGGACATACTTAACCCCTTCCCCGCCCCCTAGTGTTAACCCCTTCAGTGCCAGTGGTATTTTTATAGTAATCCAATGCATTTTTATAGTACTGATCGCTATAAAAATGCCAATGGTCCCAAAAATGTGTCAAAAGTTTCCGAAGTGTCCGCCATAATGTCGCAGTACCGAAAAAAAAATGCTGATGGCCGCCATTAGTAGTAAAAAATAAATATTAATAAAAATGCCATAAAAATACCCCCTATTTTGTAAACGCTATAACTTTTGCGCAAACCAATCAATAAACCCTTATTGCGATTTTTTTTTACGAAAACTATGTAGAAGAATAAGTTTTGGCCTAAACTGAGGAAAAAACGTTTTTTTATATATTTTTGGGGGATATTTATTACATTAAAAAGTAAAAAATATTATTTTTTTTTTAAATTGTCGCTCTATTTTTGTTTATAGCACAAAAACTAAAAACCGCAGAGGTGATCAAATACCACCAAAAGAAAGCTCTGTTTGTGGGAAAAAAAGGACGCCAATTTTGTTTGGGAGCCACGTTGCACGACCGCGCAATTGTCAGTTAAAGCGACGCAGTGCCGAATCGCAAAAAGTACTCTGGTCTTTGACCAGCAATATGGTCCGGGGGTTAAGTGGTTAAGGGCTTGCTCACACTTTATGCATTATCCATGTGATTACAGCCCAGTCAACAAGCACAGACAGGGCTGCTGTTAGAAATCACGGGGCCCCGTACAGCCTACCTGACGGGGCCCCCCAAAATATATCAAAACAATATTTTCACAAACAAATGCACTAAAATCATTATTAGCAGACACAAACATAACAGAGAACCTGTGTGAATTAGCCATTTTTAAAAAATCGTGAAACTTTTTTTTTTATATAATTTTTTAAAGAATGTTAAAATGTATTAAAATGTATTTTATTTTACAATTTGTTATTTTTTTACAAGACAGGTAAGCCAGCACAGTGACAGGGGGATCAGAAGCAGGCACAACAGGGAGGGGGATCGGTGCAGGGGAAGTAATTCTGTAATTGCCCCTCCATCCGACCACAATGATTCCCTCTGCTGTCCGGGCCCCTCTGTTTGCCTGGGCCCCCTACAGGAGGGCTGGTGGTCCCCCCCTATCAGCGGCCCTGAGCACAGATGACAGAGAAAAGTCCTTATTTTCAATAGACCCTTTTACATTGTGTCACTTGATAATCCTCCTATCTTCTCCTATATTACCTACTTGTCCTATTCTCTCTCAACTTTCTGTACACTTACCGATGCCCAGAAAAACATGGGATTGTACATGCCATTAACGCCCATCATACTGTAAAGTAAACACGTGACAAGGATTGTGGAAAAGATTCAGCCGTGGGCACTTTATTGGGTTTAAATCAGTTTTAATTATGAAATAAACTTTAACCTTTATAACCATTAACAGACCAACATTCTTAGTCACTAAAGCTGGGTATACACTTGTTTTTTTCATTCAACCCAAGGCTTAATAAGCAGCAATATCTTACACCAACCCAGGGCCGTAGATAGTTTTTTGATCTGGGGGGGGGGTTCAGCAGCAAGTACTAAGGAAAAGTATTTTTTAAATAAAAGAAATTGCGTCAAAAATGAATTTGGACTGGAAAAAGGAAAAATTATATGTGTTGCCCCTAGTAAGGAATCACGTCCTTAATTGTATTTTATCATCTCCTTTAGAAAATCAAACAGCAGCAGTTTATCCATGTGGGGGGCCGGCGGCTAGACACAGCACTTTACAAGCACTCTGCGCTCCAGGGCCCAGGCAAAGCTCCTCTCCCATGCCTAAGGTGGGAGTGGCACTGCAAGCCAAGGGGAATACATGGTATGCAGTGGGCAAAACTACACGCACCGCCAGCTCCCACTGTGCTGCCTGGCGATAGATCTGTTAGCCTTGAGCCAGATAGACCACAACATGCGTGCGGGTATGACTAATGATCTAGTACACTTGCTGCAGCAGCATTATTACACTCTGTGTGCTACTAACTGCAGTGTTGCCTGTTGCTGGTGCCATATGCGGCTGCAGAGCAGGGACACCATGCATTTCATTTTGGCCCTGGGGGGGTTTGAACACCCCTGACCCCCCCTTATCTACGCCCCTGCACCAACCAAATAATAGTTTACCAACCACCGTCCACCCACAAAGTGGGAGACATTACCCCATAAATATGGACCGCAACAAGGAAAAATAACAAAGGAGGGGATGGGGTGCAGGTCAAAAGATTCAAATGGAAAGCGGAGGATGGTCCATAGTAGGAGCACATACTGTATAAGAACAGATAGATTAGGGCAGATATGCCTGGAGGGACCCCACCCCTCCTGCATGCAATTCATCCAACTGTACAAAAAAGTGGCAACCACCCCAACCTATAACTGGCCTATGCAGCAAGGTGCACATGGAAGGGTAATGCACTTTACAAACAAAAAAAAAGATTTCCCAGCACATTTACCAGCCAGCCTGTAAAACATCTTTATTGGCCCTGTCTAACACTTTAACGTAAAGTGTTAGGGCCAATTTTGTTGTTTTGCAGGCTTGCTGAATTAAAAAAACTGAAGAGCTCAGGAGGAGCTGCTGTACTAACTATGTTAGTACAGTGATCTCTCCCGCTAAGCTATTAAGTTCTGACAGGGGGACAGCCCCCCCGCTAGAACACATCGGTCACTGCTCTCAGCCATAGGGGTCAGTGCTTTCAGCCATTGGCTGAGAGAGCCAATCGGATAGCAATCAGCAGACCTTTATTGGTCATGCCCCTTTGACAGAAGCTGGCCAAATGTCATATGACTTTGCGCAGTCTCACCATGATCGCAGATGCGCTGTGTCCCTGGGACACGGCACGACCCCGATCTCATTAAAAACCTCTAATATCACTTTAAATCTACTTATTAACCACCTTCCGCCCGCCGTATAGACAAATGACTGCAGGCAGGATGCTCTCCTGTTCTGGGATGATGTCATATGACGTTGTGCAGTCTCACCGCGATTGCGGACACGCTGTGTCCCTGGGACCCCAATAACGTGGCTCTTTACCCATGTGATCAGCTGTGTCCAATCACAGCCGATCACATGTAAACATGGAAGTGCTGTTTACTGTGTCTCCTCGCCTCACACTGGCAGAGTGTGAGTAGAAGAGAGCCGATAAGCGTTATCAGTGCAGCCCCAACAGTGCACAACAGTGATGCCAATCTGTGCCCATCGGTGATGCAAGTCAATGCTGCCTTTTACTGCCCATCAGTGCCATCCCATCAGTGTGGCCTATCCGTGCCTCCTATCATTGCCTATAAGTGCCACCTATCAGTGCTACATATTAGTGCCTCTTCATCAATGCCTATCAGTGCCGCCTCATCAGTGGACATCAGTGAAAAATGAACTCATTTACACAATTTTCTGACAGAAACTACGAAAAACGTAATTATTTTCAAAATGTTTTGGTCTTTTTTCATTTTGTTTTTGCAAAACATTTTAAAACCCAGTGGCGATTAAATCAAATAAAAAGAAAACTCAATTTGTGGGAATTTTTTTTATTTGGATACATTGGGCCAGATTCTCGTAGATCCGGCGTATCTCTGCGGCGGCGTAACGTATGTAATTTACGTTACGCCGCCGCAAGTTTTACAGGCAAGTGCTTTATTCACAAAGCACTTGCCTGTAAAGTTGCGGCGGCGTAGCGTAAATCACCCGGCGCAAGCCCGCCTAATTCAAATTAGCCGGGTAGGGGGTGTGGAGCATTTAAATTAAGCGCGTTCCCGCGCCGAACGTACTGTGCATGCGCCGTCCGGAAAATATGCCAGGGTGCATTGCTCCAAATGACGTCGCAAGGATGTCATTGGTTTCAACGTGAACGTAAATGGCGTCCAGCCCCATTCATGGACGACTTACGCAAACAACGTAAATTTTTAAATTTCGACGTGGGAACGACGGCCATACTTAACATTGGTTGCCCCTCAAATAGCAGGGGCAACTTTACGTCGCGCAAACCTAACGTAAACGTCGTAACTTCACCGCGTCGACCGCGCGTACGTTCGGGAATTCGCGTATTTAGCTAATTTGCATACTCGACGGGGAAAACGTCGGATTGCATTTAAGATCCGACCGCGTAAGAGCCTTACGCCTGTCGGATCTAATAGATATCTATGCCTAACTGATTCTAAGAATCAGTCGCATAGATACGACGGCCCAGATTACAGTAGGTGTTTGTGATATTGTGTTTTTAGCACGACAGCATCGCGCTGATTCTCGGCGACATGGTGCCGAGATCTCGCCGACTCGCTCGTCCCCACTCCTTTCCTGGCCGGCCGGGTAGCGTGCTTTGGATACGAGTCTGGTATGGATTGTAGGGGGACCCCCTACGCCGTTTTTTTCGGCGTAGGGGGGCTCTCCTTACAACCCATAACAGACCTAAGGGCCCGGTATGCTCCTGAGGGGGGACCCCATGCCGGATTTTTATTTAAAATCTGGCGGGGACTTCCCCCTCAGGATTCATAACAAACGCCGCACACGTGTAGAATTGGCGGGAATCCAAGTCGGATCTCCCGTCGCTTCTATGACGGCTTTGTCTCTATCGCGGCAAGCCAGCTCGGCGCTGGCTCCCGCGATGGGGCTCGTAGGTGCTCAATCTCGCCGAGAAAGGGAGCGAGATTGACACAATATCGCGTGCACCTACTGTAGGACTTACAACGGCGTACATGGCGTATGCTCTTTGAGAATCTGGGCCATTGTTGCAGGACATGTGCAATTTTCATTCAAAGTGTAACAGCGTTGAAAGCTGAAAATTGGCCTGGGCAGGAAGGGGGTAAAAGTGACCTGTAGGCAAGTGGTTAAATATACTTAGATATGTCTTTGAAATTATTTATTTTTAATAGAATAGGGAAGAGTTACAAGCACTGCCAGTGTACTTTTTGCTGTTTGCGAACCACTAGAAACATTTCTCTTCAATGCCTGCACCAGAGACCCATTGTAAAATGTCCTCTTATCTTAGATGTTAGATGAATGAATTACAATGTACTGTACTGTATAAAGGTTACATGGCCCAATATAGAGAGGCCTGAGACAGAACACCATTAATGAACCCTTTAAATAGCTTGTGCTGAGTACTGTACTGTTCTGTCTACTGGCACTACATTTAGAATGATGTTAAATTATATTAATTGCTTTATTTAAAATGGCTCTGTTTAATCAGCTAGTAGCAGAAGTCTTGTAACATCAAAATGATAAGATCTTCTATCATCAAAATGGATTAAACGACTTACTGAACATCATAAATATAAATATACAATGTGAAAAAGTAAAAGATTCATAAGATGCAGCATTTAAATAACAATATGTTATTTTCTTATTTTAAAGTGGATCTGAACTTGTGCCTAAAACATACCCTGATAAATGTAATTTCGCTATAAATTCCATTCCAAGGGCTCATGTACACTAAGCTTTGGATTTGTCTGCATCGAATCGCATGGTACAAATCGCATCCGGTTTAAGTGTGTTTTTTAAAGTAGTGTATGCACTTCTTTTGGCACTGTGCGGTGCGATTTCAGCACATTCAAATGAATGGGCTGAAAGTTCACTGCACTCAATTTGCACAGCGATTGCACAGGAACACGAGCTGACCCTGAGGCAAGAAACATTTTTTGTTTCTACTTTTTTCACCTATGATAGGTTTATGCAACAACTAAAAAAAAGGATGCAAAAATGGATATAGACTGATCTGATGTAAACTGAAGCTGGATGTACAAAATGATGAAAATGATTTAAACTGAATCAGTTTTCTCTTAACATAAACGGGACTGAACGCATAACACCCATGTGAATGCACCCTCAAGAAGTCAGGCTGTTCTGCGCCTAGCATAGCCTCTCTCTTAAACACTCTTCCTACTTGTTCTAGATGCAACTGAAACAAGTCATATGTAACAGCGTATTCTCAGTTTGTATAGTAATGACTTGTACCTTTTATATTGAGAAGAGTAAATAAACACTGTGTTTAATTCTCAGCACTGTTCAAACATCCTCCATCTGGTATCCACAGAGCCTCCTTTATGCAGGTGAAATATTTGTGGGAGCATACCCTGTACATTCAACAAGCTTGTATTTATTCACAGATTGCTTGCATATTAGAGAGATAATTTCTAATGTTTGCAGTAGGAATCATTAGCACAGCATTCAATCTTTAATACAAAAATAGGATGTTTCACCTTAACTGAAATAGCGTTGGAGTTCAATGTAAACTGCAGATGGCTCATCATTTTGCTGGGAAATATGGACACTGGAAAAAAAATTGACTAAGCCCAGAGAGATTTGATTTGGACACTGGTAAACCTGTGGGCTATGCACAGGAATTGAATTGGAGATTTAAAGGGCTAGTGTAGCATATTTGTTGAATGAATTTATGAAATTTAGAAGAAACAGTCCTTCTTTAAAGTGGAGGTTCCCCTAAAAATAAACTTTTAACATTGCATTTCCCACATTAATGACAATTAGAATCGTCTGGTTTTATAAAAAAAAAACGTCCGTACGTACCGTTTGCTATATGCGTTCTCACCGCCGCTTCCGTGTACGATGGTGGGGCTGGGCGTTCCTAATTGATGGACAGGCACCCGACCGACGCATACATCGCGTCACGAGATGCCGAAAGAAGCCGAACGTCGGTGCGCATGCGCCGTATAGAGCTGCACCGACGTTCGGCTTCTTTCGGCATCTCGTGACGCGATGTATGCGTCGGTCGGATGCCTGTCCATCAATTAGGAACGCCCAGCCCCACCATCGTACCCGGAAGCGGCGGTGAGAACGCATATAGCAAACGGTACGTACGGACGTTTTTTTTTTTATAAAACCAGCCGATTCTAATTGTCATTAATGTGGGAAATGCAATGTTAAAAGTTTATTTTTAGGGGAACCACCCCTTTAAAGTAGAAGTCCAGGCAATAACTATCTACTCTTATTTTTTTTATTTTTTTTTTAAACAATAGATTTTTATTAAAAGTATTTACTTAACAATACAGATTAACATTGTCACGTTAGTCATTTGTAACCAACTTAGTTACCTTGGTTCATACGATTCTTCTTATAAAAATACAGTATTTGATAGCCTGTACCAGCCTACCCCTATTGGGTTTAAACTGTAGGCATGGATGGGCCACCAATTGAATTAATTAGTTGAATATAGAAAATTATAAAGAAAACAGAGAAATTGTGTGTGTGTGTGTGTATATATATATATATATATATATATATATATATATATAATATAAAAGAGAGGAAAAAAAAAAAATATATATATATATATATATATATATATATATATATATACACAATTAAATGAACTGAACAAAACATGCTACATAGATTATTAAAGTAGGTCCAGGATGATATATTACATCTGGGGTAAGCATATATGTAACTTCAATGTACTTGTCAATAGGTTATATATTACACTCTTTTAAGTATTTGGATGCTCTGGGAGGGGAGATCCAAAACGATCTACTCTTAAATCTGGTCCCACTCCCCTTCTAACTCCTAGTCTAACTACCCTGTTGAATGAGGAAGTGTATACTTACCTATCTCCTCCAGGGCGTCCCAATCCAGTCATGTGACCTACTCAGTGGCTGGCTGGTGTCTTGGTGTATCCTGGTGATTTCTAATAAAGGCACGTTTTTGGAACTTTTTGATGTGCAGCCATTTTTTTTTTCAAGTATTCCACAGAGTCAAGCCAGGGCTAGCACTTCTTTCTGGTTTCAATTGGGTCATTGCACACACCTGGAGCGGCAGATTCTTGGCAGTTCCGAGTGGTGCTTGTGCACTAAAACAGCCCTAGGGAGGAGCCGGGCACACAGAGGGGATCATATGTGGCCCAGACAGGGATGCGGATTGGTGCGGCAATTATAGAAACAATGCCCTATGTGTCTCTCCCTCCAGCAACTGAAAGCCAGCAGGAGAGAGAGAAACCGGCTCTGAGCTGTCGGAGGGAGAGACACAGGGAATCATTTTTGTAATCAACACACAAATCCGCCTCCCTGTGTGGGCCCATGTGTGTGTGCCTGGGCCCCCTACAGAAGGACCAGTGGCCCCCCTATCAGCGACCATTCTCTGAACATACAGCATGCACACTGCCCAAAAAGAAAGCCCCATGTCCTCCCTCTTGATGCAACAACCCAACATGTTCTACTCCTTTATAGCATAACTCCACTTTCATGATAAAGTATTTGTAGAGAAAAAAAAACATAATATGTCATATACAATTGCTACTCAAGACACAATTCTAATTAAAATGATCTTTCCTCTTAAATCTGCAGCCACTGTAATTTTCAGTAAAATTTTATGCAATGCGGCAACCTAGTGGCATTCTGTACAGTGTTGGTATACAGAATGATCCTGGAGATGCAATTTCCTTCCTGAGCGAGCTTAAAGCGGTTGTAAACCCGCATCAAATTTATTTTTTTCTCCTGTAAGGCAAAAGTCATAATGAGCTAATATGCACCGCATATTAGCTCATTATGAAATACTTACCTCGGAACGAGGTGTGTACCACTTACCTGGTCCACGCCGAGCGAGATTTCATCTTGCCTCGGCGTGTCTTCCGGGTATCGCCGCTCCAGCGCTGTGATTGGCTGGAGCGGCGATGATGCATGCGCGGGAGATTTAAAACTCGTCAAGGTCCGGCGGCTGCCGGTCCTTTCGCCGTAGATCCCCCCTGCGCATGCGCCGCAGCGCATTGCGAGGGGAATATCTCCTAAACCGTGCAGGTTTAGGAGATATTCTACTTACCTACAGGTAAGCCTTGTTATAGGCTTACCTGTAGGTAAAAGTCAAAAAAGTGGGTTTACAACCACTTTAAGGGAGGGACCCCACAGTTTTTGTGGAGAAATTGCTCTTGGACTTGTTCGGTAAAGATGTATTCTCCTAATTTTTCGCAGTGGAGAGGGCCCACCGTGTACCAGATTGCCCACCTCTGCCTGGAGGCCCTTCCAGACTCTGCAACAAAATTTGTCAAAATCCTTGCAATATACATTGGTCAACAAGAGGGGAATATTTTTTATTTTTCAACAAAAGTAAGGTTACACTTTAAGCTTTATGGTAACTGCACTATAAACCTCTCTCTCCCTGCAATGTTGTTGGATGTCCCTATCTCTTACTAAATCCAAACACTCTGATAAAGGGCTGCTGGGAAAGCAGCCTTTTATATTGTGTGGGCTGGGATTTAGACAAAACCATCAATGTCTTTTTGCAAAGCATTATGTGACTTTCGGCCTGGGCTAATTCTGCTAATTTTCTTTTTCAATTTCCTTTAGATTTATCTTCAACTATCAACTAGTGCAATGGTCTACCTGATTGCATACAAATTGAAAGTGTTTAGGTTTAACCTCATATTATATGTTTTTTTTTTTTTGTAAAACCTAATTTTTTTATTTGTAAAACCGGTACAAGGCCGCGCGGGCCGACAAAGAAAAAACACAATACAACAACGCTCACAGTGCAGTATACAGGATACACAATAACAGAATACAGTGCCTGGAAACCATAGCGGGCCTCTAGTCAAGCACACCCCGAAGACCACCAGCCCCAAATGGTGTGTGTGTCCCCGGACTGCGCCCGTAGGCCACCGCCGCCTGGGGCCATGGCAACGCTCCTCAGGGGGGGGGAATTGTCCCTGTAGCAGTGTATAACCGGATGCTCTGGTCGCGAGGCCGGTCCCTTCATTTTCTCTTATACCCAGAGAGACCCCCAGACGGGGGTGTGGGAGATTCCCGAAGCTAGAAAGTCAAAGCTAGGAATAGGAGAGGAGGCAGAAAAGACGAGAAAGGAAGAAAGGAAAGTTGGTCAAGGATAGAGGGGGGGAGGGGGGGCTGCGGGACCAATCCCGCAGAGTGCAGTCACCCTAGGGGGGAGGGGGGCTCATATTATATGTTTTTTAATAAATCTAAAGGATTCTATCCCAACTGACCAAACCCAGAAAGATGGATCTGAACCTGAGTTGTATCCAAAATCTGAGCTCAACCATAGTAGTCAATTTTCATAAAGGTAGGAGGTTGATGACCTATAATCAACACAGTTCATTATTAGGCTCTGAGGTGCTTAATCCCTATTAAGCCATGATGATGGATCTCAAGTGAAAAACTATAACACATCTATTTACAAAATTCACAGAAGAGAAAATGGGAACCAAATTATTTCTCAAAATCCCTCTTCCAAGTTGCTTCTTCTACTATATTGGAAATAAATCCAGGATTTTGGTTTATCACTTCAGAGAATATTTCCATTTATTTTTTGAACTAGAATATCATCACAGACCAAACCTGCCAAGTATCTAGTATATAGAGTATTATTTTTTAACTATTTGTAGCATGTGTATCTATCTGAGTGCAATGGTTTTAGGACTTTGTTTAGGATATTATTTTCTAAAAGATTGTAAGTTTTTCTCTGCTTACTTGAATTGTTACTTGCCAGTAGCTAAGCCCATATAAAACATTGCCTATGGGAAGGTTTATATATAAACCAAGGTGTGTCAGAATGAGGAAAAACCAGATCTCAAGAATATTATCATAAGCAAAGCGAAATGTATGTGACCTGTAACATTTGTGTACACCACAACAATCCTGAGTTAAAAAAAATAGAGATCAGTGAGATAAATTTGTTTACTACTTACTAAAATAAGACTAGACCTGTTCCCGCAGCCGCAACCACCCACACAGCAAAACGCACTGGATGGGTGCAGGTGACATTAATTATGGTGCCCAAGAGCGGAACAGCCCCAGAAGTAACCAAATTCTGCTCCACTGGCTACAGAGGAGCCAAAAAACGAAAGTTACATTAACTTATTAAATAAGTGAAGCACTAAAAATAAATACAGTGAATGATTAGCCAAAAATGAAAAACACCATGTGAAACATAAAAAACTTCAATTAATAATCAAACATAAAATGCAAAAGTGCATGGTGATAATAAATAATTTAATCTATTAACCACCTAAGGACCCCTGCACGCCGATATACGTCGGCAGAATGGCAAACGGCTGGGCACATCCACGTACCTGTACGTTGCCCTTTAAGCCCAGCCCGAAGCTCCGTGACCGCAGCCGCAGGACCCGTGGACCCGATCGCCGCCGGTGTCCCACGATCGGTCCTCCGGAGCTGAAGAACAAGGAGAGCTGTGTGTAAACACAGCTTCCCCGTTCTTCACAGTGGCGCTGTCACTGATCGTGTGTTCCCTGTTATAGGGAAACACGATCAATGACGTCACACGTCCAGCCCCGCCCCCTACAGTTAGAAACACATATGAGGTCACACTTAACCCCTTCAGCGCCCCCTAGTGGTTAACTCCCAAACCGCAACTGTCATTTTCACAGTAAACAATGCATTTTTATAGCATTTTTGCTGTGAAAATTACAATGGTCCCAAAAATGTGTCAAAATTGTCCGATGTGTCCGCCATAATGTCGCGGTCATGAAAAAAATCGCTGATCACCGCCATTAGTATTTAAAAAAAATATATATTAATAAAAATGCAATAAAACTATCTCCTATTTTGTAAACGCTATAAATTTTGCGCAAACCAATCGATAAACGCTTATTGCGATTTTTTTTTTAACCAAAAATAGGTAGAAGAATACGTATCAGCCTAAACTGAAAAAAAAATGTTTTTTATATCTTTTTTGGGGATATTTATTATAGCAAAAAGTATAAAATATTGTTTTTTTTTCAAAATTGTCGCTCTATTTTTGTTTATAGCGCAAAAAATAAAAACCGTAGAGGTGATCAAATACCACCAAAAGAAAGCTCTATTTGTGGGAAAAAAAGGACGTCAATTTGTTTGGGAGCCATGTCGCACGACCGCGCAATTGTCAGTTAAAGCGATGTAGTGCTGAATCTCAAAAACTGGCCAGGTCCTTTACCTGCATAAAGGTCCGGGTCTTAAGTGGTTAAGGCGTCTCTATTGAAAGGAACTACAAAGAGTCACAACGTGTGTCAGACTTCAGCTGGAAGTTAGCATCTCATGCAAAGGACATTCCACCAAAACTATGGTCTATAGGTTGTCCACGGTGATATCCCTCCACCGGTATATAATGCACTCACCATAAGATAAATAAAGATGAGCCTTGTGTTGTAAAACACGTGGACAGAGGTTGATCTCAGCTGGGTCTTGCATCAATGACGGTGCAGCAACAAACATAAGTAAATCTACATACCCTTTAGTGGGGTAAAACTGTAAAAAAGCTCACCGGGAGACAAAAATGTAGCTTTTGCTATATTTCCTATAACACTTCATCCCTTGCTGGTATGTAGATATTATACAGAGCACAGAGGTATAATATTTTTACAGTTTTACCCCACGGATTTACTGCTGTTTGCTGCTGCATCTTCATATATGCAATGCAAGACCCACCTGAGATCTGTCCCAGGCAGTGGCGGCCCGTCCATAGGGGCGCCCGGGCGCCGCCCCCCATCCCCCCAGTCAGTAAAAAAAAAATTTTTTTTTTAAATCTGTCCCTTTAAGAAAAAAATAAATTCCAAAAAAGGGCCTTATGTGCACTGTGTCCGCGCGCCGGACGCCGAGCACAGTGCTGTAGGAGTAGCGCCACGTCTGTGCAATCACGGGATTGCAGACGCGGCGCTACATTGGCACAAAAAATATGCCTTTGTGGCGTTCTCCATCGCGCCACTTGCTTCCGGCGCGATGGAGTGTATTGTTATGGCCGGGCGGGTGCATACACTTACTGTGTGCACCCGCCCGTCTCTGTGCTCGTTCCGACGTCACTGGAAAAACAGGAAGTGACGTTGGGACAGCTCGAGCTCAGTGCGCCCGACCGAGGAACAGGTAAGCCTGCCTGTCTCTAAGCATCGGCGGCCACTACACAACACCCCACCCGCTTATACAGCAGCATCTAACCTCCCCCCCGTTTATTCATTTTTTTTTTATCTAATATTCGGCGACCCCCCCCCCCCAACCCCCGCTTATTTAAAAAAAAAAAATCGGCGGCTGGCATCCACCCTCCACACCCACCCCCCCCCCCCCCCCCCCCCCCCGCCTGCTTAATCCAATTTTTTTTTTTATATTTTTTAATATTTAATATTTAATATTCAGCATAAATAATGACAGGCAACAACCCCCCCCCCCCCCCAAATCAATGTTTTTTTTTAGATTTAATATTAGTTAAATATATTAAGCTTATTAACAGTTTATTTTTTATATTTGATTCAATTTAGCAATAAGTATAAAAAAAGTTTTTTTTCAATAACCGGCTTTTTTTTATAATTCATTTACCCACTTATTAACAACATTTCTTTTCTATGTAAAAATTCATTACAGCACAAATAGCGGCCGGTAACACTACCCCACCAGACCACCCCCCCAGTTATTAAAAAAAAACTTTTTTAATACTTAATGTGCAGGGAAAATATCGGCCGTCAACACCACACCACCCCCCGCTTGCAAATTGTCCTGCGACTTGGGACTGGAAAGTTGCAGGATAAGTTGGACCTGATGATTTCCAATGAGAACTGTTCATATCTGTGCAACTTTGAAGTAGTCCCTGCATTACTTTTGTCCCACCTTGATGTGACTTGAGGTCCATAGACCTCCAGAATACATAGGCATTGCTTCAAGTCGCTGCAAAGTCGCACCAAAAAATTGTGGCAGAATCTTGCAACTTTCAGGCTAATGCAGTCTGAAAGTTGCACAATTCTACTGCAATTTTGATGTGACTTAAAGCAATGCCTGTGTATTCTGCAGGTCTATGGACCTCAAGTTGCATCAATGTGGGACCAAAGTAATGCAGGGACTACTTTGAAGTCGCACAGATATGAACGGTTCTCATTGGAAATCATGGGGTACGACTTGTCATGCAACATTTAAGTCCCAAGTCGCAGGACAAGTAATTCCTGCAGTCTCTGGTAATCTTGTGCAGTATGTCCGCAGTCTCTGGTAATCTTGTGCAGTATGTCCGCAGTCTCTGGTAATCTTGTATAGTATGTCCGCAGTCTCTGATAATCTTTTGCAGTATGTCTGCAGTCTCTGGTAATCTCCTGCAGTATGTCCGCAGTCTCTGGTAATCTCCTGCCCATTTCGAGTCCTTCATTACTAACAGTGTCATATTTTAGTTTGTTTGCACCGATCTGTAAGGCTGCGCTATATACCATGATTTGTGATGCTGGGGCTGTATACTCTGTGCTGTGACGCTGAGCTGTATACTCCTGACATTGAGTGGAAGCAAGTGGAATACAGGGGACGGAGTGGTGGATTCTATTAATAGCATCTTAATAGCATCACGGGCCCCTGGGCAAAGTAATGCACTGGGCCCCTACCAGCTTGCCCCAATTTACACACCTACTTTCAAGAAATAAAGTATAAATAGTTGATAGAATTAAACATATATTCATTAGTACTTTCAATAAAAATCGATTTTACAAAAGGAAAAAATTCCATGAATCAAAGACTAGTCAACATAAAGGGCACAGTATAGGGGGGAATGCAGTGGGGCACAGTACAGAGGGGGTCAGGGTGGCACAACACTGGGATCAAGGAGGGCACGGTATTGGTTCTGGGATGCTTCCCGGGACACGACCACATCAGGACAGTTTAGTAAGAAGTATGACTGTCCCAGCAAATCCAGGACAGTTGGCAAGTATGATGTAATGCAAGATTATTGTGGGGCCCCTATGTACCTGGGGCCCCTGGGCAGTGCCCTTGCATTAAGATGGCCCTGATCTGTCCATGTGTTTTATAACTCAAGGCTCATCTTTATTCATCTTCTGGTGAGTGCATTATATACTGGTGGAAGGATATCACCGTGGAGAACTCAATGATTTGTTATCACCATGCACTTTAGTACTTTATATTTGATCATTAATTGATGCTTTTAATGTTTCACATGCTGTTTTTCATTTTTGGCTAATCATTCAGGCTGGGTTCACATAGCGACTCACTGCAAGAGTATGGTGCATTTCCGTTCTCCGTTTCAGGTCCGATTTCAGCCCGAATATTTGGCTGAATTCGGACCTGAAATGGACAAAAAGACGCACAGGGCTCCTGTGCAAATCGCACCAGAGCCGCTGGGCAGATATGTGAACCGGCTCCATAGAGAGCCAGTCACAATCTCCTGCTGTGCGAATTTTAATGCGGGAAAATTCCACATCCAATTCGCACAAGTGTGAACCCAGCCTCACTGGGCCAGATTCAGAAAGATCAGCAAATCTTTCTGCTGGCGTAACGTAACTCATTTACATTACGCCGCCGCAAGTTTTTCAGGCAAGTGCTGTATTCACAAAGCACTTGCCTGTAAAGTTGCGGCGGCGTAGCGTAAATCCACCCGGCGGAATTCAAATTCGTCGGGTAGGGGGCGTATATCATTTAAATGATGCGCGTCCCCTTGCCGAACGAACTGCGCATGCGCCGGCCGCGACTGAATCCCAGTGCGCATGCTCCAAATGACATCGACAACTCGTCATGCTTTCGTCGTGAACGTAAATTACGTCCAGCCGTATACGCAAACGACGTAAAAATTTCAAAACTCGGCACAGGAACGACGGCCATACTTAACATAGGATACGCCGCACATACCCCTCATATAGAAGGGGTAACTATACGCCGGAAAAAGCCGAACGCAAACAACGTAAAAAAAAAGCGCCGGGTGGTCATTCGTTTCTGAATCGGCGTAACTCCTCATTTGCATATTCCTTGTGTAAACAAACGGAAGCGCCACCTATCGGCCAGCGTGAGATTGCAGCCTAAGATCCGACGGTGTAAGTCACTTACACCTGTCGGATCTTAGGGATATCTATGCGTAACCTGATTCTATGTATCAGGCGCATAGCTACGACCGTCGGAACTCAGAGATACGATGGCGTATCAAGAGATACGCCGTCGTATCTCTTTCTGAATCCGGCCCACTTTATTTATTTTTAGCGCTGCACTGTTTTAGCTCTGCACTGTATATTGTTTGAGGATTGTATATTCACCTTTTTGTGCTATTGGCTTTTTCATTGGCACACTGAGCGCTCACTTATTCTTGAATTTATTTACATAAACGTGTTAGCAACGTAACTAGGATAGTGCTACATATTGATGTCAGATGCCTAATCCCCTGGTTCCATCTGCTGGCTCCTGCCACAACTAGCTTAGAGGATAGCTAAGAAGCTGCTTGTTGTCCCTATGAAATTGTTTTCACTGTAGCTGAGGCAGCAAAATGTTGCTCCCCATTTTATCAGTCGAGATTAAGCAGCATTTGGACCAGCAACAGAGTGACATCTCGCGGCATCTGGAGGAATTTCATGGGTGAAGGCAGGCAGCTGCACTGGTAATTTGTCTCCAGCTGCACAATTGCCCATCTGACATCAGTCTATATGACCAAGGCTTCTCATAGATGTTACAGAACAGGTGACTGTAAATACCGGTTCCAAGTTTTTCAGCTCAGTGGGATTATTCTAAAGAATAGCAGGTAGTATTTCAGTTATTAAAAAGAAGCCCACATATGCCCAGGGTGGCATGTTTCATGCTTTTTATTTTATTTTTTTAATAACCACTTCAATACCAGGCGCTTTGGCCCCTTCCTGCCCAGGACAATTTCAGCTTTCAGTGCTGTCACACTTTGAATGACAATTGCGCGGTCATGTAACACTGCACCCAAACAACATTTTTATTATTTTCTTCCCGCAAATACAGCTTTCTGTTGGTGATATTTGATTACCTCTGGGATTTTTATTATTTGCTAAACAATCATAAAATGTTGTTTTCCCCTTCACTGACGGACACTAATGAGGTGGTACTGATGGGCACTGATGAGGCGGCACTGATGAGTTGGCACTGATAAGGTGGCACTGGTGGGCTCTGATGAGGAGGTACTGATATGTACAATTGATGGGCACTGATAGGCGACACTGATATGCAGCACTCATGGGCACCATAAGGTGGCACTGACATGCAGCACTGATGGGTACTGATGGGCATCACTGATGGGCACTGACAGGCAGCTGTGATGGGCACGGACAGGCGGGTGTGTTAGGCACTGACAGACAGCACTGATTTGCACTGATAGGTGGTACTGATTGGCACTGACAGGTGGCACTGATGAAGAGGTACTGATATGTTACTGACAGGTGTTACTGCTGGACACTGATTGGCACTGTGGTGGGCACTAATTGGCACTGTGGTGGGCTCTTATTGGCACTGTGGTGGGCACTAATTGGCACTGTGGTGGGCTCTTATTGGCACTGTGATGGGCACTGATTGGCACTGTGGTGGGCACTTGCAGGCTTTTATATTGAGGGAATGATGGGGTTGTGCTGATAATCGATGTGCTGATTATCAGCACAGACACCCCCCCTCTGACAGGGAGAGCCGCCGTCATTCTGCTTACAGGGGGCGGGCGGAAAGTGGTTAAAGTACAATTATACTTTAAAGTGGTTGTAAAACCTTACATATACTCAGTGGTGTGACTGACCTCAGGTGATACATAGAGATCTTCCTACATAAGTTGTACCGGTCTATCTGCAGCCCTTTTAGCCTCCACATTTGTTCAAAGTGCTCAATTTTAAAGCTTGTCTGAGATTTCAGAAAAAAGGGAGCTGAGAGCTGAAGTCACACTGAGCTCAGTGAGAAGAGCTCTGAAAGGTAATTGGAGGGAAGGGACACACAGCACACAGGAACAGAGCTGAGACTGTCAATCAGCTGGAGGTCCCTCCCCGTCACCATTTTCCTCTTGGCCTCAGGAAAACGTGTCAGAAGTAATTCATGCTGAATTAGAGGAACAAAGCAGCAGACAAAAGTGACACTTTGTGCTCCTAACTGAGACAAGTAAACACTATAGAGGGATATGCTTTGTTCATATTTCATGTCTGAGGTTTACAACCACTTTAATGTATAAGACATGGCTATAGCGGGCTTAGAGAGAGGAAATTATGTGAAATCGTAAACACACTGTATTATATTTATACTTTAGTCTGTGAAGATAAAGGATACCAGAAACTGTAAGGATTTGGTCAACAGGCCATCAAGGTGCACAAGCAGGATGCCAGGATGAAATGTACAATCAGTGGGTAAATAGTCTCCTCTGACTTGGTTTAAAACCAATGAAAGTGTAACTTTCATTTTACATCAACTAAATATATTCCAGGTGCATCAAAACATATTAAAATATTACTTGAGCCTGAGTAGAACAGCTGCAGAGAAGGACATTTGCTCTCTGTGTGCAAGGAGTGGTCTCTGTAGAGGTCCAACATATCCCATCTTGTGGCAGACCTATGGTTCTGCAATCCGCACAGTTTATGCTGTTTGTGGATTGGATAGCTTCAGCTCTCAAAAGGGAATGTGTTGGATCTTTGCAGAGAAACCACTGCTTTCACACAGAGATCAAATGTCCTTTTCTGCAGCATGCTGGCAGGGGACAGGCTTTTCTATTCAGGCTGGGTTTTCTAAAAGAACACAAACTACAGGGAGTGCAGAATTATTAGGCAAGTTGTGTTTTTGAGGATTAATTTTATTATTAAACAACAACCATGTTCTCAATGAACCCAAAAAACTCATTAATATCAAAGCTGAATATTTTTGGAAGTAGTTTTTAGTTTGTTTTTAGTTTTAGCTATTTTAGGGGGATATCTGTGTGTGCAGGTGACTATTACTGTGCAGAATTATTAGGCAACTTAACAAAAAAAAAATATATACCCATTTCAATTATTTATTTTTACCAGTGAAACCAATATAACATCTCAACATTCACAAATATACATTTCTGACATTCAAAAACAAAACAAAAACAAATCAGTGACCAATATAGCCACCTTTCTTTGCAAGGACACTAAAAAGCCTGCCATCCATGGATTCTGTCAGTGTTTTGATCTGTTCACCATCAACATTGCGTGCAGCAGCAACCACAGCCTCCCAGACACTGTTCAGAGAGGTGTACTGTTTTCCCTCCTTGTAAATCTCACATTTGATGATGGACCACAGGTTCTCAATGGGGTTCAGATCAGGTGAACAAGGAGGCCATGTCATTAGATTTTCTTCTTTTATACCCTTTCTTGCCAGCCACGCTGTGGAGTACTTGGACGCGTGTGATGGAGCATTGTCCTGCATGAAAATCATGTTTTTCTTGAAGGATGCTTCTTCCTGTACCACTGCTTGAAGAAGGTGTCTTCCAGAAACTGGCAGTAGGATTGGGAGTTGAGCTTGACTCCATCCTTAACCCGAAAAGGCCCCACAAGCTCATCTTTGATGATACCAGCCCAAACCAGTACTCCACCACCACCTTGCTGGCGTCTGAGTCGGACTGGAGCTCTCTGTCCTTTACCAATCCAGCCACGGGCCCATCCATCTGGCCCATCAAGACTCACTCTCATTTCATCAGTCCATAAAACCTTAGAAAAATCAGTCTTGAGATATTTCTTAGCCCAGTCTTGACGTTTCAGCTTGTGTGTCTTGTTCAGTGGTGGTCGTCTTTCAGCCTTTCTTACCTTGGCCATGTCTCTGAGTATTGCACACCTTGTGCTTTTGGGCACTCCAGTGATGTTGCAGCTCTGAAATATGGCCAAACTGGTGGCAAGTGGCATCTTGGCAGCTGCACGCTTGACTTTTCTCAGTTCATGGGCAGTTATTTTGCGCCTTGGTTTTTCCACACGCTTCTTGCAACCCTGTTGACTATTTTGAATGAAACGCTTGATTGTTCGATGATCGCGCTTCAGAAGCTTTGCAATTTTAAGAGTGCTGCATCCCTCTGCAAGATATCTCACTATTTTTGACTTTTCTGAGCCTGTCAAGTCCTTCTTTTGACCCATTTTGCCAAAGGAAAAGAAGTTGACTAATAATTATGCACACCTGATATAGGGTGTTGATGTCATTAGACCACACCCCTTCTCATTACAGAGATGCACATCACCTAATATGCTTAATTGGTAGTAGGCTTTCGAGCCTATACAGCTTGGAGTAAGACAACATGCATAAAGAAGATGATGTGGTCAAAATAATCATTTGCCTAATAATTCTGCACTCCCTGTATATGACTATGCACACCCTATGCTTTACCCACTTGCCTACTGGGCACTTTTACCCCCTTCCTGCCCAGGCCAATTTTCAGCTTTCAGCGCTGTTGCACTTTGAATGAATAGCACGATCATGCAGCACTGCGCCTATATTACATTTGTATCATTTGTTCACACAAATAGGAGGTTATTTTGGTAGAATTTAATTACCACTGGGTTTTTTATTTTTTCCTAATTACCCAAAAAAGACTGAACATTTTGAAAAATAAAACCCCCAAAAATGTCATAGTTTGTTATAAAATTTTACAAACAGGTAATTTTTCTCCCTACCTGATGTATGCTGATGAGGCTGCACTGATGGACACTGATAGGCAGCACTGATGGGCACTGGTAGGAGGCACTAATGGGCAGCAATGATAGGTGACACTGATGGGCACTGATAGGCAGCACTGATGGGCACTGGTAGGAGGCACTAATGTGCAGCACTGATAGGTGACACTGATGAGGAGGCAGTGATGGGCACTAATTGACATCACTGATGAGCACTGATTGGCATCACTGATGAGCACTGATTGGCATCACTGATGAGCACTGATTATCAGCACTGGTGGACACTGTTGGGAATGCGCTAACAATCAGGACACTGATAATCACAGCCGTTGTCCCTTTTACACAAGCCAGTTATTGGTTCTCTTCTCCTCTTCTCATGCTGTCAGCGCAAGGAAATTAATCCCGATAACCGTCTTGTGATTACATCCGTGATCAGCTGTGATTGGACACAGCTGATAACATGGTAAAGAGCCGCTGATTGGCTCCTTACCCAGATCTGTGATCAGCTGTGTCCAGAGGCGTGATCACAGGAGGACATCATATGACGGACTCCCAGAACTGGCCAGTCACGCTGTAGCCGACATTCAGCTATAGTGCAGTCGGCAAGTGGTTACTGAAACCTATTTAATAGATACAAACTGAAAGTTCACTTGGACTTTAGGCAGGTTTTTTTTTCAGGGGGAACTTGGTGGAACTTAGTTTCACCACCTCTGGCTCAGACCCTTTGGTGCCCGCTCACCACAATCACTTGTAAACACAGAAGTCTGGTTTCTGTGTTTACAAGTTACAGCTCTGCACTCTGTGTGTAACCCCCCTGAACTCTGCACTCTATATGTAATGCAATCCTGGTATTTAATGCCCCTTTAAGACCCCCCTACTGTTTGTGAAATTTGACTGACCACATCCACTATTTGATGAGATTTGGAGGGTGTGTGTGGGGGAGGGGTTTTGGGGGGTTGTGGTTGAGTTCCAGCACTTATTGTTTGGGGAAAAAGCCCTGACTTTAGGTAATAACATTTCATGTTTGACTGTAGTATACCTTTTACCTGCAGTCATCTACTTTTATAATTATTCATTAGGTAGTTGGCAGTAAGTTGTTTTATAACAGTTTTTTTTTCACAGTAAGCATTACCAACCTGTTCATTTTTAAGCTGTACAATTGTGTCCAGTGTGATGAAGCAATTCAGATTAGATATGTGTATTCTGTCATGTAATATGTATTTACAAATGTTTCACTTGTATGACAGGTCAATGCTTAGTAATTGTCTCTAATTGGTTGGTTTTGCTTTCTTTTGGAATTTTTGCCAGTAAATGAGCGTGCAGCAAGTGTTTAGGGACAAAGTCTTGGCACATATCCATCTTTTGTGACAAATACAAAAGTGTTTCTTAATTTCCCATCTCACTTTCAATAGGCTTTGGGAGGTAGGAAAATCCAGGACTGGGAGTTTTGCCAACTTTGGTGCTAGGACAATAGGGACACTGGGGAGAATGTACCTTATACACCATACACTCTGGCCCAGATTCAAGAAGCAATTGCGCCCGTGTAACCATAAGTTACACGGGGCAATTGCTGACTTGCTCCGGTGTAACGAGTGCTCCTGATTCAGGAACCTTGTTACACCGACTGCAGCCTAAAATCTGCGCGGCATAAGGCTCTTATGCCTCGCAGATTTTAGGCTGCATATTTGCGTGTGCTGCTAGGGGGCGCTCCCATTGTGATCAGCGTGTAGTATGCAAATTGCATACTACCAACTGATTCACAAACTTGCGCGGCCCCCGCGCAAGCCAGGTACGGAGTTTCCGTACGGCAACTTTAGCGCAAGGCTGCCCTTTCTAATAGCAGGGGCAGCCAATGCTAAAGTATAGCCGCAGCTCCCGCGCCGTGAAATTTGAATTTCACGGCGTTTGTGTAAGTGATTCGTGAATGGCGCTGGACGCCATTCACGTTCACTTTGAAGCAAATGACGTCCTTGCGACGTCATTTGCCGCAATGCACGTCGGGAAAGTTTCCCGACGGAGCATGCGCTGTACGCTCGGCGCGGGAGCGCGACTAATTTAAATGATTCCCGCCCCCGGCGGGATCATTTACATTGCGCGCGCTTACGCCGGGCAATTTTGCCGGCGCGCCCTCGCAATTCACGGAGCTACTGATCCGTGAATCGAGGGCAGCGCAAAATATTTGCGTGGGTGCAGGGCAAAATCGTTGCCCTGTGCCCGCGCAAATATAGCGCAATTCTACCTGAATCTGGGCCTCTGAGAGTTACTATAAGCACTTTTTATTAAAATGTTTGTTCACCTTTACAGAACTAATACCGAACATGCTTCCCATGCCTCTGGTCCCCGCTATACTTACCTCTGGGGTTGCCCAACTTGCCCAACTGTCAGCACCCTTGCAACAGCTCCAATGCTCTGGGGATTTGGAATCCCCACTCTTCTCCCTCTTCTCCATCAGTACTTCCAGCACAGACCAGATCTATTCTGATTGCTCAGCATCATCGTTGTGAGGTGAACTAACCCTTTAACTGATGTTGCTTTTGGGCAATCCATAAACCTGGTTCTAATCCATAAGTAGTAATCTCTATTTTCATTTTTCTTCTTTATTACATTTAATTGCGTTTTTATTAGATTTTTTAAATAACAAAAGTGGGCATTTTTCCATCAGTCATCAGACTTTTATTAGATGTAGATTTTGAAGACTTTAATGGATGAGAAAGATGTTTCGGGATCACTCCATAGTCATGAATTTTTCACCGTTTTTCAAGTACAGCTACAACATTACTGAGTGTTGTATTCATTTCTTCCTCCTGGTGAAGTGGACTGGGTCACGAAGTCTGGAACTGAGAGCAGCGCAGGAATTCAGATAATGACAGTCAGATCAGAAGAACTTCTTCCGCCATTTCACATGCATGTGGCACAGGCAGACCGGCGGCTAACTGCATCCTCCAGGGCCCTCAAGCAGCTCTATTTTCATTCTTAAAGTAAGGTTACCAGACTTTCAAAATTAAATCTGGGGGACACACACTGACCAAGCTCACTGACCATGCTCATGATGCCATTGGTTGTTAAGACCCTGGTGGCTAGAAGTTTGTAATGGTGCACAATGAAAACCTGCTGGCCTGTATACAATTTTTGGAAAATTTTTGGGCATTTTGCCAAAGCACCCCTGAATAAACCTGAATGCAAAAAAAGCTGATTTTGTTCACACATATTGCAATACATGTTTAACCACTTAAGGACCTTGGCTGTTTTTCAGATTTGGTGTTTACAAGATAAAAAAAGTTTTTTTTGCTAGAAAATTACTTAAAACCCCCAAACATTATATGTAATGTTTTTCTAACACCCTAGAGAATAAAATGGCGGTCATTGCAATACTTTTTGTCACACCGTATTTGCGCAGCGGTCTTACAAACGCACTTTTTTGGGAAAAAATTCACTTTTTTTAATTAAAAAATAAGACAACAGTAAAATCAGCCCAATTTGTTTTTTATATTGTGAAAGATACTGTTACGCAGAGTAAAATGATACCCAACATGTCACGCTTCAAAATTGCGCCCGCTCGTGGAATGGTGTCAAACTTTGAACCTTAAAAATCTCCATAGGCGACGTTTAAAAAATTCTATAGGTTGCATATTTTGAGTTACAGAGGAGGTCTAAGGCTAGAATTATTGCTATCGCTCTAACGATCGCGGTGATACATCACTTGTGTGGTTTCAACACCGTTTTCATATGCGGGCAGCCGGGCACTACTCACGTATGCGTTCGCTTCTGCGCGCGAGCTCGTCGGGACGGGGCACTTTAAACAATTTTTTTTTTTGTTTTCTAATTTATTTTTATTTATTTTATTCATTTTTACACACACAAAAAAAATGGGTCACTTTTATTCCTATTACAAGGAATGTAAACATCCCTTGTAATAGAAAAAAGCATGACAGGTCCTCTTAAATACGAGATCTGGGGTCAAAAAGACCTCAGATTCCATATTTAAACTTAAATGCAAAAAAGAAAAAAGAAAAATGTTGTCATTTGAAAAAATTACAACAAAAAAATATTGCTTTAAGAAGCATGCTATGCTATGGGGACGGGTGGGGGCCATCTTGCCCTCACTCGTATCCCAGCCGAGGAAAGGACCCGATCGCCTCCGGCGCTGCCGACGGCTCCGGTAAGCGGCGGGAGGGGGGGCCCCTCTCCCGCCGCCGATAACGGTGATCTCGCTGCGAATCCGTTGCAGAGACCACTGTTATCGTTTACAGGACTGCTCAAAGAAAAGATGGATATCTCGGTTGTGGCAGCAGCTGCTGCCGCCACCGAGATATCCATCTTTAAAGTACCGACGTATATGTACATGAGCGGGTCCTTAAGTGGTTAAGCTGGCCAACTGTGTCAAAGTAATCCCTCTTTAGCCAGTCCTAATATGCTTTGCCACTGCAGATGCTACTGTGAACACCATGCCAACCTGGGGCAAAAAGACACAAAATAGGGGAGAGCTACACCATTTAGGTCTGGCCACTGAGCTGCTATATAATAGAAACAAGATATACCTGTGCTCAGATCCCAATAGCTTGTTCATGTAAATATTCTACCAAGTGCTGAAGGGGTGTGACCGCAATAACACTCAAATAGATGAACCCTCTGCACACTGTTATACCCTTTTAAGCAAACTTTGCAATAAGAATCGGCGGGAAATCTTCTGGGAACTGTGACGTGTCCCAGAAAATTGCAGGGAGGGAGGGGGGAGAGGTGAACTTCCTTCTGACGCCGCGGCGCCAGGAAAGGGAGTGGGAGCTGGGTACCTGTGAAAACTTGGTACCCGCTCCCCCCCCCCCCCCCCCCCCTCAAAAAATGACATGCCAAATGTGGCATGTCAGGGGATCATGAGTACTTAAATCTGAAGTTCCATTTTTGGGTGGAACTCTGCTTTAAACATGTTTTGCAATATGTGTGAACTAAATATCCCTATTTTTATTGCAAAGTTTGCTTGAAAGGGTATAGCAGTGTGCAGAGGGTTCATCCAGTATTTTTAGTGTCCACCAAGCAATACACACACACACACACATACACGTTACCCCAACACACAAGTGTAAGTGCCGGTTCACACTACAGCGACTTGGGATCCGACTTGTCAGACCTCAAGTTGCCCCAAGTTGCTGGACATAATAAATTCCATTGAAGTGAATGGGAGCCGTCTTAATGTACACTACTGAAGTCGCTCCGACTTCAGAAAAGGTTCCCGTACTACTTCAATCCGACTTCTAGTCAACTTGAACCCATAGATTTCAATGGAAGTCGCCTCCAAATCGGATCTCCATCTTAACTGAAGGAACTTTACAGGAAAAGAAAATAGTTTACCCAGGCAAACCCCTCCCTCCCACAGAGCTGATTATTCTGTGATTGGCCACAGCCAAAGTCGCCTGTCCTGGGGGAAACTTTAAGTTGCGTTGTAAGTTGCGCTGAAGTCGCCTCCAAACCGCCTTGCAAAGTTGCGCTGTAAGTCGGGTTGCCCCTGTGTGAACCGGCACTAAAGCTAGCCTTACATAAAGGGTTAGTTTTTTAAGACCTCATTATTAATATTATACAGGATTTATATACCATAGCACCAACAGTTTGCGCTCAAGAATCAAATAAAATAAATATGGCACAGTAATAAGAAAGCATTTAACTGAGCTATTAACACATACAGAATTACTGTCAGCGACTCTACTGGCTATACAATGAATAACAAATGCAGTACGATGCTTTGTATTGTGGGTGTATGAATGTATTATGAAATTGTGTCACTTGATATGGATCTGACAAGAAGCATATCAGAAAAGTCTGTTTTCATAAAGCAGAAACATAGAACCTGGTATACTGTTATTTTTTTCTTTAAAAACATCATATACTATATAATTATATGGAAAAAAGGGGGAAAATGAACTGCGCTAATAAAACACAAAAATGCCCGTGTGACCACAGGTGTGCAAAAGTTGCTAGTGAAGCAAGGTGCAAAAAGAAAAAAATCACGCTAAACATTTATACATAAGCCAATAAAGGCATAAACTAAATACATTTCAAAATTAACAATCTCATATATTAATAGTGAACAAATACAGTGAAGATGTATCGAACCATAAAGTTCATGGATTAAAGGGTCACTAAAGGAATTTTTTTTTTTAGCTAAATAGCTTCCTTTACCTTACTGCAGTACTGGTTTCATGTCCTCATTGTTTGTTTTTGCTTTGAAGTAGCTGTAATTCTGCTGTGATCTCCACACTTCCTGGTTGCCTGTTTCCTTATAACCATGGTACTGGGAGATTTTCACGGTGGTCTAAGCTGTCATTACTGTGTGTCTAAAACTCCTCAGAACCAATCAGATTCATTTTAAAAACAAAACACTGCCCTGGATTTGTTTGTTTTTGTTCTGTGAGTCTTCCCGACTCACCTCTCACCCGGAACTTCATGTATGTACCTTTAAAGCCGAAAGTGAAACTAGAGGCACATTATATGATAGATCAAATTCAATTGAGGGGGGGGCCCTCACTCGTCCCCACCCCCATTCCTGACCAGCCAGGCGGCATGCTCGGATAAGGGACTGGTATGGATTTTTTTCGGCGTAGGTGTTCCCCTTAAAATCCATACCAGACCGAAGGGTCTGGTATCATCCTGGGGGGGAACTTCACGCAATTTTTTTTTATTTTTTTTTGTGCGGGGTTCCCCTTCAAGATGTCAAATCCCATGCCAAATCGGATCCTTTTGCCGGCAATGGCACCGTCAGAATCAGCGATTTTGAATAGACAACTGTGCATGAACCTGCACAGATGTCTGTTAAATCGCCCCCCTAAATCGGACTAAAAAAATGCCAGCTTGAAGTCGTGCGAGTTCAGCTGAACTCAAATGATTTCAAACCAGCCCTTGGTGTGAAAATGGGCTAATGCCGCTTACACACGACCATTTTTCAGGTTCTAAAAAATTACATTTTTAAGGGTCTAGAAAAAAGTTTTTTTCAACCCGATCATTAAAACGGCCTTGCCTACACACAATCGTGAAAAAAAAAAAGCTCTAGCAAAGCACGGTGACGTACAACACGTATGACGGCACTATAAAGGGGAAGTTCCATTTGGACGGCGCCACCCTTTGGGCTGCTTTAGCTGATTTTGTGTTAGTAAAAGACTATTCCCGCTTTTCTGTCTGTTACAGCGTGATGAATGTGCTTACTCCATTACGAACGCTAGTTTTACCAGAACGAGCGCTCCCGTCTCATAACTTGCTTCTGAGCATGCGCGTTTTTTTCATGTCGTTAAAGCTCACACACGACCATTTTTATCAACCTTAAGAACGACAACGTTAAAAACGTAGTGAAAAAATAGAGCATGTTCAAAATTTTTAATGCCCATTTTTTAGATCGTGAAAAATGCTCTGAAGCCCACACACGATCGTTTTTAATGACATTTAAAAAAAACTTAATTTTTTAGAACCCGAAAAAACTGTCGTGTGTACGCGGCAAAAATGTTATTTTTCACAGATTTTAGCCATCAGTATTTTATTTGTCAGACTTGTAAAATGTATATACTGCAATAATTTGATATGGGATTTTTGCTTTTCTTGCTATCTAGTCCCAGCTGTTTTGTTTTGTGAAACTCTAAAAGCTATTTTCATCCTGGAAATCACCAAGTACACTGTATATATTAACCTGCAATAGCTTTCAGTAGAAACATTCTGCCAAAAAGTTTTTTTTTCTTCGGATCAGCCTCCGATGCTAAGGTCACTCCATTATGGTCCCCCATGTTTTTTTTTTATTGGCCCATCACACCTTAAAGGAAACCTGTACCTAGAGATATATGAAGTATATGCAGGGCTCAAGTCCTGCGGGAACGCGTGGGAACGGAGTCCCTGAACTTTTTTCACAGCAGGAACTCCGTTCCCTTTGCAGGACTAGAGCAGCCGAGCCGCCCGAGCCAATCCTTTACTAAGCGGCGATGCCCAGCTCGGGTCACTGTAAGGGGCTTGCTTAAAGTTCTTTCTAAATCCCGTGATAACTCGCGGCAGACCTCCGCAATGTCTCCTGGGAACAATGACAAAGCTCCCAGGAGACATTGCGGCATCGAGGAAGTGACGGAATACCCGCACACTACCCGATGAATCCATATACAGGAAGCGGCCAGTAACATAAAGGATTACTAAGGTACAGTGGATCAGAAAAAAAACATGCGGTTTAGTAATTATGCATATGAGCGTATCTTTTTTTTTTTTTTTTGGGGGGGGGGGAGTTCCCACACTTTTTTCCCCAGGACTTGACCCCTGAGTATATGATATGTCACCAATGACCTTCTTCTGTAAATGCTAAATGCTTGGGTGTCTCTGGCTTTAGAAATTTCACACACTGACCAGAAGAAATAGGCCAATAGGAGTCAGATTGATGTCAGAACGGCAAATATGAATGCTTAACCACTTAAGCTGCGGACCATTTGGCTGGCCAAAGACCAGAGCACTTTTTGCGATTCTGCACTGTGTCGTTTTTTAACTAACAATTGGGCGGTCGTGCGACGTGGCTCCCAAACAAAATGAACGTCCTTTTTTTCCCACAAATAGAGCTTTCTTTTGGTGGTATTTGATCATCTCGGCGGTTTTTATTGTTTTCGCTATAAATAAAAATAGAGCGACAATTTAAAAAAAAAGCTATATTTTTTACTCTTTGTTATAATAAATATCCCCCAAAAATATATAAAAAAATAAATTTTTCCTCAATTTAGGCCGATACATATTTTTCTACATATTAAAAAAATCGCAATTTATTGATTGGTTTGCGCAAAAGTTATAGCGTCAACAAAATAGGGGATAGTTTGATGGCATTTTTATTATTTATTTTTTTTACTAGTAATGGCAGAGATTTTTATCGTGATTGTGACATTATGGCGGACACATCAGACACTTTTGACATCATTTTGGGACCATTGTCATTCACACAGCGATCAGTGCTATAAAAATGCACTGATTACTGTAAAAAAGACATTAACTCTGGGGGGGATGGGCTACGTGTGACACGACACTGATCACCAGCCGTGCCATTGTGTCGACGTATATTGTTGTGGGTCGGCAAGTGGTTAAAGACATTGTCTACCCTTTGGGAAAACAATTATATATGCCCCCACATTGATAAAAGAAAACAAGTGCATTTATAATTTATTTTTGCATTCAGGTCTGCAACTGCAATCATAGTGCTGGGGGTGCTTTGGGGACATCCATACAAGGGTACGAACCTACACTTATCCTTTGAGTTTAGCTGGCCATACATGGGTCAAATTGCGAAAGAATTAATATATATATATATATATATATATATATATATATATATATATATATATTAAGAAATTTGTGTAATCAGGCATGTTGGAAATTTGAAGAAAAACATTTTTTAGAAGGGAAATCTAAGGAAAAGGTAAGTGAACCAACAATGCACTAACTTAAAGGACCCTATTTAGAAAATAAAAAACAAGCCTTTACAACACCTTTAAGGTAACCAGGGCTTTCTATAGGTAAAGCTAATCAAGCCAGCTATAATCTCTGATCTTTGGTCCTGGGGGGGAACATGATAATCTCGCCCTGAAAGCCTCTGTGTTGTAATAATGCAGGGCTGATCAGAAGAAACCACATTATAATATTGAAGGAGGGTGTACACATGACGGATTTCCTTTCTATGAAATATCTTTGGACAAGACAAGACAGTCAATAGTTTATATTAACAGCTTTAACATTAGTAAATATAGGAAAGTTTTTATTTTGACAAAAATTTGGTCCAGCAAACCTGTGGCAATATAAATGTTCCAAATCAAGAGGCTTTTGTTTGTATCCACAGCTTTGATATAATAAAATCAGATCAAACAAAACTATAACTTTTACCCGGCTAGTATTTGTTTGTGCATAGAGCCCTCTGGTGGACAACTGGAAGAATGCAAGACAACACAAATGTGAGACAGAATAAGACAAATCTATGGCCCGGATTTACGTAGAGCGGCGCATATTTAGACTGGCGTAGCGCATTTCATATGCTACGCTGGCGTAAATCAGTGAGGCAAGAACAGTATTCACAAAGCACTCGCTCCCAAACTTGCGCCGGCGTAACGTAAATTGGCCGGCGTAAGCCCGCCTAATTCAAAGTAGGAAGGGAGATTAGCAGAATCACGTCGCATATACTCCCTAACATACACGGCTCAATGCCTACGACGTGAACGTAACCTACGCCCAGCCCCATTCACGTACGACTTACGTAAACAACGTAAAATACGACAACTGTTCCGACGTCCATACCTTTGCATGGGCTGTGCCTCCTATATGGTGGTTTAACTTTACGCCGGACGTACGCCTTACGTAAACGGCGTAGATTACTGCGACGGGCTAAAGTACGTTCGTGAATCGGCGTATCTCGCTCATTTACATATTTGACGCGCAAATCAATGGAAGCGCCCCTTGCGGCCAGCGTAAATATGCGCACAAGATACGACGGCGTAAGAGACTTACGTCGGTCGGATGGAGCCAAACTTCAGGCGTATCTTATTTCAAGCATCAGGCGCATAGATACGACGGCGCATCAGTGCACTTACGTGGCGTATCAGTAGATCTGTCCATTCTATTGTGTTGTGTTGTGTTTCTGCATGCACATTAACATGCGACATTCAGTGCATTAAAAAGCGCTGTGCTAAGGCAGCCCATTTATTAAGACCACCTTCACACTTTTTCGTTGTGCTGTGTTACCACACGCATTTTAACCACTTAAGACCCGGACCAAAATGCAGCTAAAGGACCCGGCCAGGTTTTGCGATTCGGCACTGCGCCGCTTAAACAGACAATTGTGCGGTCGTGCGACGTGGCTCCCAAACAAAATTGGCGTCCTTTTTTTCCCACAAATAGAGCTTTCTTTTGGTAGTATTTGATCACCTCTGTGGTTTTTATTTTTTGCGCTATAAACAAAAATAGAGCGACAATTTTAAAAAAAAATTAAATATTTTTTACTTTTTACTATAATAAATATCCCCCAAAAATATATCAAAAACATTTTTTTCCTCAGTTTAGGCCGATACGTATTCTTCTACCTATTTTTGGTAAAAAAAAAAATCGCAATAAGCGATTATCGGTTGGTTTGCGCAAAATTTATAGCGTTTACAAAATAGGGGATAGTTTTATTGCATTTTTATCAATATTTTTTTTTTTACTACTTATGGCAGCGATCAGCGATTTTTTTCGTGACTGCGACATTATGGCGGACACTTTGGACAATTTTGACACATTTTTGGGACCGTTGCATTTAAAATGCAGTGTTTATTGTGAAAATGACAGTTGCAGGTGGGGAGTTAACCACAGGGGGCGCTGAAGGAGTTATGTTTCACCTAGTGTGTGTTTACAACTGTAGGGGGGTGTGGCTGTAGGTCTGACATCATCGATTGTGTCTCCCTATAAAAGGGATGACTTGATCGATGCGCCACCACAGTGAAGCACGGGGAAGCAGTGTTTACATACGGCTCTCCCCGTTCTTCAGTTTCGGGGAATGATCGTGACGGAGCGGCTATAAACGAATAGCCGCCCCCTCATCCCGGATCGCTCCCCGACGATTTCCGACCACCGCATGTACCGTGGGGGTCCCGATCGGACCCCCGACCCACGTCTAGGCAGCGACGTGCGGGCACGTCGTTTTGCCTGCCCATGCCATTCTGCCGACGTATATGTACATGCGGCGCTCGTTAAGCAGTTAAGCTTGTGCATTGTTGGTTCACTTACCTTTTCTTTGGATTTCCCTTCTAAATGTTTTTTTTCTTTGTCTGAATTTCTCACTTTCTATTTCTCCTCAGTAAGCTTTCCATCATCATTCGAGCTGTTCTAGCTGGGGGTCAGTCAGCCAGAACAGCTTACTGAGGAGGAGCAGGAAGTGAGAAATTCAGACAAAGAAAACAAAGAAAAAAAACATTTAGAAGGGAAATGGAAGGAAAAGGTAAGTGAACCAACAATGCTATTTAGAAAATAAAAAACAAACCTTTACAACCCCTTTAAGGTAACCAGGGCTTCTATAGGTAAAGCTAATCAAGCCAGCTATAATCTCTGATCTTTGGTCCTGAGGGGGAACATGACAGTCTCGCCCTGAAAGCCTCTGTGTTGTAATAATGCAGGGCTGATCAGAAGAAACCACATTATAATATTGTAGGAGGGTGTACACCATAGGTGTGTGCAGCCTATTACATTAGGGTGTGCACCCCAAAGCTCAAACACGCGTGTAGGTATGAGTATATAATATATCTCTATCTCATCTCCCCACCCGCATAGTGAAAGAGGGGGAGCTTTCCCATCACCCGGCCAGCACACAGAGCGACAGGGCCACTGTCAGAAATCATGGGCCTGATACAGTCTACCTGACAAAGCTCCCTCCGCCTGACAGAGCTAGGGCCTAAGCCTGACAGGGGCGCAGTGTTCTATGGGGTGGGTGCAGGGCGTATAGTGACAGACACAGGGTGTATAGTGAGGGGCGCAGTGCTCTATGAGGTGGGTGCAGGGTGCATAGAGGGGTGCAGGGTGCTGTGGGGTGGGTGCACTGTGAAGGGTGCATAATTCTATGGGGTGGGTGCAGGGTGCACAGTCAGGGGAACAGAGTTCTGTGGGGTGGGTGAAGGGTGCAGAGTTCAGTGGGGTGGGTGCATAGTGAGGGATGCAGGGTGCTGTGGGGTGGGTGCAGGGTGCACAGTGAGGGGTGCAGAGTTCTGTGGGGTGGGTGCAGGGTGCATAGTGAGGGGTGTAGGGTGCATAGTGAGGGGTGCGGGGTGATGTGGGGTGGGTGCACGGTGAGGGGCGCAGAGTGCTGTGGGGTGGGTGCAGGATGCACAGTGATGGGTACAGAGTTCTGTGGGGTGGGTGCATAGTGAGGGGTGTAGAGTGTTTTGGGGTGGGTGCAGAGTGAGGGGTGCAGGGTGCTGTGGGGTGAGTGCAGGGTGCATAGTGAGGGGTGCAAGGTGCTGTGGGGTGGGTGCAGGGTGCACAGTGAGCGGTGCAGTGTGCTGTGGGGTGGGTACAAGTGCATAGTAAGGGGTGCAGGGTGCATGGTGAGGGGTACAGAGTTCTGTGGGGTGGGTGCAGGGTGTATAGTGACAGACGCAGGGTGTATAGTGAGGGGCGCAGTGCTCTATGAGGTGGGTGCAGGGTGCATAGTGAGGGGTGCAGGGTGCTGTGGGGTGGGTGCAGGGTGCACTGTGAAGGGTGCATAGTTCTGTGGGGTGGGTGCAGGGTGCACAGTGAGGGGTGCAGGGTGCTGTGGGTGCAGGGTGCACTGTGAAGGGTGCATAGTTATGTGGGGTGGGTGCAGGGTGCACAGTGAGGGGTGCAGGGTTCTGTGGGGTGGGTGAAGGGTGCAGAGTTCTGAGGGGTGCAGGGTTCTGTGGGGTGGGTGCAGGGTGCATAGTGAGGGGTTCTGTGGGGTGGATTCAGGGTGCACAGCGAGGGTGCAGGGTGGGGTGGGGGCAAGGTGCACAGTGAAGGGTGCATAGTTTTGTGGGGTGCAGCATTCTGTAGGGTGGGTGCTCAGTGAGGGGTGCAGAGTCCTGTGGGGTGGGTGCAGGGTGCATAGTGAGGGGTGCAGGGTGGCTGCAGGGTGCATAGTGAGGGAAGCAGGGTGCTGTGGGTGGCTGCAGGGTGCATAGTGAGGGGTGCAGGGTGCTGTGGGGTGGTTGCAGGGTGCATAGTGAGGGGTGCAGGGTGCTGTGGGATGAGTGCAGGTGCATAGTGAGGGGTGCAGCAGGGTGCTGTGGGGTGGGTGCAGGGTGCATAGTGAGGGAAGCAGGGTGCTGTGGGGTGGCTGCAGGGTGCATAGTGAGGGGTGCAGGGTGCTGTGGGGTGGTTGCAGGGTGCATAGTGAGGGGTGCTGTGGGGTAGTTGCAGGGTGCATAGTGAGGGGTGCAGCAGGGTGCTGTGGGGTGGGTGCATAGTGAGGGGTGCAGGGTGCTGTGGGGTGGTTGCAGGGTGCATAGTGAGGGGTGCTGTGGGGTAGTTGCAGGGTGCATAGTGAGGGGTGCAGCAGGGTGCTGTGGGGTGGGTGCATAGTGAGGGGTGCTGTGGGGTGGTTGCAGGGTGCATAGTGAGGGGTGCTGTGGGGTAGTTGCAGGGTGCATAGTGAGGGGTGCAGCAGGGTGCTGTGGGGTGGGTGCATAGTGAGGGGTGCTGTGGGGTGGTTGCAGGGTGCATAGTGAGGGGTGCTGTGGGGTAGTTGCAGGGTGCACAGTGAGGGGTGCAGGGTTCTGTGGGGTGGGTGAAGGGTGCAGAGTTCTGAGGGGTGCAGGGTTCTGTGGGGTGGGTGCAGGGTGCATAGTGAGGGGTTCTGTGGGGTGGATTCAGGGTGCACAGCGAGGGTGCAGGGTGGGGTGGGGGCAAGGTGCACAGTGAAGGGTGCATAGTTTTGTGGGGTGCAGCATTCTGTAGGGTGGGTGCTCAGTGAGGGGTGCAGAGTCCTGTGGGGTGGGTGCAGGGTGCATAGTGAGGGGTGCAGGGTGGCTGCAGGGTGCATAGTGAGGGAAGCAGGGTGCTGTGGGTGGCTGCAGGGTGCATAGTGAGGGGTGCAGGGTGCTGTGGGGTGGTTGCAGGGTGCATAGTGAGGGGTGCAGGGTGCTGTGGGATGGGTGCAGGGTGCATAGTGAGGGAAGCAGGGTGCTGTGGGGTGGTTGCAGGGTGCATAGTGAGGGGTGCAGCAGGGTGCTGTGGGGTGGGTGCAGGGTGCATAGTGAGGGAAGCAGGGTGCTGTGGGGTGGCTGCAGGGTGCATAGTGAGGGGTGCAGCAGGGTGCTGTGGGGTGGTTGCAGGGTGCATAGTGAGGGGTGCTGTGGGGTAGTTGCAGGGTGCATAGTGAGGGGTGCAGCAGGGTGCTGTGGGGTGGGTGCATAGTGAGGGGTGCAGGGTGCTGTGGGGTGGTTGCAGGGTGCATAGTGAGGGGTGCAGCAGGGTGCTGTGGGGTGGGTGCAGGGTGCATAGTGAGGGAAGCAGGGTGCTGTGGGGTGGCTGCAGGGTGCATAGTGAGGGGTGCAGCAGGGTGCTGTGGGGTGGTTGCAGGGTGCATAGTGAGGGGTGCTGTGGGGTAGTTGCAGGGTGCATAGTGAGGGGTGCAGCAGGGTGCTGTGGGGTGGGTGCATAGTGAGGGGTGCAGGGTGCTGTGGGGTGGTTGCAGGGTGCATAGTGAGGGGTGCTGTGGGGTAGTTGCAGGGTGCATAGTGAGGGGTGCAGCAGGGTGCTGTGGGGTGGGTGCATAATGAGGGGTGCATAGTGAGGTGGAGTAGTTTAGTATAGGCTGAGGGGTGCAGGGCAGATGGAAGGCACAGGTTCAGGAGAGGAGCAGAGGACAGTGTCAGAGGGGACCCCAGACAGCCTGGCAGGGTTAGAGGGACCGAGCAGGGAGGGGGCAGCTGGTACTCACGATTTTGGCAGCCAATCTCTTCCTGCAGCACATCCACTTATGGAGGGGGGGGGGGGGGGGTGAATCGGCATCGCGAGGGAGGGACCCGGGACACACTGGAGGGATTCCACACAGCCAGCCATCCTCTGCACTTGCGGCTGCTGCTGCTCTGTTAGTTACCATCGATGTTGGTCATTGACTCCCCACTCCATCCACTGAGCTGGGCACCGGAGCCTGGTGCCGAAGGAGGACTATTTACCCACGTTCAGGTCAGGAGGAGGTGAAGTAATCTTCCACAGCCTTTGCTTCCAATTAGATTAAAGCCCCACAGATTATTATTAAGAAGCTGGGACTTTAATTTAATTGTCGGGAACCAACGTGCAGTAGATCACTCCGCCTGCACCCGAAAGTGGTTAAATAGTCCCCTTTTCCCCCGCCAGGCCGATTATTAATGGGGCTGTTTTTTCTTTTTAAATAGCTGCAGAGCAGAGGTGCCCATGGTTTGTGAGTCGGGCTCCTCTCTCTGCTGCCGGGAACCCATACGGAATTGCCAGGGCCAGGCAGAGTGATGCACATGGGGATGATTAGGGTGTGCCCAGGCACACCCGGCACACCCCGTGCGCACGCCTATGGTGTACACATGACGACTTTCCTTTCTCTTAAATATCTTTGGACAAGACAGTCAATAGTTTATATTAACAGCTTTAACATTAGTAAATATAGGAAAGTTTTTATTTTGACAAAAATGTTGTCCAGCCAACCTGTGGCAATATAAATGATCTAAATCAAGAGGCTTTTGTTTGTATCCACATCTTTGATATAATAAAATCAGATCAAACAAAACTATAACTTTTACCCGGCTAGTATTTGTTTGTGCATAGAGCCCTCTGGTGGACAGCTGGAAGAATGCAAGAAAACACAAATGCGAGACAGAATAAGACAAAACTATGAAAACAAATAGGACTTCTTTACATCTGTCCATTCTATTGTGTTCCTGCATGTACATTAACATGGGACATTCAGTGCATTAAAAAGCGCTGTGCTAAGGCAGCCCATTTATTAAGGCCACCTTCACACCTTTTCGTTGTGCTGTGTTACCATGCTGTGTTTAATGTGTGGTATTTTGCATTTTACTTTTTTAAATGCACCACAAAACACACTGATGCCTCATTTGGCAGTGAACATTTTTATTCTGCAGGCTGATGCCTTTTTTTTATTTTAAAGTTGAACTATTAGATTGTAAGCTACTTGAGGGTAGGGACTGATGTGAATGTACATGGTATATGTAAAGCGCTGCGTAAATTTATGGCGCTATATAAGTACCTAAAAAACAATAATAATAATAACTATACTCACCTCCACTGCAGTGCTGTGGTGTCCTGGAGCTCCCTCACCAGCCGCTGACATCTTTGGCCAATCTTCATCTATGTACTGATCTTCAGACAATTGAATTGGCCAGGCCAAGATGACATCTCAGCAAATACTAAAATACTTAGGGCCAGATCCAAAAAAGAATTACGCCGGCGTATCTATTGAGTAATTTCAAAGTTCCCGCATCGTATCTTTGTTTTGTATTCACAAAACAAGATACGACTGAATGAGGGATCGATCCGACAGGCGTACGTCGTCGGATCGTAGGTGCATATTTACGCTGGCCGCTAGGTGGCATTTCCGTCGAATTCCGCGTCGAGTATGCAAATTAGCTAGATACAGCGATCCACGAACGTACGTCCGGCCGGTGCATTTTTTTCCGTCGTTTGCGTTCGGCTTTTTCCGGGGTATAGTTACCCCTGCTATATGAGGCGTATACTATGTTAAGTATGGCCGTCGTTCCCGCGTCGAATTTTGAAAATGTTACGTCGTTTGCGTAAGTCGTTCGCGAATAGGGCTTTGCGTAGAATGACGTCACCGTCGTAAACATTGGCTTGTTCCGGTTTAATTTCGAGCATGTGCACTGGGATACCCCCACGGACGGCGCATGCGCAGTTGAAAAAAAACGTCATTTACGTCGGGTCAAGACGTATTTACATAAAACACGCCCCCATCACATCCATTTGAATTGCACGCCCTTACACCGCCAAAGTTACACTACGTCGCCGTAACTTACGGCGCGCATTCTTTGAGGATACAAAAAAAAAGTAAGTTACGGCGGCGTAGTGTATCAGAGATACGCTACGCCCGACGGAAATATGCTCCAGGGTACGTGGATCTGGCCCTTGGATTGTACATCATGCAGTTCAGTGTATAGTGCAGACAGACAGGTAATGAACTTGCAGAAGAGAAGTCGTATTTATATAATTAGCATAAAAAAAAACCTGGCTGTTCCCATTTTTTATTTTTATTTAATTAAAAGTGTTTTAGAATTAGCAGGACTGACACACGCTATCAACAACAGGTGATTGTTACCCCAAAAGAAATCCACAAAAATATATAAATGTTTTTGTAGAAAGTGTTATCTGCATACCAGAAAATCCTCCTCTGTTAGAATCTCTTCTTGTAAAACTCTAAAATGAAACTTTCAATAGAAATTCTCAGTCAGAATGCTGCTCAATTTTTTATCGAACAAATCTTTAACAAGTGTCTCATGATGACTCCCAAGGTTGGCTTGTTCTCTTGGGCATTGGTAAAAGTTTTCCCAATGTTAGCAATACTAAAGATTTCCAGAATCAATTGACTCATGAAATCATCAAGTGAATGCAGAAACCCTAAAGCTTAAACTAGGATGTAAATAAAACCCTATTAGCCCAAAAAATCTTGTATAAGACAATTCTTTATTTATAGCCAATGGCACAACTACATCTAGCATGAGGATCCACCCACTTCATTCTGTTGGAGTGTCTTAAAAATATTGCCTCCTCTACTGTTGTTCTAGTACAGTAAAACTTTGGTTTGAGAGTAACTTGGTTTGAGAGCGTTTTGCAAGACAAGCTAAATTTTTTAATATATTTTGACTTGAAATACAAGCGATGTCTTGATATAAGAGTAGCGTCATGTCACATCTGAGTATAAAGGAGAAGAGAGGAGCCTCTAAGTGTAAAGCCTCGTACACACGATCAGTCCATCCGATGAGAACGGTCTGAAGCACCGTTGTCATAGGTTAACCTATGAAGCTGACTGATAGTCCGTCATGCCTACACACCATCAGTTAAAAAAACGATCGTGTCAGAACGCGGTGACGTAAAACACAACAACGTGCTGAAAAAACTAAGTTCAATGCTTCCAAGCATGCGTCGACTTGATTCTGAGCATGCGTGGATTTTTAACCGATGGTTGTGCCTACTAACGATCGTTTTTTTCCCATCGGTTAGGAATCCATTGGTTAAATTTAAAACAAGTTGGCTTTTTTTTAACCTATGGTTAAATAACCTATGGGGCCTACACACGATCGGTTTGGACCGATGAAAACGGTCCATCAGACCGTTGTCCTCTGGTTAACCTATCGTGTGTACGAGGCCTAGCACTACAGTTATATTTAATGAATGTACAACATTTAGAAACTCACATGGTTGATGATTAAAAGAGGCACATCTAAGTATACAGGCATCCGGGGTAAAGATGTCCACATAGAACATTCTCCTCACCACCATTGACGTCGTCCCTTCCAGCCTGCGCTCCACGAGCGCTTCAAGCCTCGCTTTCAGATTGCTCTACTGCAGGGTAGTCTTCACGGGCATGATTGCAGACAGCTTTACCCCAGATGCCTGCATACCTAGATGTGCCTCTTTTAATCATCAACCATGTGAGTTGCTAAATGTTGTACCTTCATTAAATGTAACCATTTTTCTACACTTAGAGGCTCCTCTTTTCTCTTTTATACTCTGTAGCTCCTGCTGGATTTTGCTTCTAATCCCCTTGTGGAGGCTTCCATTTGTGGATGGACATTTTATGGTTACACAACCGGATTTCTATAATATTTTTATATGGACTATAAACTGAAGGACTTATTAATAAATGGTTGTGGAACGAATCATTTGAGTTGCCATTATTTCCTATTGCGAAATTTGCTTTGATATACAAGTGCTTTGGATTACAAGCATGCTTCCGAACAAATTATGCTCGCAATCCAAGGTTTTACTGTATTGTCTAAGTTGACCACCTGCAGGTTCTGGATCTTACTTTGATATACCAATAGGAAATACTCTGCCACTGATGTCATGTAATCAAAGTACATCGAGACGATAATCTGATGTTTAGAATTATATTTCTGTATCTTGTATCGTAACTAATTTTTGGTCTGACCTACATAAATTTTAGTACATGAACACTTGATCATGCATTCCGACAAGTAATAAACTTGCACATAATGGGGAAGATTTACTAAAATTGGTGCACACAGAATTTGGTGCAGCTCTGCACAATGGCGACCCTAGGGGGCTGTGCCCCACCATGTGCCCCCCCAATAATGCATTTCTTGTATTTTGCTCGGGCCGCCGCTGGAGTAACAGTCTCTCCTGAGAGGGAGAGCGTGACCCAGTCAGCTCTGCGGGGCATTCCTCCCCCCTCCCTCTGCTCCCTGACACTGCATAATGCGAGTGCTCACACAAGCACAGCCACCCGATCTGCTCCTATCCCTGCATCCTCATTGGCACGGAGAAGAGCGAGTTGCAGAAAGGACTCCATGAGCACTGTGGGGGGGGGGGGGGGCAAGCCTTCATCTCAGTAACTGAGAAAACAGACTGATTTCTCCCGTCCTTAGGGCAGGAGAACCAGCCAGGGCCGTCTTTACCACAGGGCAAATGGGGAAGCTGCCCAGGGCCCTGTCACTGTTGGGGGCCCAAAGCAACCCCCTTTAAAAAAAAAAAAAACTTTTTTTTTTTTTTTAGGGGTCCGGAGGTCCCCAGGGGCCCGGAGGCCCCCAGATGGCAACCCTCCCTTTTTTTTTTAAATAAAAAAAATATATATTTTTTTTATATATTTTTATTTTATTTTTTATTAAAGGGCAATTTTTTTTTCTTTTTTAGAGGTTTTTTTTATTAAAGGGACAATTTTTTTTAGAGGTCCCCAGGGGCCCAGAGGCCCCAGGGCCCTAGATGGCAACCCCCATTTTTTTATTTATTTTTAAATAAAAAAATATATTTAATATATTTTTATTTTATTTTTTATTAAAGGGCCAATTTTTTTTTTAGAGGTCTGGGGGTCCCCAGGGGCCCGTAGTTCCTCAGGGCCCTGCATGACAACCCCCCTTTTTTTATAAAAAAAATATTTTTTTATATATTTCTTTATTTCTTTTATTTTATTTATATATATATATATATATATATATATATATATATATATATATATATATACATATATATTATTTTATATATATATATATATATATATATATATATATATATATATATATATATATATATATATATATTATTAGTATTATTATTATTATTATTAAAGGACCCAGAGGTCCCCAGGGCCCTGGATGGCAGCCCCCCTTTTTTTATATATTGTTTTCATATTATTTTATTTCTTTTTTTTTATTATTTCTTTTTTTTATATATATATATATATATATATATATATAGATTTTTTTATTATTATTAAAGGGCTCAGAGGTCCACAGGGCCCCATGTGGCAAACGCCCTTTTTTATAAATGTTTATTTTTTTATTTTTGTTTTATATATTTTTTTTATTTTTTTATTTTATTAAAGGGCCCAGAGGTCCCCAGGGCCCTAGATGGCAACCCCTCTTTTTTTTATAAATGTTTCTTTTTTATATATATATATTTTTTATTTTTTATTAAAGGGCCCAGAGGTCCCGGATGGCAACCCCCTTTTTTGTCATTTATTTTTATAAAAAAAAATTATTAAAGGGCCCAGAGGTCCCCGGGGCCCCAGATGGCAACCCCCTTTTTTAAAAAAAAAATATATATATTATATTTCTTTTTTTCTTTTTATTAAAAGGCTCAGAGGTCCCCAGGGCCCCAGGTGGCTACACCCCTTTTTTTATATATATTTTTTTCTTTATTTATTTTTTATTTATTTTTTTGTAAAGGGCCCCCCGCTTCTAAATTTGCGGCAGCCCCCCCCCCTGCTTCTCAATTTCAGGTGGCAGCACCCCCCCCCCCTGGTTCTCTGTTTTAAAATGTACAGCACCCCTGGCTTCCCTTTAGACGTGCACTTCTCCCTTCCAGCCACTGGGTGCTGCTTGTATATAAAAGTGAATTAGAATGTGATTTTATAACATCCCCAGTTTGCTCTTCCCGAGGCTGACTTCTTCATGTCCTGCTCCTCAAGGTATGTCACCGTTTGCTAATCTATATTGTAAATATAAGTTTTCTGTAGAGTGTGCCCAAAGTCTTTATAATATTTGATGATTCACTGCAGGTCTGGTCAGTGTTTTAAAAAGTTCCTCTATTTTACACATGGCATGGCATAGGGGTCACAGCACCGTCTGTCCATTCTGCTTTAGCACCATGGGACCCCATGCCATGCCATGTGTAAAATAGAGGAACTCTTTAAATCACAAACCAGACCTGCAGTCCAGGCTGAGTAAGGCCTCAGAGCACATGGCATTACTGTCTGTATTTAACTGCTTGATGGGCTTATTTTGGGCCTGGCTGGTTCACATGTATGTGTTTTGGCGTTTGCCTGCGTTTCCTGCAAAGAAAAGCGCATGCCTCATGTAATAGGCTGTGCACACGGCACGCCTATGCCCATCAAGCACTAAAATACAGCACTGTCTGTCCATTATGCTGTCTGCTGTGACTTATCTGCAGTTCCCGCACTGTCAAACTTGCTGCATTTTTAGACGTTTAGGTCACGCTTTTAAAAACACAGTGCGTTTGTGTGTGTGCAAGAACTGCAGGTAAGTAGCATGGTGCAAAAGCAGAATGGATTTCAAGGCAACTGTATTTTTAAAATGCTGAATGCACCTTTTTTCTGCAGGAAACAAAGGCATGGCAGCCCATTCAAATCAATGGGCTGCTGTACCTGCACAAATGAGGACCGCCCAAAACATACATGTGAACCAGCCAGGCCCAAAATAAGCTGGAGGGGGGCCCAAAAAAAATGTTTGCCCAGGGCCCAAACCATATTAAAGACGGCCCTGGAACCAGCCTGTAAATTCCGAGAGTGGTGACTGCAAGCTGAGCCGAGTGTGTCTATGACACTCTTTTAAAGCCCAGCGAGTACAGCCACCTCCCTTCCTCACTCTCCTCACATACGAGCAGGGAGGAATACAGCTCCTCCTCCTTTCAGTCCTGCCTACACTATCCCGGTGTGTTGTATCTGAAGTGAGGGGATGTGTGGGTGGGAATAATGAAAATCAGCAGTATTCCTGGCTGTGTATGAATGATGCCTGATATTCTAGCCTGGACCGTGGGTGAGTGTGTGCACTGCAGACTGCAGTACACTGTAATCACTGAACTGCATTATCTCCATCCCTTCTCTCCCCCATCTGTCTCCCTCCCCCTCTCCTGTTCTTTCAAGACATTCACAATTTACTTTCACTTTCAGTTAGGCAGGTAATATACCGTGCAATTGTTTTTCCTGCATCCACAGATTGCAGGAAAGAAACTTGCATGATTCCCCCATCAACACAGACAGATCTGACAGGGGAATATCCCTCCTGCCCAGCAATTGTATTCTCCCGACAAACAGTGATTATCACTAGTGGCTATACAGCAACCACTAGTGATAATCATAAGAGAATCTGCTCATTAATGGTTCAAATCTCAGCCAGTTCCTGCTGAACCAGCTGAGATTTAAACGGTCTATGTCTGGTCTTAGCTCTTAGGCAGCCCATACATTGATCACTTTTTTCATTCAACTATTAGGTTGAATGAAAAAAAAAAAAAAAGAAATGATCCAATTTCCCCATCTACACATTATAGGTGGATGGGGGAATCCTCCCAGTGTGGACCAGTGGTGGAACAAGCAGAGTTGCTGTCCTGTCCTGTCCCGGCTATTCACAGCGCTGGTCTCTGTCTCAATGGCAGCAGCGGCAGCACTGGAACCCAGTGCTGGTTAGTTTATGGGGCTGATGTACAGGAGGGCCAGCACAATTTGTTGTTAGAGATGGGCTGGGCATGTTCAAAATTGATGGGCACAGTGGCGACAATTTTATGGCACAGTGCCTGCATTTGATGGGCACAGTGGCGGCAATTGATGGGCACAGTGGCGGCAATTTGGGCACAGTGAGGCTGCAATTGATGTGTTTTTTTTTGTTTGTTTGTTTGCGCCTCCCCAAAAATTTGGAGAACCAGCCGCCACTGGTCAAAGAACTTGAGCCAAAGTCAATTGCAGTAATCAAACAGGAGTTTAAGCAAAATCATAGTCAAGAACAAGCTAGGGTCATGCACAGAAAGCACGCAAGAGCTGAGTCTGTGGGAATATACTGAGGTCAGAGCCAGGAAAGAAGCAGAAAACGGGTCCAGAGGCCAACCGGGTCGGTAACAGGAGATCCAAGGATGCAAAATACACAGGAACAAGGAATGTGGGAAGCTGAAGATCAACCATCAATTTCTAAGTGCATCTGCCATCCTTATGAAGTGCTAGAAACTACTGGCAGAGTGTGTTTTGTGTGCCAGCGTGCACAAGCACACTCCAGAGCTCTTCCAATATAAGTTGGGGGGTGGTCAACCCCTACAGTTAAATCATCCTTTAATTGTTGAGGCAGCGGCCAACGGTGTACACATGCTGCAGCAGGAATCGGGCCCCCTGTTGCTTTTGGTGGATTCTGCCACCTGCCAATTGCGATTCATTCAAGTAAATGGGGCCACTCTGCAAGTGCCGCATAACCAGGCCCGTCACTACAGGACAGGCAAAACAAACAATTGCTTGGGCCCCGAGCTGGCCTGGGGCCCCCAACTTCCCCGTCCCAGGATGTAGCCGAGCTCCTCTTCCTTCCACCTGGAGTCCTGTTAGTCCGGCCGGGTACCGCGCGTGGTACAGGATATTCAGTTTCCTGTTCCCGGCCGGACTGACAGGAAGTGCACTGTCTGATAGGGGACTGGGGAAGAGGCAGGGGGAAGAGGAGCTCGGCCACGCTACAGTGGCAGCCTACAGGGAAGAAGGGGAGGTAAGAACAGAAATAACATTTAGTGTATCGCTAACGTAGGCTTTGCAATGCTGCCTGCTTTAACCCTGTGTTTGCTGTACTGCACAAGGTTACAGGGCACTTGATGAGTCACCTCATTCATATAAATGGGCCATGTTTGGCAGGTGCTACACCCACCAACCATGACAGAGCTTATAACTCCTTCTGCGGCTGCAACATGTGTACACACCTGGCCACTGCAGCTAAAGGGGGTGCGGTTGGGGTGAGGGTGATAAAAACATGGCTTAACTAGGGATGAGCTGAACACCCTCTGGTATCCAGAACATGCGAACGGACCGAAAGTTTTGCGCAAACATTCGAACACTGTTAAAGTCTATGCGACTCGAATTTGAGAAATCAAAAGTGCGAATTTTAAAGCCTAATATGCAAGTTATTGTTATTAAAAGGGTTTGGGGACCCGTGTCCTGCCCAAGGGGACATGTATCAATGCAAAAAAAGTTTTAAAAACGAAAGTTTTTCCGGGAGCAGTGATTTTTAATGATGCGTAACCACTTAAGGACCGCCTCCTGCACATATACGTCGGCAGAATGGCACGGCTGGGCACATGCACGTACCTGTACGTGCTGTTGTCCAGCCGTGGGTGGCGGGCGCGAGGCCGCGACTCGGTCCGAAGCTCCGGGACCGCGGGACCCGCGGACCCGATCGTCGCTGGAGTCCTGCGATCGGTCCCCGGAGCTGAAGAACGGGGAGAGCCGTGTGTAAACACGGCTTCCCCGTTCTTCACTGTGGCGGCGTCATCGATCGTGTGATCCCTTTTATAGGGATACATAATCGATGACGCCACACCCCCCTACAGTTGTAAACACACATGAGGTCACACATAACCCCTACAGCGCCCCCTGTGGTTAACTCCCAAACTGCAACTGTCATTTTCACAATAAACCATGCATTTTAAATGCATTTTTTGCTGTGAAAATGACAATGGTCCCAAAAATGTGTCAAAATTGTCCGAAGCGTCCGCCATAATGTCGCAGTCACAAAAAAAATCGCTTATCGCCGCCATAAGTAGTAAAAAATATATTTTTTATAAAAATTCAATAAAACTATCCCCTATTTTGTAAACGCTATATATTTTGCGCAAACCAACCGATAAACGCTTATTGCGATTTTTTTTACCAAAAATAGGTAGAAGAATTCGTATCGGCCTAAACTGAGGAAAAAAATGTTTTTTTTTATATATTTTTGGGGCATATTTATTATAGCAAAAAGTAAAAAATATTGCATTTTTTTCAAAATTGTCGCTCTTTTTTTGTTTATAGCGCAAAAAATAAAAACCGCAGAGGTGATCAAATACCACCAAAAGAAATCTCTATTTGTGGAAAAAAAAGGACGTCAATTTTGTTTGGGAGCCACGTCGCACGACCGCGCAATTTTCTGTTAAAGCGACGCAGTTCCGAATTGCATAACCTGACCGGGTCCTTTAGCAGCATTTTGGTCTGGGTCTTAAGTGGTTAAAGTGAAAAAATAAAAGTGAAATATTCCTTTAAATATCGTGCCTGGGGGATGTCTATAGAATAAGAAAGGAAAAAAAACTGTGCTAAACCAATTACAATAAAGTAAAAAAAGCAGCTAGCACACGAACAAAGTACAAAGCAATCATGAAACAAAAAGTGCAGCGCTAATAAATGATGGTTAATGTAAAACAAACATGACCAATGGTGAATAAATGAAGTCCAAATGATGAATCTCCAAAAGGGTAAATGGATCACTCCAGCAAGTGGGTACATTCACAGTTCAAATAAATGAGTGATAGGTGGATATTTTCTCATATGGTATGTAGCTGTCTGAAGTAATCATCCAAAGCATCAAAGGTAAATGAAATGAGTACTCTTACCGACAGGCGTGGACTCACATGTTATTACTAACAGCAAGTCTGGAAGGCGTGATGGTCTCAACAGACCTGGAACTCTGCATAGATGGTCACTCCGGGCGGTGGTGGCTGTATCAATCCGATCTAACTTATACCTCCAGAACCAGGAACCAAGCGGGTGCGGCTTAACAATGCAGGTCTAATGGCGAGCCTCAATGTGCAGGCAGGACTTACGTGAACATGGAAATAAAAAGAGTGCTCCAGATGGTGCAATCCAAACTAAACCTTGGAAGGTTTCATTTAAAATAAAAATATACATAAAATCACGTGAATAAAGGTAAAAAGCAGTATTGGGTGCTAAAATAGCAGTACCCATATAGGCCCGGATTCACATACATTGGAGCATAGTTATGCCGGCGTAGCGTATCGAATATACGCTACGCCGACGCAGCGCACAGAGGCAAGCACAGTATTCACAAAGCACTCGCCCCCAGTCGCTGTTAAATATACGCTGGGTTTCCTCAGCGTAACCCAGTGTAGGTGGAAGTGTGCGTGAGCCATGTAAATGAAGCACTGAGCGTCATAAAGTTACGAATAACGCACGGCGCATGCGCCGTCCTGTGGACGCATCCCAGTGCGCATGCTCAGAATCACGTCGAAACAACTGCCTAAGATACATCGAATCACTGCCTACGACGTGAACGTAACCTACGCCTAGCCCTATTCACATACTACGTAAACAACGTAAAATACGACGGCTGTGTTCCCTGGTCCATACCTTTGCATGACTTGCGCCTCCTATATGGGGAATAACTTTACGCCGGACGTACGACTTACGCAAACCACGTATATTATGCGCCGGGTGCAAGTACGTTCGTGAATCGGCGTATCTCCCTCATTTGCATAGGTGAATAGGAAATCAATGGGAGTACCACTTGCGGCCAGCGTAAATATGCGCCAACGATACGTCGGCGTAGGAAAGTTACGTTGGTCGGATGAAGCCCATTTTCAAGCATATCTAGTTTTGTGGGCATGGCGCACAGATACGACGGCGCATACTTACACTTACGCGGCGTATCTCAAAATACGACGGCGTAAGTGTTTTGTGAATCCGGGCCATAGTGTCTATAGTATGCCTGTAAAGTAGCGCATGTTTCCCGTGTTTATAACTGTCCCTGCACAAAATGACATTTCTAAAGGAATAAAAGTAATTTAAAACTGCTTGCAGCTGAAATGAACTCTGCTAAAATAGGTTTACCCTTTACATGGACTGATAGATCTATCCCTTACTTAGGGATACATCTAACAGCATCATGGACAGAACAATTCTTATACAACTATCCTCCAATTCTAAAACAAGTATCGAACCTAGTGAATTCATGGTCTCAACTCCCAGTATCATGGTTTGGAAGAATCAATGCAGTCAAAATGACGATACTACCTAAGCTACTATATTTATTCATATTTATCCAAATTCCAGCATATTATTTAAGAATATTACAAAGGAAAGTATCATCATTTATCTGGGGCACTTCTAAACCGAGAATAAAGTTACATACTCTATATCTCCCTAAATTAAATGGAGGTCTTGGATGTTCTTATTTTGCATAATCCTTTATTACCATTTTACAAAACCCTGCCTTTTATCCTGCATGGGTCTCCCCTAGATCCTTTAAAGAATGGGCTTTGCGGGATGTCCTATATTTGTATAAATTTGTAAACGCATCCTCATTTATTCCGTTCCCAACCCTAAGAGCCGGTTCACACTGGGGCGGCACGACTTCGGGGGAGACTCGGCAAGGCATCCTGAAGACGACTTCAGAGGCTACTTGCAAAATGACTTCTGTATAGAAGTCAATGCAAGTCGCCCCGAGTCGCCCTGGATCGCATATGCTATGCCTTCATCTTTTGATAATACGGTACTCTTGCCAGGGTGACTAGAACAATAGGAACAAATACATCTCTCTCTAGTTGTGGTGGAGGATCTCGGCCTGACCTCACGGACCCCTTCCCTTCCATTCCATTCTTCTCTCCTTCAATAACACAGGATTACAGCGCTCAGAAAGTTCAATGAGGACAATCAGCAGTAGAAATAAAACAAAAGATGTGGTGACGGCAGCATTTCAGGGAATAATTATAGTTATTATAAGTCCATAAATATGAATACAATAAGTCCATGCAATAAAGATGTATTCACTGGGCAAATTTCATCAGATGACCAAGGGCTGCTCTCCAAGAGTGAAGTCAACTCAGGCATACATGTAAAAAGGACAGGAAAAAGCGCCTCTGAGTCATCTGGTTTAATTTAAATTAATGGTGCAAATATCCAACACTTACATTTTAAAATTGCAGGAACAGGGGTGAAAGTGATGGTATTATGAATAGGACCGGGTCGTGCCTGTATTCTATGAAGGCCGCCAGGCACGCGCATCGGCACCTGAGTGACGCGGCGGGCTTGCACGCGCGCCCTCCAGTGGCCGGAGGCCGTATATTGACGGCCTCCCGGCAGTTAACATCCACAATGCGGCCGTATATAGTCGTCTGGCCGGCGGGAGGTGGTTATTTACAGTTCTTCAAAAGGTGTCAAGCCTAGAGGTATTGTAAAGAGTAAAGAGTAAACTTCTTATTTGCGTTCTTGAGTAATTCAGATTATCATATAATTAAAAATACAGGAGCTTCAAATCATAAAGAAAAATTCTAATTATTACCAGAAAAAAAAAAAAATAAGTAAAAAAATAAAGAAAAAGTAAAGAAAATGGAAGGAGAGAAGAATAGAAGGACAGGAAAAAGCGCCTCTGAGTCATCTGGTTTAATTCAAATTAATGGTGCAAATATCCAACACTTACATTTTAAAATTGCAGGAACAGGGGTGAAAGTGATGGTATTATGAATAGGACCGGGTCGTGCCTGTATTCTATGAAGGTCTGTTTTTGCAGGCTGGAATGTCCGGCTCTTGTGGCTGTGTGTGAGCGCTGTAAAGGCAAGCCGCTCGTCTTGATGAGATAGTGACGTCAGAGGGACGGTGGCTGACACGGGTCAAAAGACTACACAACGCGTTTCAGAGCCAGCGCTAGTGTTAGTCTGTAGCAACACTACACTGCGCGCTCCTTTCTCAAGTGTAAGGAGGAAGGAAAAATGGGGAGGTATAAAAGGAGGACATGTGGTGGCTCTCAGCCAATAGAGCGCCCTGAATTACGATCGGTGTAGATGTTACAGGAAGAGGAAGAAAGATGAAAGGGAACTAATGATAACTTTAGAAGGGAAAAGCAAAACAATTTATGGGTTGGGGGGAAGAAAAATAATTGTTTAAAAGGCATTACATATATGAAGTGTGACAATAATAAAAGGCAATTTGCTGATTTAGTAGGATAAATAATGTTATATCTCTGGGGACAGCAAAGCAACCATGCTCAGCAATACACGGATCCCAGATAGATAAAGGGTAAAAAGCAACACTGTACACATGAGAGACGAGCAAAAAATGCCTATAATAATTTGGGTAACAAGATGAAGGTATTAGCATCAAGTGCATAGTACATACATATTTAGTAGGAAGTGATAATATAAAAGTTAAAATATAATCATGATATCCATAAAATATTATAAAATATTAGTAATTAAAATCTAATTGGTCTATCTTAAAAGTTTATGCTGGAAATTTATATTGAAAAAAACTGATGATAAAAATACCACTTGTATGAAAGTTGCCAACAAGATTATGTGAAAAAATCTTCAAAAATAATCAAAAATAATCGAAAAATATATACTATATATGCATTATATATGCAAAAATCAACATATTATAAGAAATTACAGTTATTTTTTTTTTGTATTATATTATATATTTATATTTTATAGAATAGTATTCACATCCAGTTCCTCGTTTTAGACCAAGGGGAGCAAGGCAATTAAGTGTGAAAATCCAAAAAGTTTCGCGTTCACATAAACGCGAGAAACGCTCAGCTTCAGACAACTTTTTGGGTATCGACTCGATGACCCACACCCGCAGGCCATCGGTAGACTGATCATGATGGTGGAGAAAATGGCGGGGGACACTATGCTCATCGCAACCTGCTTTGACTAGACATCGATGTGTGCCAAAACGTTGCCTGAGTGGGTTGATTGTACGGCCCACATATAATAAATTGCAGGGACATGTGAGACAGTATATGACGTAATCAAGTGGTTGTTATGGGATCTTTAAGTCTACTGGGGGCTTTTTTATTTTTAAGGGTAGGTGCCCTCCTATAAGTAATTTTTGGCTTGTCGCATAAAGTAGTAACCAAATGAGGGTCTTGTTTTAAAATATTCCAATGTTTACTCAGAATATGTTCCATTTTTTTATATTGTTCATGATATCTAGTTATTAAACAAACAGTAGGTGTTTCAGGTGGTTTTTTCTGTTTTGGATTTTTTCCGGGTAAAAAGGAATTGTAAGCTTGGTCTATCAGTGATTCTGGGTATCCTTTTTCTAGGAATTTTTGTTTGAGATGTTTACGTTTGTTGATATAATCACTATCTCTCGTGCAGTTTTGTCGCAATCTGCAAAATTGCCCCTTTGGTATGTTTTTTATCCATGTTGGGTGATGGCAGCTTTTGTAGTGGAGATATGAATTACCCGCAGTTGGTTTTGTATAGTTGCGAGCAAATATGCGACCATCATCGTGACTAAGTTCCAAATCGAGAAAAGCCAAACTTTCTAAATTCCACACAAAGGTAAAGGAGAGACCTAGTTTATTATTATTGCAATATTCAACAAATAACTACTGGTTGGGGGCCATCCCAGATGATAATTATGTCATCAATGTAGCGGCCATAAAATATTATGTGCCGTGAAAAGGGATTATCTTTCAAAATGAAACGTTTTTCCCAGTATCCCATTGTCAGATTTGCATATGACGGGGCAAAATTGGCGCCCATAGCAGTTCCGTGGGTTTGGAGGTAGAAATTGCCGTCAAAGTAAAAATAATTGTGCTCGAGACAGAAAGTAGTAGCCTCTAAAATAAAGGCCATCTGCCTAGAATTGAGCAGTGGGTCAGATGAAAGAAATTCTCGAACAGCTACCAAACCTATGTCATGAGGTATAGACGTGTATAATGAATTTACGTCAAGGGACAGCCAGGAGTAGCCGTTTTCCCAATTATATGGGGATAAGAGTTCCATTAGATGAATGGAATCTCTTATATAGGATGGAAGTTGCTGGGCTAGGGGTTGTAAAAAAGAGTCGATGTATAATGAGAAACCACTGGTGATGCTGTTCATTGAGGCCACAATAGGTCTTCCTGGGGGATGTAGAGAGTCCTTATGTACTTTCGGCAGGTGATAAAAGTATGGTGTACTATAGTAATCTTTACGAAGGAAAGAAACTTCATTTTTGTCAATGACTAGATCCGTTAAAGCTTTTTGGATTAATGCGTCGGATTCCAGGCGAAAGGATGGAAGAGGGTCATTTGTAAGTCTTTTATATGTATCGGAATCCGCCAACAGTGTTAAAGCTTCGGATACATAAGTAGTACGGTCTTGGATAACGATCCCGCCCCCCTTATCAGCTGACTTAATAATAAGATCGGGGTTATTGAGAAAACATTTAAGTGACTGTCTTTCTCCTGGGCTCAAATTAGACCCGTGTTGTTTGGTGGTGGACTGGGAGCAGAGTTCTTGGAGTTCCGCAAAAACGACTCTATAATAGGATTCTAAGTAAGGGCCTTTAGATTTGGTGGGATAGAACAGTGATTTTGGCTTAAACGGGGTATGTAAAATATGGGGAGAAGTGATAAGGTGCTGAGTTAAGTGATTAAATTCTGATTCCGAACCGTATTCATCGGAGTCTGGGGGCAGTATACTACTATGAGTAGTTTCATGGATGGAAAAATCTGGGAACGTATCATCAGAGGACAGAAGTTGGACAGATAGTTCGGTAGGTGAAGAGGTTTCTTTGAGAGATTGCATGTGATTTTTCCTGTCCTTCTATTCTTCTCTCCTTCCATTTTCTTTACTTTTTCTTTATTTTTTTACTTATTTTTTTTTTTTTCTGGTAATAATTAGAATTTTTCTTTATGATTTGAAGCTCCTGTATTTTTAATTATATGATAATCTGAATTACTCAAGAACGCAAATAAGAAGTTTACTCTTTACTCTTTACAATACCTCTAGGCTTGACACCTTTTGAAGAACTGTAAATAACCATTTATAACCACTATATACGGCCGCAATGTGGATGTTAACTGCCGGTAGGCCGTCTATATACGGCCTCTGGCCACTGGAGGGCGCGCGTGCAAGCCCGCCGCGTCACTCAGTTGCCGATGCGCGTGCCTGGCGGCCGCGATGTCCTCCAGGCACCCGCGATCGGCAGTCACAGAGACAGGGACATGGATCTCTGTGTGTAAACACAGAGATCCGTGTCCTGTCAGGGAGAGGAGACCGATGGTGTGTCCCTTGTATATAGAGACAACCATCGGTCACCTCCCCCAGTCACTCCCCTCCCCCCACAGTTAGAAACACTATGCAGGGCACAGATTAAACCCTTCCCTGCCCCCTACTGTTAACCCCTTCCCTGCCAGTAACATTTATACAGTAATCAGTGCATATTTATAGCACTGGTCGCTATATAAATGTGAATGGTCCCAAAAATGTGTCAAAGGTGTCCGATGTGTCTGCCGTAATATCATGTCGTAACAAAAATCGCAGATCGCCGTCATTACTAGTAAAAAAAATAAAAAAAATTTAAGAATTTCATAATTCTATCCCCTATTTTGTAGGCGCTATAACTTTTACGCAAACCAATCACTATACACTTATTGCGATTTTTTTTTTTTTACCAAAAATATGTAGAAGAATACGTATATACCCCAATCTGTTTTGTAATTTGGAACAGGTACATTTTTTAAGTGTAGCTCCAGCCAAAAAATCTATTTTTAAGCTTTTTGGAAAACATAGGGAGGGGTTATCACCCCTGTAACATTTGTTTTGCTGTCTGTGCACCTGTTCAGAAGATTTCACCTCACTTTCTGTCCCAATGACAATTGTATTTTGAAAATTTGGAGTTTTTAGGGAAACAAGAATTGGTGATAAAGCATCAGTGGAGAGGAGACACGTTTTTCACATATTAACTCTTATACCAACATACACACGATCGGTTCATCCGATGAAAACGGACCGATGCATTTTTTCATCAGATATCCGATGAAGCTGACTTTCATCAGTCTTGCCTACACACCATCAGTTAAAAATCTGTTTGTGTCAGAACGCGGTGACGTAAAATACTACGACGTGCTGAGAAAAATGAAGTTCAATGCTTCCGAGCATGCGTCGACTTGATTCTGAGCATGCATGGATTTTTAACCGATGGACTTGCCCACAGATAATCATTTTTTTAATCGTTTTTTTAACCATCAGATAATTTGAAAACAGGTTCTACGTTTTTTTCACCGATGGGGGAAAAAAACTATGGGGCCTACACACGATCAGTCCGTCCGATGAAAACGGTCCATCGGAACGTTTTCATCAGACAAACCGATCGTGTGTACAGGGCATTACAGGACAGAATTTCCCTTCCTAGGGGTAGATTTCCTCTGCCTTCCTGTTGTCTCCTTCCGTTTGTAAGTAGGAGTCGTTTGTAAGTCGGATGTTTGAAAGTAGGGGCCTGCCCTATATACTCTGCAGAAATTTGGGCCTTAGGTGTTGGTGTTGCCACAACACTGTAAGCCCTCACAGTTACGCTTCATGGGCCCTGGGCACAGGTGCTGGTTGCTGATCAACCGAGTCGGTGGACAGGCGCACCCTGTGATCGGTTACAAAGCCTCCAGCAGCACTGAATGTGCGTTCCGAAAGAACGCTGGATGCAGGACAGGCCAGTAGCTCAATTGCATACTGCGAAAGCTCTGGCCAGTGATCCATCTTCAAGACCCAGTAACCCAGAAGATTTTCAGTGGGAAAGGTGTCCAAGTCTGATCTTGGCCCTAGGTATTCCTTCACCATGTAAATCAGACGCTGGGGATGGTTGCTGGAACCAATCATACCTTGGGGCTGCGGACTAAAAAATTGTCTGAACGCATCGGTCAGATAGCCACCTTCTCCACCGCTCCTTCTGTGACTCACTGAAGCCTCAGCAACACATTGTCCAGGACCAGGAATTTGTAACCTCCCAGGCTCTGGAAACGCGTTGCACAAACCTTTCTGCAAGACCTCCAGAAGATTTTTCATCCTCTGCTCCCTCTGCGACGGCTGGCAAGGTCCGCAACCTTACCCTTGTAACGTGGATCTAGGAGGGTTGCCAGCCAGTAATGATCCCTCTCCTTGAAATCACGAATCCGAGGATCCTTTTGCAGGCTTTGCAGGATTAGGAAGGCCATGTAGCGTAGGTTTGCTGAGACATTCGGTCCAGAGTCCTCTGGGTCTAGGGAAGAAGTAACTGATGATGACCTTGAGCCGATGCAATAGGCTGCATTGGCAGCCAAGGTAGCCTGGGTGACAGAGGATGAGGACGGCTTGATCATCCACTCTACCAACTCTTCTGCTGATGAGGATGCAATGTGTCCACGACCAGCACTGTTGCCTCTAGACACAGAGCCTGCTTGCCTCTTTTATTGGCCTGTGAGTGTCTGCCTCTCCTTGGTGGTCTTCCAGACATACTGTAGTAACGCTCTGCATTGAGGTTTAGCTACACACTGTGCCCAGGATACAGTACACTGACTGAATATACTGCAGCTAGCTAAATCAACTGCCTGCCTGTAGTATTATTAGGAAGAGAATAACAGGAGTGCTCTGCAGTGAGGTTTAGATGCACACCGTGCCCAGGATACAGTACACTGACTGAATATACTGCACAAAAAAAAGAGTGTGGGACAGACGGCTGGAGAGACGGACATCATCTGCACAGAAGGACCCCGGGACACGCCACAGTTGCCAATTCCTATTGTGCTTCTGACCTTCCATAATAGAGGGTCCACATGTTGTGGTAAGGGCACATCCATATTTCAATGTTGGTGACATCACAAGGTGGAGGATTTCTTTGGATTATCTACATACAAGCTCTTGAAAACTTGAACCAAATATCACAGTGTTTTGCATCATATTTTGTCACTTGTACTGTTTAGTACAGTTTGGAAATTTTTTGTTATTTTGCGAGTTTCTGCATAACATTTTTTTGTTTATCAGTGTCATATCTCACATTTATTGTTGCTGCTTTTGTTAGTGTTGTTTTTTTTCACACAAGCACAGTATTGGTTTGTTTTTTTGATTCTGAAGTGCCTGTGAAAATTCCATGTGACGCCTGGCTGTGCAGGGTGGGGGGCCCCAGTTCAACTACATCTGAACAAAAAACAATCAATCTTTGTGCCACCAGATATAATTTATTATACAGATTATCAGTCTGGCATGTTACCAAACAATAAACAGGTGAATAAATAGACAAATTGTGAAAAATCAATGACATGGATGTATTTTTGAAGTTTGTGTACTGCACATAACACATAACAGTGCTGAGCTGCTCCAATTACATCTGAAAAGCCAATGTACAGGGTCAGAAATTTAGAGAACTGTTGGACAAACTATACCACCCATCAAACTTCAAAACCAAGGGCAATCAGTCAATCAAGAGCAATTCATATAATAACCCACATTGCTGAGTGTGCAGATAAAAAGGGATCCAATCCCCTACCAGCATCTCTTTTTTTTAAAGTGTAAATTTTATTGTACATGTTCACAGCATAACACAGCAGCTTAATACAGTACATATTTTCACATCTCATGGAACAGAAGGAATTTCAGCGTCATTATAGTACATCATGTACACATTATTCGACAAGCATATTCATCGTACTGATAAAAAAAATGATCACAATTAAAAGAGCATAAATGCACAATTAAAACAATCACAAACAGCGCTAAAAGTGATAATTCTGGTGTAAATGCTCAAGGCACCACTAATACACTATAAAACAATATTGTATGAAGGAAAGCAGTCAGTAGAGGTAAAGTCCCATAAAAAGATGTGGTTCACTTTAAGAAAGGACAGACAGCGTAGCACCTTCCACCCGAACTCCTTAAAAGACACCGCGTGGGACAAAATGAGCCCCCTCTGGGGTACACACTTACCAAAAAGTAAGTTATATCTGGCGATGTATATAAAACTCCAGACTGGTATATATCCTTCAAACAGGGTAATCAAAAGAATCTGTATGGAGGCTCCCAATTAATCCAAAAAAAGACAAAAACAGTGCCATAGCATAATTCCGTTTTTAATGGGTTAAAAATATAAATAGCCCACAGATATGATAAACCCTTCAAACATTACACGTACAATATAAAAGATAAACAAGCGCATAGTCACCAACTCCTGTATGCTAGGTAGAGCGTCGTGCTGGTCCTATTACAGTCTCAGAGAGACTAGCAAACGTTGGTTCCAACCGAGGCCCTGGTGGAGCGAAAGCGTCACTTCCTGAGCGTCGTGAGTAGCCACGCCCTGACGCGTTTCGTCATAGGACTTCGACAGAGGGCGTGGCCTCACGACGCAATCCACCAAGTTAAATACATGTTGCTCTCACAGGCACACCAATCGCCGTAGAGACGAGGGCGGGCAAAGGTGCTTAACCCGCCCCCTGACTCATAGAACCACGGCGTGCGGGGGCGAGTGAGAGATATCCCAAAAAAACAACAACATCCGTCATGCACTGTCACACACAGGAGCCATAATTAACGGTGACACCGGAAATAGGGGTGGTAGACAGCGCACGGAAGTAAACATGTAATTTAAACATAATAGTAAACTCATAAGGCTATTAAGAGCACTAAAATGTCATATGATGATATATAATCAACAACCAAAAACGGATGTCATATACTCATACAATGTGAGAACTTCACTGAATAAATAATCAGTTGAGATTCATTACATTATATCTATATAAATATATATGTTACATATTAAAACATGTGCATTAATACCATTAAAATATACATTAATAACTGTAATCATTTTATAAATATATTTAAAATTTGGAAATGACTCAATAATAAAAAAAAGTCTCAATAATAAAGAGTGATCCCATTTTACGTAATATAGAACATATTGTGCAATGATAGATAGACCACAGCTAGTATAGCACCATCTTGTGGTAAGCAGATATATGGCAAAAATATCAACCTTACACTAAAAGCACAGGGGAATGTGACCATAATTTGCTATTTAACCTGTATCAAAAAATTCGGTGATCTTTCAATAAAAACACAACTAAAACAGGAAAGAAATAGCCGAACTAAGAAGGAGCAGGCAAATGATAAAGCAAAAATGACACTTAACCACTTAATATGGGAACATAAAGGGAAAAAAATGGGTCAACAGCCACAACTCAAATTGACCAATTAAGACATACTATCAGAAATCACTAATAAAACAATTAATGTCTAGCTCGATATTCAAGCCCCTAGGGGCGAGAGTATCGGCCGAAAAGATCCATTGGGTTTCTCTCTTTGATAAATCCCTGACCAGATTGCTTCCTCTCCATGTTGGTTTCAAATGGTCCACACCCCAGAACATTAGACCACTCGGGTCTTGATTATGGAACAACTTAAAATGAAGCGAAACATTGTGGTCTTTAAAACCCAATAAAATATTGGCGATATGCTCTCCAATGCGCACCTTAAGTTGGCGTTTAGTCCGCCCTATATAGAGGAGCCCACAGGGGCACTGGAGAGCATACACCACATGTGTGGTGTTACATGTAATAAATTCGCCAATAATGAATTCCTTGTTATTGGCACTTGAGGTAAATTTCTTTACTGCTTTCATAGGCCGATTGGCCTCCCGGCAGGCTCTGCATTTGCGACATGCAAAAAAACCATCGCAATCCCAGAAACTCGATGGCCTGATAGGGGGATCAAGTACCTTACGAACCAGCTTATCAGCAAAACTCTGGGCTTTTCTGTAAATGAAGCCGGGTTTCTCTGGTAGGACAGCCATTAACACCTTATCCATAAGCAATACATGCCAATGATCAGAAAAAATTGCCTCGACTTCTCTATATTGGGCATGATACCCCGATATAAAATTCCATTCATGGTTATTCAGTGGCCTATTCAGAGTTCTATCTGCGAGGAACACCTCTCTAGGTTGTGCGGCTAATTCACATATAATAGTATCAAGCCCATTTTTCTTATACCCCTTCTCTAGGAACTTTCCCTTTATGATTTCTGCCTGATCTAAAAAATCTGTGGTGTCAGTGCAGTTTCTCCTTATTCGGGTTAGTTGTCCTTTTGGGATATTTTTTAGCCACATCGGGTGGTGTCCACTGCACATAGGGAGATAGCTATTTGAATCTGTAGCTTTAAAGTAGGCCTTTGTGGATAGTCCTGAACCGGTCCTAATAATTTCCAAATCCAGAAAATTCACTCTATCCTTACTAATAGTGCTAGTAAGCACAATATTATTAGTGTTAGAGTTAAGCTCATCCAGAAAAGCATGTAGTGTAGTGAGAGGGCCATCCCAGATAAGCAGAAGATCGTCTATATATCTCCTGTAAAACAGGAGAGAAGGACGTGTAACTGAAAAGATAACTTTATCCTCCCATTCACTCATGAACATATTAGCTATGCTCGGGGCAAAGCGAGCCCCCATAGCTACTCCCCGGCATTGGGAATAAAACTGGCCTCCAAACCAAAAAAAGTTATGTCCTAAACAAAAGTCCAATGCATTTCTCAAAAAAACCTTTTTATTATGGGAGATGTCTTCACGTTGACTCAAGCTCCAATTAAGTGCCAGGAGGGCATCATCGTGCTGAATCACGGTATAGAGTGATGTGACATCTGATGTAACAAGGTATACTTCCTCCCTGTTGGTCAAATTAATTTCCTGGAGTAATTGTAGAAGACTTTTTGTATCCTTCAAATAAGCTCTCGTATGTATAACACTCGTCTGCAGATAGAGGTCCAGGTATTGACCTAACCGGGATGTAAGCGAGCCTATCCCATTGACGATAGGTCGACCTGGGGGGCATTGGGTACTTTTATGAATCTTTGGGAGAGTATAGATCGTGGGAATTCTGTTAGAGCTTGGTAACAGATATTTTTTCTCACGATTATTCAACACTCCAGATTTAAAACCCATATTAACGAGTTTATTCAAATCAATCTCATATTGAGATGATGGATCCTTATCAAGTAGGACATAAGTACCTGTGTCGCTCAGCATTTCAGCCAGCTGGTTATCATAAAATGCTTTATCTAGAATGACTACTCCACCTCCTTTGTCTGCAGGACGTATTATCAAATCCTTTTTTTCTTCTAATGATTTAATACCATCTAGAATATACTGAGGATTGACATTTTTTTGGGGTGCCAATTGGCGCAGATCCCTCAAGACTAATCCTTTAAAAACTTCTATCTGGTGGTTACCTTTATTTAAAGGGTTAAAGAGGGACCTATTCCGTAAGCCACTATCAAGTGCTATTGAGGAAATCCCAGATAAAGAATTAGAGTTTTTATTAATAAAATACTTTTTCATATTTATTCTGCGTACGTATTTATGCAAATCAATAAATACGTCAAATTTATTAATAGGTCTTTTAAGTCCGCACTTAAGGCCTAAATGCAAAATATTTGTCTCTTTGGAGGTTAATTCAGTATTACTTAGATTAAAAATACCACCTCTACTTAAACCCTCCTTCTTTTTTTGGACTTTCTGTCCCGATCTACACCCTCTTGTTCTTCTGACCTTGTATTGGGGTAATAATTAACACATAATCCTGTTCCCGATGCGGGGGCGGTTCCCTCCATTGCTGTTCTGCATAGCCCATTGCTTGTTGCTGGTATGCCGGGGGACGCCCCCTCCAATGTGAACCACATCTTTTTATGGGACTTTAAAAGTGTACTGAAGGCCTACAGAACACCTCCCAGCGCCAAACCCGGATATAAGCTGATTGCAATAAGCTAATAACTGAAAGAATGTAGATGACAGAGAATCTGTATACTACGATGATGGGAGCAGCCGTTTAAAACAATAAAGACATGATAAAAAAATGATCACAATTAAAAGAGCATAAATGCACAATTAAAACAATCACAAACAGCGCTAAAAGTGATAATTCTGGTGTAAATGCTCAAGGCACCACTAATACACTATAAAACAATATTGTATGAAGGAAAGCAGTCAGTAGAGGTAAAGTCCCATAAAAAGATGTGGTTCACATTGGAGGGGGCGTCCCCCGGCATACCAGCAACAAGCAATGGGCTATGCAGAACAGCAATGGAGGGAACCGCCCCCGCATCGGGAACAGGATTATGTGTTAATTATTACCCCAATACAAGGTCAGAAGAACAAGAGGGTGTAGATCGGGACAGAAAGTCCAAAAAAAGAAGGAGGGTTTAAGTAGAGGTGGTATTTTTAATCTAAGTAATAATGAATTAACCTCCAAAGAGACAAATATTTTGCATTTAGGCCTTAAGTGCGGACTTAAAAGACCTATTAATAAATTTGACGTATTTATTGATTTGCATAAATACGTACGCAGAATAAATATGAAAAAGTATTTTATTAATAAAAACTCTAATTCTTTATCTGGGATTTCCTCAATAGCACTTGATAGTGGCTTACGGAATAGGTCCCTCTTTAACCCTTTAAATAAAGGTAACCACCAGATAGAAGTTTTTAAAGGATTAGTCTTGAGGGATCTGCGCCAATTGGCACCCCAAAAAAATGTCAATCCTCAGTATATTCTAGATGGTATTAAATCATTAGAAGAAAAAAAGGATTTGATAATACGTCCTGCAGACAAAGGAGGTGGAGTAGTCATTCTAGATAAAGCATTTTATGATAACCAGCTGGCTGAAATGCTGAGCGACACAGGTACTTATGTCCTACTTGATAAGGATCCATCATCTCAATATGAGATTGATTTGAATAAACTCGTTAATATGGGTTTTAAATCTGGAGTGTTGAATAATCGTGAGAAAAAATATCTGTTACCAAGCTCTAACAGAATTCCCACGATCTATACTCTCCCAAAGATTCATAAAAGTACCCAATGCCCCCCAGGTCGACCTATCGTCAATGGGATAGGCTCGCTTACATCCCGGTTAGGTCAATACCTGGACCTCTATCTGCAGACGAGTGTTATACATACGAGAGCTTATTTGAAGGATACAAAAAGTCTTCTACAATTACTCCAGGAAATTAATTTGACCAACAGGGAGGAAGTATACCTTGTTACATCAGATGTCACATCACTCTATACCGTGATTCAGCACGATGATGCCCTCCTGGCACTTAATTGGAGCTTGAGTCAACGTGAAGACATCTCCCATAATAAAAAGGTTTTTTTGAGAAATGCATTGGACTTTTGTTTAGGACATAACTTTTTTTGGTTTGGAGGCCAGTTTTATTCCCAATGCCGGGGAGTAGCTATGGGGGCTCGCTTTGCCCCGAGCATAGCTAATATGTTCATGAGTGAATGGGAGGATAAAGTTATCTTTTCAGTTACACGTCCTTCTCTCCTGTTTTACAGGAGATATATAGACGATCTTCTGCTTATCTGGGATGGCCCTCTCACTACACTACATGCTTTTCTGGATGAGCTTAACTCTAACACTAATAATATTGTGCTTACTAGCACTATTAGTAAGGATAGAGTGAATTTTCTGGATTTGGAAATTATTAGGACCGGTTCAGGACTATCCACAAAGGCCTACTTTAAAGCTACAGATTCAAATAGCTATCTCCCTATGTGCAGTGGACACCACCCGATGTGGCTAAAAAATATCCCAAAAGGACAACTAACCCGAATAAGGAGAAACTGCACTGACACCACAGATTTTTTAGATCAGGCAGAAATCATAAAGGGAAAGTTCCTAGAGAAGGGGTATAAGAAAAATGGGCTTGATACTATTATATGTGAATTAGCCGCACAACCTAGAGAGGTGTTCCTCGCAGATAGAACTCTGAATAGGCCACTGAATAACCATGAATGGAATTTTATATCGGGGTATCATGCCCAATATAGAGAAGTCGAGGCAATTTTTTCTGATCATTGGCATGTATTGCTTATGGATAAGGTGTTAATGGCTGTCCTACCAGAGAAACCCGGCTTCATTTACAGAAAAGCCCAGAGTTTTGCTGATAAGCTGGTTCGTAAGGTACTTGATCCCCCTATCAGGCCATCGAGTTTCTGGGATTGCGATGGTTTTTTTTGCATGTCGCAAATGCAGAGCCTGCCGGGAGGCCAATCGGCCTATGAAAGCAGTAAAGAAATTTACCTCAAGTGCCAATAACAAGGAATTCATTATTGGCGAATTTATTACATGTAACACCACACATGTGGTGTATGCTCTCCAGTGCCCCTGTGGGCTCCTCTATATAGGGCGGACTAAACGCCAACTTAAGGTGCGCATTGGAGAGCATATCGCCAATATTTTATTGGGTTTTAAAGACCACAATGTTTCGCTTCATTTTAAGTTGTTCCATAATCAAGACCCGAGTGGTCTAATGTTCTGGGGTGTGGACCATTTGAAACCAACATGGAGAGGAAGCAATCTGGTCAGGGATTTATCAAAGAGAGAAACCCAATGGATCTTTTCGGCCGATACTCTCGCCCCTAGGGGCTTGAATATCGAGCTAGACATTAATTGTTTTATTAGTGATTTCTGATAGTATGTCTTAATTGGTCAATTTGAGTTGTGGCTGTTGACCCATTTTTTTCCCTTTATGTTCCCATATTAAGTGGTTAAGTGTCATTTTTGCTTTATCATTTGCCTGCTCCTTCTTAGTTCGGCTATTTCTTTCCTGTTTTAGTTGTGTTTTTATTGAAAGATCACCGAATTTTTTGATACAGGTTAAATAGCAAATTATGGTCACATTCCCCTGTGCTTTTAGTGTAAGGTTGATATTTTTGCCATATATCTGCTTACCACAAGATGGTGCTATACTAGCTGTGGTCTATCTATCATTGCACAATATGTTCTATATTACGTAAAATGGGATCACTCTTTATTATTGAGACTTTTTTTTATTATTGAGTCATTTCCAAATTTTAAATATATTTATAAAATGATTACAGTTATTAATGTATATTTTAATGGTATTAATGCACATGTTTTAATATGTAACATATATATTTATATAGATATAATGTAATGAATCTCAACTGATTATTTATTCAGTGAAGTTCTCACATTGTATGAGTATATGACATCCGTTTTTGGTTGTTGATTATATATCATCATATGACATTTTAGTGCTCTTAATAGCCTTATGAGTTTACTATTATGTTTAAATTACATGTTTACTTCCGTGCGCTGTCTACCACCCCTATTTCCGGTGTCACCGTTAATTATGGCTCCTGTGTGTGACAGTGCATGACGGATGTTGTTGTTTTTTTGGGATATCTCTCACTCGCCCCCGCACGCCGTGGTTCTATGAGTCAGGGGGCGGGTTAAGCACCTTTGCCCGCCCTCGTCTCTACGGCGATTGGTGTGCCTGTGAGAGCAACATGTATTTAACTTGGTGGATTGCGTCGTGAGGCCACGCCCTCTGTCGAAGTCCTATGACGAAACGCGTCAGGGCGTGGCTACTCACGACGCTCAGGAAGTGACGCTTTCGCTCCACCAGGGCCTCGGTTGGAACCAACGTTTGCTAGTCTCTCTGAGACTGTAATAGGACCAGCACGACGCTCTACCTAGCATACAGGAGTTGGTGACTATGCGCTTGTTTATCTTTTATATTGTACGTGTAATGTTTGAAGGGTTTATCATATCTGTGGGCTATTTATATTTTTAACCCATTAAAAACGGAATTATGCTATGGCACTGTTTTTGTCTTTTTTTGGATTAATTGGGAGCCTCCATACAGATTCTTTTGATTACCCTGTTTGAAGGATATATACCAGTCTGGAGTTTTATATACATCGCCAGATATAACTTACTTTTTGGTAAGTGTGTACCCCAGAGGGGGCTCATTTTGTCCCACGCGGTGTCTTTTAAGGAGTTCGGGTGGAAGGTGCTACGCTGTCTGTCCTTTCTTAAAGTGAACCACATCTTTTTATGGGACTTTACCTCTACTGACTGCTTTCCTTCATACAATACTGTTTTATAGTGTATTAGTGGTGCCTTGAGCATTTACACCAGAATTATCACTTTTACCGCTGTTTGTGATTGTTTTAATTGTGCATTTATGCTCTTTTAATTGTGATCATTTTTTTATCATGTCTTTATTGTTTTAAACGGCTGCTCCCATCATCGTAGTATACAGATTCTCTGTCATCTACGTTCTTTCAGTTATTAGCTTATTGCAATCAGCTTATATCCGGGTTTGGCGCTGGGAGGTGTTCTGTAGGCCTTCAGTACACTTTTTTCGTTTTATATTCATCGTACTCTTTTCCCTTTTTCCATCAACATATCCCTGTCAACCTTAACAGGGAATAAACAAAAACAGATACCGACAAAGCAAAAAAAAAAAAAAAAAAAAAAAAAAGGAAAATTTTAATTATACTAGTAATAGCAATAAGGGGGAGGAGGAAAGGGTTATCTCCCCCTGTATCCCCTAGGACCGAGTTCTATCTAATCCGGCCTCCAACCGGTCAGCCAGTTCCCACTGTATGAGTCTTGGCCTACAAATCACATCTTCATACTCTTTAAACTTCTACATCTCCCGAGACCTTCTCAATCCATCCCGCCCACACCTTCTCAAACTTTTTTGGGCAGCCTCTAGCCGCGTATGTCAGCTTGTACATTGGCAGTGCATTATTCACCATTTTCAGCCATCCCTGCAGAGACGGGGGGGATGGTTTTCGCCAGTTAATGGCCAGAGCCTTTTTAGCGTAACAGAACAATATTCTTAACAGTATTTTCTTTGATACAGATAATTCCTCCTCCTCCAGGTCACCTAACAGGCACCTAGCCGGGGAGTATATATTAGGTAGTTCCAGGTTAGCCTCCAGAAATGTCAACACGTCCTTCCAGAACCCCTCCACTCGGGGGCACGTCCAGACCATATGAAAGAAATCGCCCTCCGCCGCCTGGCAGCGGGGGCACTCAGGTGAATCCCCTCTACCCATTTTGTGTAACCGTTTGGGAGTGTAATACACTCTGTGTAAATAATTAAATTGTGTAATTTTGTCTCTGGCCGAGATCATCGAGGGCACCAGCGAGTCAAGGGCTTCAGACCACGACTCGTCAGTGATCGAGGGTATGTCCGCTTGCCACTGCGCCCTAACCCTCTCCATTCTAGGAGAGGAGGACGTCAACAGCATAAAATAGTATCTAGAGATCAACTGGGAATGATCCCCATCTGTAAGCAATTTCTCCATTTTGGAGGGGGAGAGCGCCACCACCCCCCCCCGTATTGTGCCGTTACGGCATGCCGCAGCTGCAAGTATCTAAAAAAGAAAGTGTTAGGGAGCCCGTACTCCGTCTTCAGGTCTATAAAACTCCTAAATACCCCGTTCCTGAACAGTTGATGGGCATATTTGACCCCGTACTTTGCCCAACACGACCCGTCCGGTACCTTGGCTATTTCTTTAAGTCGGGGGTTATGCCACAGGGGGGCGTTGGGGGAGGCCTCCAGACTAGTACCCCCTACCCTAGCGTTGCAGGCATGGAATATTTTATATGACATTTTCAGTATATCCCCTCCCTTCGCTGGGTATGGGCCATTTCTATATAGAACATTAATCAGTCCCTCAAACGAGTGGACCATAGCCGCCTGAGTGGCCACCGATGCAATACATAGGTTCGGGAACCCCCACCAATGCACGTGCGTTAGCTGAGCTGCAAGATAGTAACAATGTAGATTCGGCATGGCCAGTCCTCCCTCCCTTATTGGCAGATAGAGTGTGTCCAGGGATACCCTTGCAGGCTTAAGGCCCCAGAGAAAGGAGGTTAACATTGTATTTATTTCTGTGAACCATCTTTTAGGGATATAAATTGGGGCATGCCAAAACAGGTACAGAAACCCAGGCAAATAAATCATTTTAACTATATTAATTTTCCCTAGGAGGCCCAACGGTAGTTTAGCCCATGCTCTTAGGCTTTCCTTCAGGCGTAACTTCATAGGGGTCAGATTATTATTCATATAAGCACTGCATGGCAGCTGGACCTCCACTCCCAGATAGCGGAATTTGGACACCACTTTGAGTGGGACATCTGGGGGTAACCTCAGGGTGTCATCAGAGTTGAAGGGGAACACAATAGATTTGTTCCAGTTCACCTTGAAACCTGAAAAGTTCCCAAAGTCTGAGATTAATTTTAGAGCGCTGGTCAGCGATCCCTCTGCTTCCGCCAGATAAAGAAGCATATCGTCCGCGTAAAGGGAAGTCTTTTCCTCCAGCTCATTAACCATACATCCCCTTACATTTACATCTGCTCTTATCTGTGCAGCCAACGGTTCTATCGCCAGAGCAAACAACAGGGGTGACAACGGGCACCCCTGCCGCGTGCCCCTGGCTATCGAGAACGAGTCCGTGATGACGTTGTTAACTCTAAGCCTAGCTCGTGGGTCAGCATATAAAATTTGGACCCACTTCGTGAACCTGGGGCCGAACCCCAACCGCCCAAGGACTGCTATAAGATATGACCATTCAATGGAATCAAACGCTTTATGCGTATCCAAAGATATCACCACCCTATTATCCGGTGTGGATCCCTCCGCCTGCAAGATAGTGAAAAGACGGCGCAGGTTAATTGCGGTCGACCTCTCAGGTATGAAACCTGTCTGGTCTTGGTGAATAATGGATGCAATCTTTGGATTTAAACGTTTAGCCAGTAATTTAGCAAGGATCTTAGCATCCACGTTAATTAGCGATATTGGTCTATAGGATTCGCATAGATCATGGTCCTTGTGCGGCTTGGGAATCAACACTATAAGTGCCTCCCTCATGGATTCAGGAAGCACCCCCCCCCCCCGATAGGCGTCCATATACATTTTGAGCAATTGCGGTGCCAGGCTGTCAGCATATGTACTATACCACTCAGCCGGAAATCCATCCATTCCCGGAGTCTTATTCGAGTTCAGGGAATGTATGGCTGATACTACCTCCTCCACCGTAATGGGGAGATCAAGTTCCGACGCCGCCTCCCCAGAGAGTTCCAGGAGGGGTATCGGGGCCAAGAATGCCTGTACCGCCTCCCCACCATAGTCCACCTTTGAGGCGTATAAATCTGAATAGAAATCTACAAATGCTTTAGCTATATCCTCTTGTGACGTGCAGATCTGCATCCGGGCATTATATATACGAGGGATAGATGTTGGTGCTTGTTGCGAATGGGCCAGGTAGGCCAGCAACCTGCTGTTTTTATCTCCAAATTCGAAGACACGCTGCGCTTGGTAAAGCAATTTTTTCTGCGTCTTTTCCACAAGCACCAAGTCTAACTGCCGTATACTCTCTCTCCACTTCATATGTGTGTCAGGGGTAGGATTATCTATGTATGCCACTTCGGCCTCTGTAGCCAACTGTTCTGACTCTCTAACTCTCCACTCCCTGTCGGATTGGAACCGTTTAACCTCCCCCTTAATTACTCCTCTAAGTGTGGCTTTGAACGCATCCCATGTAACCCCTACTGGGGCCTCCCCTCTATTTTCCACCCAGAAGTTATTAATGGACGTGGCAGTGGACCGTTCAAAGCACTCTTCCTTGAGCCACAAGGGGCTCAACCTCCATATTGTGTACCCTCGGGGCCTCTCCATATCCAAGGTGAGCATTAGTGGGGAATGGTCCGAAATAGCTCTTGGCAAATACTGTACATCTACCACTCTAGGGAGAAGCGCCTTAGACACAAAGCACATATCTATTCTGGATAGGGTATTAAACATGGCAGAGAAGCAAGAGTAGGTTCGAGCATCAGGGTGCTTCCACCTCCAGGCCTCCTCCAGGTCGTACTGTGTCACACATGCCTCTAGAGGGGAACTCCTCACTGCCGCCATCCCAAATCTATCCCTATCCGGGGACAAAACTGCGTTTAAGTCCCCCGCTAGGATAATAGGACCTTCCGCCACCTGCAGCACTTCCTTCATCACAGCCTCCCAGACCTCCCCCTTAAACGGGGGTGGAATATACACTGCTACAAACGTGTAAGGTTGGTTATTAATAATCAACACTAGGATCACATATCTCCCAAAAGGGTCCAGTTTAACCGTTTTAGTTGCACATAGGAGGGACTTAGCTACGAGGACCGAGACCCCCCTGGCGTAAGAGGAGTATGTGGAGTGAAATGCCTTACCAATAAAGGCTCTATGTAGAGCCAGTGTCTTGGAACCTACCAGATGGGATTCCTGCAAAAATATGACCTGCGGCTTATGTCTCATAATATATTTAAATACTAGGGACCGTTTAATTTTTGAGTTGAGTCCCCGCACGTTCCAAGATAGCAACTTAAGGGACTGCGTCATGGGTCTTACGGGTAAATTGGTGCAGAGGGTTGTACATCTTGGAGTGAAGGATTCCCATTCCCCCTCCCACATACAAGCAAACAGTGCCCTGCAGTGTCATCATCAAGCCCAATACATTATGATAAGAAGTATGTCTGAGGCATGTATATACAGTCCACATAATAACTCTAGATCCCGCCAAGAGCCTTGTAGAGCCCGGGTCCTTATTCAATGGAGGCATGGGGGAAAAAAAAATCAAAAACAAGAAAAACAAAAAATAGTCGGTTAAAAAAGAGAAAGAAAAAAAAAACCAAACTGTTCCAGGTCCACAACATAGGATTCCTGGATCCATACCCCCCACCCTGCCTGTAGCCCCGAACATCCCACAGGCTTTTCCCCCAAACAACATGTCTCAAAAGGTCGTCCCTAAAGGGGGGTCAGCTTCCCTCACCAGCCGGTTAGGAAAGTCTAGGGACAAGTACGTGGTTTCTCACAGAGCGTTAATCCGGGCCGTGGTTAGCTTTGGATGTACAGGAGTCTTTCAACAGTACTTGAAACCTGAAGGACCCAGGGGACCAGAGGTGGTCAGTCAAAAACTAGCAGTAATGGGGATGTTGAAAACGTATCTTTGCGAATTATTACAGTCATTAGTTCCTGGGGGGTCCCCCCCAGGTTCTCCAAATATGGTATCAAATAATCAGCAAGGTACATATCTACCTTAACCGTGTCCCAAGGATTCCAACCAGCGATTTGCTTCCCTAGGGGACAGGAAGAACTGCGTTTGCCCCTTGTGCGCCACTCTAAGCTTGGCTGGGTAAAGCATACTGTACGGCAGGTTGCGTTCTCTCAGGCGTTGCTTCACGCTTTGAAATGCCGCTCGCTGTTTCTGCGTTGCTGCTGAAAAATCCGGGAAAATAGTAATACGGTTGCCATTAAACATTAGCTCAGGCATGTTGCGGGCCTTGCGCAGGATAACTTCCTTATCTCTAAAATATAGAAATCGAGCCAGCATGGGCCTAGGAAACCTGCCCGGCGGGGGCGCCCTCAGAGGGATCCTATGTGCCCTTTCAATGGCAAATAAGTGAGAAAAATCCGCTTCTCCAAAGGTCTGCTTAAGCCAGGCTAACAGGAATTCCTGTATTTTTCCCCTCGGACCCCTCCGGGAAGCCAAGGAACCTGAGGTTATTCCTTCTCAGTCTGTCTTCAATGTCCCCCAACTTGGCCTCCTGGGACTTGTGGTCCGCCGCCATATCTCTCACCTGCACCACGAGGGGGTTAACCAGATCCTCCACCGATCCTATGCGCTGCTCAGCATGTGTAACCCTCTGCCTGACCTTCTGCACATCATCTTTTAGTATAGCGAAGTCCACTCTGATAGCATCCACCTGGGAGGACAGGGCGGCATGGCAGCTTTTTATAGTGTCCATTATCTCCATCAGCGTCGGTTGTCCGGGCTGCGCGCCGGAGCCCCCCTCCTCCCCATCCGGGTGAGGAGACGCCGCAGGTGAAGCCAGAGGGTCAGGTAGGCTCGGCCACTCACTATCCTCCTCGGCTCCCCCCCGGGCCGGGGGTACAGATAGAGCCCTGCGATCCGTGCGGGCGCCATTTTGAGACGCCACGTGAGAGAATTTCGTGAGCTTCCCCGCTGGGTTAGGGTCCATGCTGGACCCGTGTTTCACCATCCTCGGGATCCTGGGTCTCTCCCCCACTATTTTAGGCAATTTGGCAGGATAATGTCCAAGTCTGGAGCCCGTCAGGATGATTCAGGATATGTCCACGGCCGGAGCTCTGAGCAGAAGCGTCTTCACATCCCGGAAGTCGGCCCCCTACCAGCATCTCTGGTTGAGTGTGGCTCTTGTCCCCCAGGCTTGCAAGCCGCAAACTCTGGGACACTTTTGGAGGACTGTTGATTGTGGAGAGTCGGAGGATGAGACCAGTGAGGAGGAGGGAGTGCAGGTAAATGCACTGTCACCATCCGACCTTCTCAGCCATCAGAAGATTAATCCAATGTAGCATGAACGATATGTAGCATTCCTGCCCATGCCATAGTTACGTAGCATGGTCCAGTGAAACAGAGATTACATTCCACATGCTGGTGGAGAGCAGGGGTGGGCATCTGGGCAAAGTATAGGTGGGTACCTGCCACTGTGGTGTAGCTCTGGGCATAAACTCACGGTAGGAGGTTAATTTAACTGCAATGGGAGCAGCTGCAAAGACAATACTCTATAGCAGGGGTCTCCAAACTTTCTAAGCAAAGGGCCAGTTTACTGTGCTTTAGACTTTAGGGGAGCTGGAATGTGCCCAGTGGTAGTAAACAATGCCTAATCCTTGGTATTAGGGGAAAAAAATAGTTGGTGTTAGTTTGAGGAATAGTGCCCCATCGTAGGTGTCAGTGGGAGGAATAGTGCCCCATCCTATGTGTCAGTGGGGGGACTAGTGTCAGTGAGAGTAATGGTGCCCCTTTGTTGGTGTCAGAGGGGGACTAGTGACCCAACGTAGGTGTCAGTGGGAGGAATAGTGCCCCATTGTTGTCAGTGGGAGGAATAGTGTCCTATCGGTGACAGTGGGAGGAATAATGCCCCATTGTTGGTGACAGTGGGAGGAATAGTGCCCCATCATTGGTGTCAGTGGGAGGAATAGAAAAACAAACAAGGCGTTTGTTTTTCTGTTCCCATTAGAGATTGCTAGTCTCCCTGAGTGCTGCCTAAAGTGTGTGAAGATCTGCTCCCCTCTCCAACACAGACTTTATCTGTCAGGATTCAAATTCTTGGAGCGCCCTGGATATACACTTTTGTTAGTGGGAGGAATAGTGCCCCATTGTTGGTGTCAGTAGAAGGAATAGTGTCCCATTATTGGTGTCAATAGAAGGAACGGTGCCCCATCGTTGGTGTGAGTGGAAGGAATAATGCCTCAAGGGCCAGATAAAGGCAAGCAAATGGCCACATCCAGCACCCGGGCCGCAGCTTGGACAACACTGCTCTACAGCATTAATTCTGTTTCGAGGCTATACTTTGTTCTTTTTTTCTGAATGCTAAAAAATGATACATAGAGGCTGCCCAACCAGTGTTTGTCCTTAAAGCTGCAATACAGTTCCTTCCATTCCCCCTGATGAAGATACGATTACCCTGTATCGAACACGTGTAGGGGAAGGGCCAGGACGACACGTATCTACCTGCAGACTACCTGCTTAGGAGGAAGCATTCCACCATTCCAAAACCAGCCATTGTAATATTTCCGGCCATCCACAGAGTGGTGCACTAACGCACCTGGTACACGTGAGTACCCCACTGGGGGTTGTTCTTATTTGTTTAATAAAACGTTTAACGCAATATCACACTATCAAGGCTTTTTATTCCCGAGATACTGTGTGGAAGCCCAGGATCCTGTTATTATTATAGAACCCAGGGATGGTTCACAAGCGTGTACTGACTGAGCATAATCGCTAAGTCGCACGTTCCATGGTGAGCATTTAATACCTAGGGGGTCACTGGAAAAAGAGCACAAATGCATGATCTGTAACACCTGTCAATCATTTTCAGACGCATGGATTTATAAGCATGTAAACAGTGCTATTACTGGATACCACGCATAAGCACTTTTTTCAACAGGACTGTCACAGCATTGTTTTATAAAAAGACTTGTTTTTGCATAATAGCATTTTTGCAATTTAAAGTGGGACTAGTGTTGTTCCCTATATACCACGGACACTTATATCTGTTACATTAACACTACATGTGTTTGTTTTAATCTTCAGCACGCATTTATTGTGTGATATTCCAAAGCACAGCATATAATTTACTATAACTGTTCCTTCACTACTTGCACTATACTTCTCACAACACCTTGTCGCGCTAGTGCATTATTTAATTTTATTCAATTTCATTTAACAAATGTTTTCTGTGCAGCTGTGAAGACAGCAGTTTTGCCAAGCTCCCAATAAGACAATGGGCATGGGGGTGGTTTGGGCACATTTTTTTTTCTTCTGCTCCAGCAGCAGCAGCAGAAGAGAAGCCAGTATAGGAAAGGATGTTGCTGGATGTCAGGTGTAGGAGAATTGCTGCTGCTGAGATTCAAGGCTTCACTTGACCATCTTCAGCATTGCCCGATAACCCTCTTCACCATGTGACAAGGCAGAGGACTGAAGAGCCTCCAAAACCCATTTGCCTTCAAGCCTATGAAGTGTCTTGTGAGACTTCCCTGCTTGTTGCTAAAGGTAGAAGATATTAAAGGAAAAAAGCAGAAGAATTGACACGCTACTAACTCTGAGCTTTGTGGTGCGGAGACATGTGTTTCTCCGTACAAGCACTACCCAAATAGCTGATACGCTGCAGGCAGAGGTAGCAAACCAGAACAGTGAGGTAGACAGCAGAAACAAAAACCGCACACACTGCAGAGTTCTGTGAACCAGTCCCAAGGAGAACAGAACCTGTACATGTGGGGTAGTGCTGCCAAAGGATTAAGACGGCTGCTTTCTCCAGTCCTCTGCAAGCTGCCCTTGTACAAAATTGTACCCAGGGAAGGTCTAACATTTCATCATCCACCCCTTCCTATCACCAGAGCTCACTTTGCAGTAACTCTAGCACAGTGGTTTTCAACCTTTCTAGAGCTGTGACCCCTTGATAACATTTCCCAAGTTGTAGGGACCCCTAACAATAAAATTTTCGTAGCATGGGTGGTCAGCACTCAAGGTAAGTCAAGTAATATGCGCCCCTAACCCACAGACATTTAGCGCTCCCCAAGTTACTTCCACTCATACAGTATTAAAACCCCTTATGGTACATTTTAGGATGTACCACTTTTTCTCTTGGTTTTCCTTTTATCTCTCTATCCTAATTTCTTGTTTTTCCCCCCCGTGTCCCTCTCTCTAGCTGCCTTTCTTGTTCTTTCCTCCTCCCTCTTCCATGTATTCTCAATTTTTATTCCTTCTCTTACTCCTTATGGGGGGGGGGGGGGGGAGTTCTGATTAGCCAACTTGGGTGCTCTTGATCAAGGTCATCTGCTGATCTGAGAAGTGTAGTGTGGATTTTTAATGCAAATATAATCACTTTTAGTGTTATTCAATGCGTCTCTGACTTTGTGGTGTTTCGCAGCAGAGAGACACCGCAAAGCAAAACATTGGAATACTAGTCAGTATCAGTGTGTTTGATCACCTCTAAGTTGGTGTCCTATAGGGCTGCAACTAAAGATTATTTTCATTAACAATTAGATGGTCCAAAGGAGAAAGAAGGTTTGCTTTTCAAGGTCCGAGACTATGGAACGCTTTGCCAACCAGCATTCGGTTGGAGGAAAACCACCTGACTTTCAGAAGACAGATCAAAACTCTGCTCTTCTGATGTCATGAGACACGAACAACTAGCACCCAGAAGCGATTCAGTTCGCATGCGCCGCGCTTTATAAGTTTTTCATTCATTCATGGCCGATTGTTTCAATTAAATCAGATAACCTTAAAAAAATAAAATAAAAAAAAGTGTATTATTTAGTTAATGTGAGTGGTAAATATAAATAACCAGCTATATAGTTGGGGGAGAAAAATCTCAAATCCACCGAGAATGACAGAAGAGCTATACCAGGGATAAGCAATTAGCGGACCTCCAGATGTTGCCAAACTACAAGTCCCATGAGGCATAGCGAGACTGACAGCATCAAGCATGACACCCAGAGGCAGAGGCATGATGGGACTTGTAGTTTGGCAACAGCTGGAGGTCCGCTAATTGCTTATCCCTGAGCTATACTATTAGAGGTTGAATCTGGTATCAGACTCAGATCATTTTTTTTTTTAATTTAAAGACCATTTTGCAGATTCAGACAGAACTGTAAAATATTATATGCCGGCCATACAAAAACAATGTCTTCCTTCAAAAAATCATTTTACGATTTACTAATCATTAGTGGGGTCAAATGGATATTAGTTTTCTGCCACAGCGATAGGGAAATTCGAAGGAGCAGAATAGAAAAACTTCTTGGTCAAAGGAATTTCCAGACAGCGAATGTGGTTTTCGTTCAGAAATTACATTCCTTTAAAAAAATGAATGTTAAAAGCAAGTGAAATTTTATAATCTTCTTTACTTCAGTGAATGTACAAAGATTTTTTTGTATGAATATTCTCGCCCTTGAAATGTGGGGTATACAGCAAAAACCGAGCCACAGAAGAAAGAAAAGCTCTTCTGTGGCAAGGGTACTTAATGGCATTTGTACTACACCACAGTAAAACATTTAGCCCATTTAGCTAATGGGAAATACAATGTTTCTAAAGACACTACAAGGATCATGCATTAGTACTGGCCCATATGGTTAAACAGATTTAAAGTAATTTTTGTAGTATTTTATGCCATCTTAATGCAATTCCCCCCCCCCCCCCCCCAAAAAAAAATCATGAGACAAAGTTTAGTGAATAGAATTTTTATGTCGGCCCAATTTTTTCTGATCCTCAAAGTGACAAATATATCTTACACAGCCAAATTCATTTCACAGATAATTTTTCATTCAATAACTTTACATTTGCTGATGAGATGATCTAAAATATGTATGGACAGTACAAATAAAAATATAAACGGTAAAAGTATCTCATCACTGGGGTTCCCTCTTTGAAATAAATAAGGCATCGGATTAAGCAATTAACAGGAACATGCACTTTTGAGGTATGCTATCAAGTCTTTCCTCTCCCCCTGCTTCTTGATTCCAGCAAAGATCATCTTTGTGCCAGGGATGTATTTTTTAGGGTTTTCCAAGTATTCCATCAGGGTGTCCTCATTCCAGGTAATACCTATAGGGAGGAGAGAAGAGGTCAGACATTTCACAAAGACGCAGTCAGCACTAGTCTAGAATCATGCAGCCTGAACAGACCTTTCTACCGAGCATACATTGGCAGTTTTTGGCCCATGCTTACAGAACGCAAAGTTTCCCAGCAAAAGTGGGTCATTATACAACTTTATATGCATTTTATATTTAAAGCCAAAACATTTCTATTATTCTGTATAAACAATATTATTCCCATATGCAATTAATTTTAACATGTTTGTGGCTTCGCCATCACAGCCATGTCATTATTTCACAGATCCATTTACAGAATCTGCGATAAAAAAAAAATAAAAAAAAAAAAAAATCCTATCTGCAGTCTATGGTGAACTTCCTCCAGCCTCAGCCAAAGATTCACATGAAGGTACAGGACCTGAGACTGGGGAAGAAATAGTCTGCAGGAACCTGTGCATTGCATCCATAATCCACAGATTGTGGTTACAACGTTTTGCACGCTCTATTGCAAAGAAGTGTACATTTCCCCCCATTTTCATTTAGGGTTGCACCGATACCAAGCATTTGCACGAGTACTTGTGCTGATGAGTAACCCAATACCTCTGAATGAAGAAGCGTCGCTCCTGGAAGTCACTGGGTGGAGAGGGAGTCAACAGGACATGCTGGCAGGTAAGCTGGCCAGGGCACAGCCGCTACGATCCCAATGCCTGGTGTTCTGAAAGTCGGTGACCTACCACATTTGGTAAGGGAATGGACGTTCCATCAGAACACAGACACTCATCTTGGTACACCCTGCACTCAGCCGTAGTAAGCCTGCAATCAGAAGGCGGTAGTGGACATCTGAATAGGGCGTACCAAGATGGGTGTCGCTGTGTTTTGATGGAACGTCACCAAATAGGACAGGTTGCCGATTCAGACAGAACAGGCACTTCTGTCTTCAACTTGCTAGCAGAATTGATTAGGCATCTCATCAGTATGAGAGCCAATTGCTGCCTTTGTGCCCAGTGCCACCCATTAGTCAGTGCTGCATATCAGTGAGTACTTGAAGTATAGGTACTTGTACTCAGTCTTAAAAAGTGGTATCAGTGCAACCCTACTTTCATTAGTAGGGGCGCATTTGAAAGGGTGGACAGTCTCCGTACCGTTCCGGCATCTACTGCTGGCTCCTGCTCTTTGGTTGTCTTCACTGGCCAACATGGGAGGACTTCACTCCTGCTCAAGCGAAGGAGGAAGGTCATCCCAGCACAGGGACAGACAGGTTTGCAATAAAGAACCCGCTTGTCTGCAGTTTGTGACCGAACCTTTAGTTCAGCATTAAGTACTGCCTTTAGTGATACGCAAGCAATTAAAACAAGTTAGTTATAGCCTCAAAACTCAATTGAAATATTATTCATGTAATTCGCAGAAAGCGAATGTAAACCGTACGAGTGAACATGCAGATGGTGAGCCAGTCACATTGTCTAGTATTCTACACTGCCCCAATGCCAGTAATTAAGTTTTAAATTATATTACCTTTTGCTACAGACCTCATAGACCAAAGCCCAAATTAATATATCAGATGCCTTTAAAAAAAAAAAAAAAAAAAAAAAACACCCTGATTTTGTAGCAATATTATTTGTGTTTATTTTATTTTTTTTATATCTGTGCAGGACTACTGGGGTAAAAAAAAAAAAAAAAAAAAAAGCTTATACTCAATCCCAAGTATTCTTTAGCTGCAGTGTTAGAACAGTTTCTGCCTGACTTGGAAGACCCTGTGGGGCCGATTTAGGAAAACTGAAGAGTGCAAAATCTGGTGCAGCTGTGCATGGTTGCCAACTTTAGCCTGTCCGGGGGTTATTTCAATAGACATCTGTGCATGAACCTGCAGAGCCAACTTTTGAGTTGCCCCCGAGGTTGACTGCAATGCAGCTTTGAAATCATGCAAGCTCAGATGAACCTGCATGATTTCAAAGCCATGTTCAGGGTAAACAAGGGCTAAAACCTGGAAGCATATTGCAAAATCTGGTGCAGCTCTGCATAGAAACCACTACAGTTTAAGCAAAACAACCCTTGTGTGAAGTGTTTAAGTTGACAGACATCAGGTCATTTGATTGGCCCAGTAACAGCAGTTCTATCCCAAGGTTCCTTTTACAGCCTCAGACAAGCTGGAAACCAAGTGGTAGAGCTACACAGGTAATGATAGGGATAAGGACTCCATAGAAACAAGTACTACAACTTACCTTTGTTTTTGTTTGCATCAGTATAAGAGAAGCCAGCAGCCTGACCAGTTTTGCGTCCAATCAAACCGTACAGGTTAGGCCCGACCTTATGTTTGCCTCCTTTTTCACAAGTATGGCACTGAGAGCACTTCTGGACAAAGATCTTCTTTCCTTTCTCTGCGTCTCCCATGGCTATGATCTAAAAGAAAAAAAATATTTTGTAAGGTTAAATCTATGCAAAGTGTAGGTAGGTGGATGACTTGAATGAAGTTGGGGTTTACACAACACACACCTTTAGATCTACCAACATGTACATACTGCCAGGGTCTAAAAGATGATTATATAGTCAGATTGTATTGTGTGTGGTGACCCTAAAGCTCACCATACACAAGCATTACAGTCCAACGGTGACATCTTTAGATTTACCTACATAGTACAAGGGCCTATCTGGATATATTAGGTACAGGCAGTCTCCAGATTACAAACAAAACTGGTTTGTTCTTAAATTAAATTTGTGTGCAATTTGGAACAGTTACACAAGCTTAAAAAAAGTTTTTGGGATAGCATAGGGAAGTGTTAACATCCATGCAAGATTTGTTTTGCTGTCTGTGCAGAAGATTTCACCTTTCTGTCTCTAACAATTGAGTTTTGAAACTGTTGGCTTGTTGGGGAAATAAGGATTAGTGGTAAAGCTTCAGTGGAGGAATCTTTTTCCCATATCAACTCTTAGGCTGCATTCACACCTGAGCGTAGGGCGTTCGGTCGTTTTTTCGGGCGTTTTTTTCGCGCGTATTCATGCTTATTTGCGCGTTTGCATACAGCGTCGTGCGACGTTTTTGTACTTCGGCGTTTCTTATTTTAGCCAATAGGAAAAATTATCTTTTCATCACTTGTTGCTATGTTGGTAGATTTTTTTTAATCTTCTGCATGGGCGACAAGTTCTATTGATTAAAGCGACGAAACGCCCATAGCAAACGCCCGTTGTCGCGCGATACGCTCAATACGCGCGTTTCCCATTACTTTCTATGGGGGAAAAAAACGCTCAAACGCCGCTGTCGCGCGATTCGCGCGACAAAAAAAGGTCCGGGACTTGTTTGAGCTTCGCGCGACAGGCGTTTGGGCGTTCAGGTGTGAACAGTCACCATAGGGAATAATGTTAATTCTCCCCTCTGGCGTTTGTGAGCAGTGCGCTTCAGGCGTAAAAACGCCTAGGTGTGAATGGGGCCTTACAGGAGTGAACTTCTCTTCCTAGGGGTAGAATTCCTTTCACTATCTGTTGTCTCCCTCCATTTGTAAGTAGGAGTCGTATGTAACTTGGGGAATGCTTGGTGAATCAAAAGTAGATTGTAACATGTACTGTATGATGTTCCTAGGGAATGTTCACACAAGATTTACATTACACGATGCTTTTGGTGGGTGGTGCCACCACATGCAACCAATGTAGTCCCATGGGGCTACACTGGAACTGAACATAAACTGCATGCAATTGCAGTGCACTAGGGTGGCAATTATAGGGTTCAATCAAGCGTTGAGAGGTTGCCTTCTCACCGCCTGTCAAACGCTTTTGAAAAGTAAGCCAAGCATGCAGTGCTTTCAGAGGAGAGTGCCTGACACTTGTGAATGAGCTCCAGGTAAACATTTAATGAGTTAAAGTGCAAGTAAAGTGTTTGTCAAAATCCTAACAGGTGGGTCTTTACATATCAGGGAGAGACTCTAAGGCATGGTCTTCAAACTATGGCCCTCCAGTTCAGGAACTACAATTCCCATCATGCATAGTCATGTCTGAGTTCTACAATGCCTCATGGGATGTGTAGTTCCCCAACAGCTGGAGGGTCGTAGTTTGAGTATCCCTGCTCTAAGGCCCTCTTCACACAGCTGGTTTGTGGCGACTGCCAGATCCTTGCTATAGGAGTGACCGTGTTATGCCAGTCAGCTGTGAGCAGATGTGTCCAGACTGACATCTGTCCCTAGAAATGTAGCCAATCTGTGTGTGTGGCTATGTGTGATCAGCAGTGGCTAGCCTGCCATTAGTTTAAATAGGCTAAAGCTAATTACATAACCCAGTCATTCCTGCAGCAGGAATCTGCAGATTCTTGCCATAGGAAGGCATACATTGATCAAAAATCACTCAGCACTGGGTGAATTTTGATCCATGTATAAGCACCACGATGAATTGTCTATAACCATCAACTTGTGTATAACCAGCCTGTCAGGTTTTTCCCCTCAATTAGTACTGCTGGCTGCAAGTCCACAAAACCAATCATTTTATTTTGCTGGCAGGGAAGGCTCCCCTTCTGCAGAACACAATAGCAATGTGGGATGGATTTCACCATCAGCAATGATTGTTGATGGGGAAATAGAGCAATTTTCTTTCCTTCCGCATGTGAAGAAAATAAGTACAATTAAAATGCGCATGATCTATATGTGCCGCTTTACTCAGACATTACATTTTATGCAACACAACTGCCAGTCAAAGTGGTTATGTGATCAAGATATCTAACCAGCACATTGTGTAAGACATACATTAATAAAATGAGAATATATATATATATATATATATATATATATATATATATATATATATATATATATATATATATATATATATATATATATATATATATATACATATACACACACACACACACACACACACACACACACACACAATCTATCATGTATAATAGAAAAAGGTTAGAGGTCAAATGTAAAAAAAAAAAAATACAATTATATAATTGACCTCTAACATTTTCTATTATACGTGGAGTATAGATAATGTATATCCATTTTATATATCTCCTCCTAAGATGAAAGAGGTGACCTATATAGAGAATGGCGGCCTCCCCTCCCCCAGTGACCTTCTCGGGGTCATCAGGCACAGGGGGCTCGCAGGCCATTGCTGCCTATAGACTGGTTACATTGGGATTGGGGGGGGGGGGGCGCGAGTGTGAAAATCCATGGCAGACAACACCGATCATCACCCGCACAGCTGATAATGAATGAAGCGGAAGCCGGCTGTGATGATTGGAAGGAGATCCCGGCTCTACTACCACCAATCCTTACTCCCTGCCCCCCACACACATCCTTTACCCCCCGGGTACCGAGCACAGGGCCGTCTGCCCGCTCACACGCTGGAAGCCTCGTCCAGCCAGACATGTGCCAGCCCTGGAGGACGTGTGACAGAAGCGGACACAACAAGGTCATACACCACAGGAGACAAGTCTCTGATAAATACATTCATGACCGAGAGGAGCCAGTATGGAGAGAACTCCCGGTTGCCATAACTTACCTCACGTTCTACGGATTTCCTCCCAGACGATATACACCTCAGCCAAGCGCGAACTCTCTACTCCCAAGGACACGCTGCGCCAAGCCCTTTGTAACCGGTGTCCGTGCAACCAGGCTTACGCACGTCGTGCTACGTCTAAACCGCCCCGCCCTCACAATCGGCATCTAGCCAATCCCTTCCACTCCTTTCTCTTTTTCATTGGTCCGCGCCTCCGTAACTAGGCTAGGCTGACCAAACGTGGAGGAGGCTTTCCAAGGAATTACGGAAGCCCGCAGGCGCCGTCCAGTGACGTTGGCAAGGGCAGAGAGGCGGGGTGTTTCTAAGAGTCAGCTGATAAAAATGTTACGTGACGGAAATAGTGCGCATGCGTACCGCGCTCATATGTCATTAAAAAGTGTTGCAGTCGATGTAAAAATGACTCAGAGCACATGTGTCTAGACTAGGACAGGCTTTTACAACCAGGGTGGCTTGGCAAAATGCCTAAAAATTGCCCAACATTGTATACATGCCAGCAGCTGGCTCAAGACTGTCTTTTAGTTACACAAAGCCACAGTTTTTTTTTATTGAGCAGCATTACAACCTTCTAGGCACTGGAGTCATAACAACCAGTGATGTCATCAGTGTTGATAAGAAGGGTGCTGATCGCCTGCACAGCATCCTTGTTTGTCCTTCCCTGCCTCTCTCCATCAGCACTGGGGTCACTATAGCTGAGTGATTGAGAGAAACCGAGGAAGAGGTGAAACAGGAATACTAGTCGGTACCAGTGTGTTAAAGTGGATGTACTTCGGAAGAATAAATCACCTGTAACGTTGGGTTGGGTGTCCTCTGTGTGTGGATGTTGCTGCATTATGTAAAACTATTAGAATAAGGGGGAAAGGGATTAGGCTGTTTCAAGGCCCCCCCTTTTCCTCATGGGATTCATGGCAGGGGGCAGTTTTAAGTGTCTCTTGGGTTTTTTAGGCGGGAATCCTGGGGATTGGTTAGAGCAGTCTGTTGCTAAGGGTTAAAATTGAGGCTGTGATAGGTTTAAAGTGTTTTGAGCGGGAAAGGTAGGGATTGGCTTAGGCACTTCAGTTGCTGGGGTAAATTTGAAAATTTAAGGGTTCAGGATAGGTCAGTTAAGGTCATCTGACCTTCCAGAACATTCCAGCCCTTGAAAATCCCCTATTTAAAGAGCTGGTTCCATGGGTTCAGGGCCAGCCGTTTCCAGGAGAAAACCAACAGTGGATCTCACCACCCTCCCCCCCTTCCCTTGTCGCGGTATAGCTATCTGGTAAATTCATTTGGCATGTTGGCAAAAGGAGATAGTGGTTTGAATGATTTAAGGCAATTCATGCAGCTTGAGTCTTAGTGGCTGAGCTGTGATTTTATTTTGGTACAGTTGATTACCTAAGGTATAATATGTAATGGTAATATTTAATGATTATTTGGAAAAACCAATAGTTATGCCGCGGCCTTAATTTATCCAAAAAAAAAAAATGTGTGTTTGGTACTTTTATTTTAATAAAGTTGGTGTGTTTATTTATTTAAATAATAAATGATTTATTTAAAAATAATTTTAAAGGTGTGTGGTCTCAAGTTATTGGTATGTCCAGGCATCCTGCATATAATCCCATAGTTTTTTTACATTTTAGAATAGTGTGCCTTGAGACTGCCTATAATTTTAACCACTTAAAGCGGAGTTCCACCCAAAAGTGGAACTTCCGCTTTAAGGTATCTTGACCCCCTGACATGCCACATTTGGCATGTCATTTTTTTCGGGAGGGAAGCGGGTACCCAGTTTTGACTGGTACCCCACTCCCACATCCACCCGCGCCGCCTAGGTGACTCCTCTTCCCCTCCCTCCCTGCAATCATCTGGGAAACGTCACAGGCCCCAGAAGATTACCTGGACATTCAGGACGCACAGCACGATTTGCACTAGAAATAGCGCCTGAAAACTGCCTCCCATGACCCCCGAGTGTAAAAGCCAAAGTGCTTTTACACTTGGGTGGTGCACTCCCAAAATGCCCTTGCACATTGCAGTGGATGGGCAGCGCTTCAGAAGCACCTGAAAAGCGGTTTGGAATCGCCGCAACACGGGCGTTTTTAACCCCTTCTTTGGGGTTAAAAGTGCCCCGCTAGCGGACGAAAAGCGCCCTTAACCACTTAAGACCCGGACCATAATGCAGGTAAAAGACCAGGCCCCTTTTTGCGATTCGGCACAGTGTCGCTTTAACTGACAATTGCGCGGTCGTGCGACGTGGCTCCCAAACAAAATTGGCGTCCTTTTTTTCCCACAAATAGAGCTTTCTTTAGGTGGTATTTGATCACCTCTGCGGTTTTTATTTTTTGCGCTATGAACAAAAATAGAGTGAAATTTTGAAAAAAATGCAATATTTTTAACTTTTTGCTATAATAAATATCCCCCAAAAACATATAAAAAAAAATATTTTTCCTCAGTTTAGGCCGATACGTATTATTCTACATATTTTTGGTAAAAAAAATCGCAATAAGCATTTATCGGTTGGTTTGCGCAAAATTTATCGCGTTTACAAAATAGGGGATAGTTTTATTGCATTTTTATTATTTTTTATTTTTTTACTACTAATGGCGGTGATCAGCGATTTTTTTCGTGACTGCGACATTATGGCGGACACTTCAGACAATTTTGACACATTTTTGGGACCATTGTCATTTTCACACCAAAAAATGCATTTAAAATGCATTGTTTACTGTGAAAATGACAATTGCAGTTTGGGAGTTAACCACAGGGGGCGCTGATGGGGTTATGTGTGACCTGAAGTGTGTTTTCCACTGTAGGGGGGTGTGGCTGTAGGTGTGACATCATCGATTGTGTCCCCCTATAAAAGGGAACACGCGATCGATGACGCCGCCACAGTGAAGAACGGGGAAGCCGTGTTTACACTCCCCAGCTCTCCCCGTTCTTCAGCTCCGGGGACCGATCACGGGAATCCAGTGGCAATCGGGTCTGCGAGTCCCGCGGCCGTGGTCACGGAGCTTCGGACCGGGTCGCGGGCGCTGGGGTTTACTACCGCTTTAAATAAATGTTTTTGAGAATCGTGAGAGAATCGTGATCTTAATTTTATGCAAAAGAATCGCGATTCTCATTTTTCCCAGAACCGTGTAGCTCTAGAACAGGTGCTTAATTGTATTCTTAGTATCACTAATATATGAGTCCTTTTTTCAGTTAACACATGCATTTTGGGCAGGGCTGGACTGGGACAAAAATTTGGCCCTGAACTTCATCCAGAGCGGCCCACTTTAATTTGGAGTGTCCCCCTTGCATCAGAGTGTCCCCCATCAGAGTCCCCCTTACATCCGTGTCCCCCTTACATCAGTGTCCACCCATCAGAGCCCCCCTTGCATCAGAGAGTCCCCCTTGTATCAGAGTGTTCCCCCTTGCATCAGAGTGCCCCCCTTGCATCAGAGTGTCCCCCCCTTGCATCAGAGTGTCCCCCCCTTGTATCAGAGAGCCCCTTGTATCAGAGTGTCCCCCATCAGAGTTTCGACCATCAGAGCCCCCCTTGTATCAGAGTGTCCCTTATCAGAGTCCCCCTTGCTTCAGAGTGTCCCCCCTTGCATCAGAGAGTCCCCCTTGTATCAGAGTGTCCCCCATCAGAGTGTCGACCATCAGAGCCCCCCTTGTATCAGAGTGTCCCCCATCAGAGTCTCCCTTGCATCAGAGTGTCCCTTATCAGAGTCCCCCTTGCATCAGAGTGTCCCCCCTTGCATCAGAGTTTCCCCCTTGCAGAGAGTTCCCCTTGCATCAGAGTGTTCCCCTTCAGTGTCCCTTGCATCAGAGAGTCCCCCTGACATCAGAGTCTTCCCCCTTGCATCAGAGTGCCCCCCTTGCATCAGAGTGTCCCCCCCTTGCATCAGAGTGTCCCCCCTTGCACCAGAGTCCCCCCTTGTATCAGAGAGCCCCTTTTGTATCAGAGTGTCCCCCCTTACATCAGAGTGTCCCCCATTGCATCAGAGAGCCCCCCTTGCACCAGAGAGCCCCCCTTGCATCAGATTGTTCCCAATTGCATTAGAGTGCCCCTCATCGGAGTTTACCCCCTGCATCAGAGTGTCCCCCATTGCATCAGAGTGTCCCCAACAGAGTTTCCCCCCTTGCACCAGAGTGTCCCCCACTGCATCAGAGTGTCCCCCATTGCACCAGAGTGTCCCCCATCAAAGTGTCCCCCATCTGTGTGTCTCCCCTTGAATCAGAGTGCCCCCCCTCTCCTCCCCCTCCCACATGTACTCATTCACAGCTCTCCAGAAAGGCAGCATCGTTCCTCTCTCCAGTCATGTGATAAGCGACAAGTGATAAGGGGAGAGAGGAAGGAAAGTCTGCTGGCTGTCTATCTCCCCCTATAGGGCGGGAGGGAGCAGAAAGGCTAATACTCACTCCAGCAAGTGACGGCTGCTGCTCCTCCTGACAGGAGTGAAATTGCGACCACTCACTGTCAGAGAGGAGCGGCTCCAGGACGGCACCTGACCGGCCCACTGAGCCATCGGCCCACCGGGAAACTCCTGGTAGTCCCAATGGCCAGTTCATGCCTGATTTTGGGTCTGGTAGATACTCTAGCAAATACTAGAACCATAAGGACCCTCTTGTTGTTTTATACCAGAAAAGCAATAGTGTTTCATTGGAGGATGCCCCAAAAAGTTTTCTAAAGTGTGGGACATCTAGATTGATTTGGCCATGACGTCTGCCTAAGATGCATATTATGTTCTGTTGACCTCTTGAATCGTATTCGCCTTCTGTTCCAATACTTTAAGATCCTAGTTGTGATGTGGATGGGACTACAATTTTCTATATTTACTCTGCTTCAAGTTGGTGCTCTAAGCAAGGTTGGTGCTGGTTGGGCATTGTTTTTTTTGGGGTGTTTAGTACCAATGGTGTATTGATAGCAATGTGTTATGTTATTTTATTTTATACCCAGATGTCTGTTTTTGTACATTTCTATTCTTAAAATTAATAAATAGAAATTACAAAAAAAAAAAATACATTCCTTTCTGTAAACCAGTGGCAGATCAGAGACTTGTGGTTGTACTTGCTCAAGAAGAGGATGGGGTTGAGTGAGTTGTTGCCTATGCCAATTGAAACTTATGGCCAACTGAGCACAACTCGCATAAATCACATAACATGCCTAGAGACTGCCAAACTGGATGCCTAAGGCCCCATACTCACGAGCAAACATGTCTGCTGAAACTGGTCCGCAGGCCAGTTTCAGCAGACATGTTTGGTCGTGTGTGGGCGCGAGCGGGCCGAATTCCAGCAAACATTTGCCCGCCGGGCCTTTTCCCAGCGGACAAATATTCCTGGACTTGTTTTAAAACAGTCCGCTGGAATCCTGCCCGCTCGGACATGTACGGTCGTCAGTACAGACCTACTGTACATGTCCAGGCGCCCGCCGTCCCTCGCATGCGTCGAATGACTTCGACGCATGCGTGGAAGCATTTTAAAGGCGGGCCGCCCACGTCGCCGCGTCATTGTCGCGGCGACACCGCGTCATCGATGCGGCGACACCGCGGACATGCCCCGCGTATTGTTTACGCGCGGACTTCTGTACGATGGTGTGTACAACCATCGTACAGAAGCCCTCTGGCAGACATGTATGGTGAAAACGGTCCGACAGACCGCTTTCACCATACATGTTTGGTCGTGAGTACCCGGCCTTAGACCACCCTGTTGTATATTCTGGGTTATTTAAAGGGTTTGTAAAGGTAAAAGTTTTTTTACCTTAATGCATCCTATGCATTAAGGTAAAAAAACATCTGACAGCACCGCCCCCCCCCCCCCCGAGCCCCCGTTTTACTTACCTCACCGTTCGAAAGTCCCGGGCGCGTGCTTGTCATCTTGCTCGGTTCCCAGCCTGGCCGTTGATTGGCTAGGCTGGGCGGATTGATAGCAGCGCAGCCATTGGCTGGCGCTGCTGTCAATCACATCGGATGACGCGGCGCGCCGGGGGGCGGGGCCGAGTGATACAGTCGGTGGCTATGGCCACTGCTGTATCACGGGAGCGCGCTCGCAAAAGCTTTCCACCATGCGAGGGAGCTCGCATGAACGTGGAAAGCTTTTGCGAGGAGGAGCCGAGACAGCCGCCGAGGGACCCCAGAAGACACGGATCCGGGTCACTCTGTGCAAAACGATCTGCACAGTGGAGGTAAGTATAACATGTATGTTATTTTTTTTTTTTTTAAATTGTACCTTTAGTGTTCCTTTAAGGGTGCCTTGGCAAAATGCCTAAAAATTGCCCCAATTTGCCAACAAGTCAGGGAAAGGATCAAACCTGTCTTTTTGATACACAAAGCTACATTTTTTTATTGTGTTCTCTTGTTAAAAAAAGTTTTTTATTGTGTAGTTCGACGGGGGGGCCTGTGGAACCCAGAATCCCTTGGAAAGTATGGGATACCCTTGTTTCAGCTCCCCACGCACCTCTTATGTCTCAGTCACCCTGTGCCATCCTGGCACAGGATGAATGAGAAAATATGTATTGGATTACTAAAAATGGGACAGTATTATTTATCCACAATATCTCCCAGGATATACTGTATGTAAAGACTATTCTTAGTTTGTTTAATTCTGAACAACACATGATCATTGAAAGAGCTGATCACATTGATCTCCGGAGACGGACTGTCTGGTCACCTGGGCTGCCCTAAAGCGGATCTCCACTCTAAAGTGGAGTCCCGCTGATCGGCACCCTCCCCCCCTCCGGTGTCACATTTGACATCTTTCAGGGGGGAGGGGGGTGCAGATACCTGTCTACAGACAGGTATCTGCACCCACTTCCGGCCCTACGATACGGGCAAAAGACGGTTTTTTTCTCTGCTTCCCGTCCGTCCCCCGTTGTATGCTGGGAACACTCGGCTCCCAACACACAGCGGGAGCCAATCGGCGGGCGCAGCGCGACTTGCGCATGCGCCGTAGGGAACCGGGCAGTGAAGCCGGAGCGCTTCACTTCCTGGTTCCCTCACCGTGGATGGAGGGGGGAGCAGCAGGGTGACGAGCGATCGCTCGTCATCTGCTGCGATCGGCGCTGGACTCCAGGACAGGTAAGTGTCCTTATATTAAAAGTCAGCAGCTGCAGTATTTGTAGCTGCTGGCTTTTAATATATTTTTTTAGTGGCACATCCGCTTTAAGTGCTGTATTAATTGACATGCTAATTATATAGTTGTCTGCTAAGTTGTTGCTTGTGCTAATTAACCCTGCAATATTGTATGAAGGAGTTCTGTGTTGATATGTATGATAATGTGTATTGCAGTTAGGGAGTCATGTGTATTGCAGTTAGGGAGTCACAACGGCTGCTCTAAGGCCCCTTTCACACATGCGGACCATATGTCTGCTTTTTCATCCATCCGTTTACGGATGAAAAAGGTAAATACATTGATCCCTATGAAATAGCGGGTGTCAGCGGATGAACATCCGCTGACACCCGATCTCATCAGTTTTCGAATTCCTCCGATTCTGCAGACGGAGGAAAATCCTATTTTTCCATCCGTCTGCAGAGTGGATCGGGTGAACACGGACAGACGGTTCGTGTTCATCCGATCCTCCCATAGGGGAGAGCGGAGATCTGACAGGGCGGTCCCTGCACAGTGTGCAGGGACCGCCCTGTCATCCGCCGGCTCAGCGGGGATCAGCGGAGCGATCTCCGCTGAGCAAGTGGAGGTTTACGGGGTGGATCCTAACGGATCCGTCCCGTGTGAAAGGGCCCTAAGGGATTAGTTAATTAGCTCATGTTAATGTATGTTTCTGTGTATTGCTAGAGTAATATGAGCAGGATGTAGGAACCTCGGGCCAGATTCTCAAAGGACTTACGACGGCGTATCTCCACGTACGCCGTCGTAAGTCCGAATGAGCGTCGTCGTATCTATGCGCCTGATTCTTAGAATCAGTTACGCTAGAATTCGGCCAAGATACGAGCGGCGTACGTCTCCTACGCCGTCGTATCTTGGGGTGCATATTTACGCTGGCCGCTAGGGGCGCTTCCATAGATTTACGTGTCGAATATGTAAATTAGCTAGATACGCCGATTCACGAATGTACTTGCGCCCGCTACGCCGTTTACGTAAGGCTTACGTAAAGTTATCCCTGCTATATGAGGCGCAGGTAATGCAAAGTATGGACGTCGGAACAAGCGTATCCTTTTACGTTGTTTACGTAAGTCGTACGTGAATGGGGCTGTGCGTAGGTTACGTTCATGTCACAGGCATTTAGCCGGCGTATCTTAGGGCGTAAATTCGACGTGATACTGAGCATGCGCGCGCATGTGCCGTTCGTTAGGCGCGTCATTTGCGTGGGGTCACGATTCATTTCCATACAACACGCCCCCTACCAGCCTACTTTGAATTAGGCAGGCTTACCCCGGCCAATTTACGCTACGCCGCCGCAACTTACGGAGCAAGTGCTTTGTGAATACTGCACTTGCCTGTCTAAGTTGCGGAGGCGTAGCGTAAATAGGATACGCTACGCCCGCACAAAGATACGCCCTCCTACGTGAATCTGGCCCCAGGTGGTCTTTTACTGTATATAAGACTTTTTCTGGTTCTAATAAAGAGTTCATGTTCAGCAGACAAACAAGTATCATCTCGTTTGTGCTTGTGAGCAGTTGGAATAACTGATATTTATATTCAGACTGGAAGGAAGTGGTATATGATGAAAGCACTCAAGCGGAATGTGGGACGTTTCGTTACATGTGGGAATACAACCTTGGGTTCCATGCAGGCCAGCCGCTGGCATTCTAACAACCAATGACATTATTGGTTAATCAGGAGGACATTTGGCACTTGCATCCTTGTTTGTCCTTCTCCTGCTGCTGTGTATCAGCACTGGGGTCATGTTAGCTTAGTGAGGTAAAGAAGAGGGAGAATAGAAACACTGGAATTCTAGTACCAGTGTACAATCACTCCTCTAATATTGGATGTCCTACTTGAGTGGATGCAGCTGCATGATGTAAAACTATGGGGCAGATCCACATAGATCTGCACCCAAGCAGCGTATCAGAGATACACTACGCCGCCATACCTTACTTGGCGTTCTTTCAAATCCTCAAAGATTTTGCTCCGTAAGTTATGGCGGCGTAGTGTATTTCTGGCGGCGGAATTCAAATCGGCGATTATGGGGCGTGTTTCATTTAAATGAAGCGCGTCCCCGCACCGAATGAACTGCGCATGCTCCGTTTAGAAATTTTCCGCCGTGCATTGCGCGAAATAATGTCGCAACGACGTAATTTTTTTTAACTTAATTACGTCCATCCCTATTCACGGACGACTTACGCAAAAAAAATAAAAAATTCAAATTTCGACGCGGGAACGACGGCCATACTTAACATGGAAAGTCTATCTATACACCGTAAAATACCAGCTTTAACTATACGCCGGAAAAAGCCGACTAGAGACGACGTAAGAGAATGCGACGGCCGCGTGTACGTTCGTGGATCGTCGGAAAAAGCTAATTTGCATACCCGACGCGGAAAACGACGCAAAGTCCACCCAGCGGGCGCCGAAGTATTGCATCGACGTTTCGAAGGCGTACAAAGCCGTACGCCTGTCGGATCAAACCCACTGGGCGTTCCTATCCCTGCTTCAGGGTTCCGATGACTGCGGGACTGGACGTTCCTATCCTTCGGTTCGATGATTGACGGCTTGTGAAACAGGTGACCTGTCTCACAACGCGCGTCAGCAGATCTCCGGAAATAGCCGAGCTGTGAGTCGGCACTATACGGCGCCTGCGCCCGCCGTGTAGAGCTGACTGCGCAGGCGCCGTATAGTGCCGACTCGTAGCTCGGCTATTTCCCAACATCTGGTGACGCGCGTTGTGCGAAAGGTCACCTGTTTCACAAGTTGTCAATCATCGAACAGAAGGATAGGAACGCCCAGTCCCGGAGTCATCAGAACGCGGAAGCCCTGGACAAAAACAGAATATAAAGGTATGTACGGAGAAAAAAAAAAATTACCTGCCGAAAGTAAATGTCCTTAGTATGCTGGCTCTGCTAGATGTAATGTTAAAAACATTTTTTTTGGGTGAACCCCCACTTAAAGTTACAGACAGAAGAACAGGAAGTGAGGATTTCTCAGAAGAAATAAGGACATTTAAAAGCAAAATCGAAGGATGAGGTAAGTGAAGGAAGACTGCACTAAGGTAAAGGAAGCTATTTAGGGGAAAACGGTTTTACCTTTACAACCCCTTTAAGTTTTGCCTTTAGTTATACTTAACACAACATGCATCAACACAAACGTATTAATGGACCACCAATAGGTAGGTACCTAACCTGTAACTCCCTGTTATTAGTGGGTGACAAATATAAATGTATTATACAGTTGATGTTCTGTAATAAGCAGTTTATAAATTAATTCATAAAAACTGATCATTGTGCAGGCAGGTCAGGCTGTTGTAGCACACACTGTACTAAATTCACTGGCCAATGCTGCTGTGTCAAGAGAGCTCAGTCATTCATATGGCACGGCAGCAGTAAATCAGCTGATAGAGTAGTCTGTGATGCAATCACAGTTTCACTTTACAAGGAGACATCAGGTGGCGTAGAGTGATATCTAGTAAAGGTCAAAGCACTTTGTCCTTTTTTTTACCGAAGAGTATAGAAGAAAACAATCATTTCATATATCAAATAAAATTATTGCTTTAAACTGGACTTTCTTATAGAATCAAATAGATTTCTGGGAGCTTAAATGGTAATCTTGTCCTACTCATTATGTATCATCACAGGCTTCAGATGCAATGACCTTATGTTTTCACTGCTGCGGCTGGCTCATGGCCCAGTAGCATTTCTCAGGCCTTGTACACACGACCGAGTTTCTCGGCAAAAACCAGCAAGAAACTTGCTGGGAGATATTTTTTTGGCGAGGAAACCGGTCGTGTGTACATTTTCGTCGAGGAAACTGTTGAGAAACAAGACGAGCCAAAAAGAAAGCAAGTTCTCTATTTCCTTGACGGGAATGGAGAAAATTGGCTTGTCGAGTTCCTCGACAGCCTAACTAGGTACTCGACGAGGAAAACGATGTGTTTCGCCCGTCGAGTTCCTCGGTCGTGTGTACGAGGCTTCAGTCTTTTTCATCAAGGCTCCCATTAAACGTATGCAAAATCTCAAGTCACCCCAGGCAAATTAAACCTTGTTTTTTCAGGACAAATTGGTGGTGGAAAATGTTAATGAATATCTTTTGATTTTTCTTCTATTATTGCTAAAGAAATATAGCCCAAAATAGTAAAAAAATATAGTTACATTTATTTAAAATGTTATATTTTATGTCAATACTATGACCTGCCACAGAAGAAAAAAACAATCCTCCTGATGTGCCTGAGGATAAAGGGGGGAAGACTGTGATGCGAAGAGGGACTTTGATGTGTGGGGGGGACTGTCATGTGCAGGGGGAACTGAGTACGAAGTGGGCTGTGACATAAATGTGGGGGGGCTGAAATGTAAAGCATCTGAGTGATTGGACAATCTTGTGATTTGGACCTCTGCTGGAAGAAAATGTTACTGACCAGACCTCCGTGAATTTTAATTCAATACCCCTGATAGAGAGAATAGTGCATATCCACATTATGCACTACGGACAGCTGTTATTTATGTACCAAACATGAATTGTCTCACAGCTAGAAGGCTGTCACTAAACACTGCCCACCTTCTGATCAGTTTGTTTGAGTGTTGGGGGGGGGTCAGATGTTTTCCACTTTTATTAAGGGGGCAGCGCAGTTGGTTTTAAGGCCATTTAGGTGCCCCTAGACCCAGAATGGTTGCCCAATCATCTTTTAGATAATTACTTCTATGTAACCGGTGTACACCCCTGGCCTAGGTGGAGACTCAATGGTTGAGTTGGACTTTCCTGAAAAATTATTACGGTTCCCCCTAAGATAAGCTTGCACCAGGGCTGCAGCACACAAATATATAACATATACCGAGCTTCAGTGACTAAAAGCTGTTCCTAACAATTAAATGAATACAAATTTCTCATTTACCTAGTTGCCTAAATTTGCAAAAGATATATAGGTAGATTCAGTAAGAGATAGGCCGGCTTATCAGTAGATAAGCCGACCTAACTCAGAATCTACGCCGACTTATGTTTAAGCGTATGCTCAAACAGAGATACGCTTAAACATATCTAAGATAAGACAGCTTGCGCCGTCCTATCTTAGGTTGCAATTTTTCGGATGGCCGCTAGGTGGCGCTTCCATTGTGGTCGGCGTAAAATATGTAAATGAGTTGATACGCCGATTCACGAACGTAAGCCCGGCCGCCGCAGTAGATTTACGCCGTTTCCGTAAGGCATTATCAGGCCTAAGGTTATTCCATCTATTAGACGGTATAACAATGTTAAAGTATAGCCACCGTTCCCGCCGCGAGATTCAAAATTTTTACGTCGTTTGCGTAAGTCGTCCGCGAATAGCGATTTACGTAGTTTACGTCCACTTCGAAATCAATAGGCCCGTGCGGCGGACGTAGCCGCAATGCACACTGGGAAATGTAGGTGCCCGGCGCATGCGCAGTAAAAAAAAACGTCAAAAACGTGAGGTGAAGCCTCATTAACATAAAACATGCCCCCCTCCAACACATTTGAATTAGGCGCCCTTACGCCCGCCGATTTAGGCTACGCCGTCGTAACTTAGCGGGCAAGTACATTGTGAATCATGTACTTGCCTCGCTAACTTACGGCGGCGTAGCTTAAATTCCTTACGCTACGCCGCCGCAAAGTTAGGCATAGCTATGTGAATCTACCTATTTATATGTGGCTGCCTGTGGCAAGTCTTATTTTTTTTAAATCTTTACATATGTGAATGGCTGTTATGCTGGTAATGCTGGTTTATTTTCTTTGATTGCAATGCTGCTGCTGATAAAAGGCAAGTGTCTAGCCCCTGAAATGTGTTGGATTTCGTAGAAAATGTATGTTTTAAATGAAGCTAATTTTGGACTTTAAATTTCAGAGTGGCTCTTCGATTTCAGATTCAAATATTTCCTTCACAACCCACAGTGACTGTGGCAACTGTTTGGTGGTGTGGAGAAGCTGTCTACCTATTATTTGAACAGTGAGATCATTAGTAGTGTTGGGCAAACTGTTCGAGCTGAGAAACAGTTTAGTCCGAAAATCCCTGGTTCGCCTGTTTGGTGAGCGGTTGGGGAGATGCAGACTAGAATACTGCGATCACTGAGCAGCAAATGATATCACCTGTGATGTATTTCAGTTATCTTGCAAACCTGGCCTGTCAGTGGGTCCTGAGGACAGGAGTTGAGAACCACTGCCTTAGATAAAATAGCTCATATCAATACCATGTCGTTAATATTGATTTAAAGCAGCTGTGCAAAGTAAAGGAAAACCTGAAAACATGGGTCGTTGGGGGTACTTGAGGACAGAGGTTGAGAACCACTGCAGAACCACTTAGCAGACTAAGGGGACACCCCAGGCATTATATTTAAAGGAATTTTTCATTTTTATTGTTTCACTTTAAGCATAATTAAAATCACTGCTCCTTAAAAAATTATTTTTTTTAAAAAGCTTTTTTTGCATTGGTACATGTCCCCCTGGGCAGTTGTCAGGTCCCCATACGCTTTATGGACAATATCTTGCTTATAAGTCTTCAAAATGGGGACTTTTGATTTTTCAATCTTGGGTACCATAGCATTCAATGGGTTTTGGGTCTGAACTTTTGTGATGTTTGAGAGTTCTGGCACGAACGGAACCGTGGGGTGTTCGGTTCATCTCTAATCATTAGTATACTATTGACAATAATATAAATATAACACCCAACTTTATCGCAAGGTTTCAGGCCCATCAATCCACCTCTTTAAATTGCTGTATAGTGAGTTTGATTTGATAAAATGTATGCTCAGACTCCTCTCACACTGTTGATTACTGATTTTCTAATTTCCATACTAAGATGGCTGACCACTTGTCCTGTGAGAAAAGCCAATATCCTTCCAATCTTATCCATTAAATGTTGCTAGCTGTCTGTTGATATTCCAAATAACATACCTGTAATATACCGTAACTATTAAATAGATTATTCTTTAGTTTATCTAAACATTACCATGATCCTATTTAACATTGACAGTTATGAAACTTGGTGTGTGTATAAAATGACATATCTTTGTATGGAATAATAAAAAAAAAATGATCTTAATAAATTAACTTGATGTTTATAGATATAACGTTAAAAAAACAAATGTACGGTAATCTC